>NC_140180.1:22879411-22916911 GCF_963971535.1 Notolepis coatsorum
CCACAACTGACTGAGTGTAATTGGTGGAATGTAGACGACACACAATGCACATTAGTAATGCAAGAGATCCCCAAATTGGAGCTGCCTTTTTCACTTTTGAATGCTCTCAATCTCTCTCTCTCTCTCTCTCTCTTTCTCTCTCTCTCTCTCTCTCTCTCTCTCTCTCTCTCTCTCTCTCTCTCTCTCTCTCTCTCTCTCTCTCTCTCTCTCTCTTTCTGTGTCTATCTCTCTGTCTCTCTCTGTGTGTCTCTCTCTCTCCAGACTGAAGTGTCTGTTGTATTCTCCCGTCACAGATTGCAACCCAAGCTTTTCAACAGCTTGCATGAAAAAGAAAAAGTATGCCGTCAACCCAGTGTGTCTCTTGGACAACGACAAAGTGTCTGTTTTGAGTGTCACCCCATGATTTTTTTTTTAAATGATTAAAAAAACTAAGAACACAACACTTGTGTCGAGTAGCCGATGCCAAGCAAGCAGTGCAAAAACTTACCGTAGTGGCATGCAGTAATGCGCCTTTCATTTTCCGCCGCCCGGCGCCCAGGTCGCGCGGAAATAGGCTGTCTATTGCCATTCTCTTTGACAAACTCTAACCTTAACCAGCTCCTTAACAACGCCTAAACTTAACCGTTCTAACCTTAACCAACTCCGAAACAATGCCTAACCTTAACCATAGAAATTATATTGCCATTCTCTTTGACAAACTCTAACCTTAACCAGCTCCTTAACAGCGCCTAAACTTAACCGTTCTAACCTTAACCAACTCCGAAACAATGCCTAACCTTAACCGGCGAAAGAATACACGTTAAAAAAAAATCACGTTAAAAAATATTTTCGATGGGATTCGAACTCGCCAGCAAACAAGCCATAGGATCCACAGCCATGTGTCCTTGCCAATTGAGCTAGTGCCAGATAGTGAATAAGAGGCGGTGACTTATATATATTGAGCTCCAACCAAGGCGGGATCTCATGCGCATGCGCGGGCACCTCGCGCGAGCACGCCGGCGCACGCACGCACCTGAGCGAGCACGCCGCCGCCGGTGCACGCACGGTAGCATTTGTCTGAAAAGAAGGGCGCTTTACCGCACTAGCGTGCGGTGACGAATGCGGAAGCATTTTTGCACTGCTTGCTTGGCATTAACGTACAGGCCAGGGGGAAGGAGAAGAGAGGCACAGACGAGGGAGAAAGAGGGGAGAAAATATATTTGTGTTTTCCAGTTCCCCCGGTGCAGGCTGAGGCGTCATGCCGAGATGAAGAGAGAGTAACGAGACTTCAGACTAAGCCGCCCGCCTGCCTTCCTCTCTGCTGCATTCATCATTAGACCATCTCACCCTGTCATATGCTCTGGACAATTATCAACACCGCTCACCTCCCGTGTAAGATAGGCCTAATGTGTAGCGAGTGGTATGTCGAGCCATCTGGTGCTGTACAATATGGCTGCCATTATGGATTGCCCATACGGTTGTTAGCATACAGGATGCAACTTGAACAGATTTGTCTGGACATTGCCTTTGCCAAGGTTTTCAGGAGTAAAACATAACATGTAATGGGATTACAGTAATCCAGTTAAAAAAAATTATTGGCAACAGTGATAAATTGTGGTTAATGCATCTTCTAAGATTCAGATTCAGATTATTTTATTGTCACAGCTTTTTAAAATGTATACATACACGTGCCCTTGAGCAAGGCACTTACCCCCAACTGCAGTGGAGTTGCTCAGTGTCAGACTGTGGTTGTACTGGGCGGCTCCCAGGTGTGAATGGAACTGTGTGAGTGTGAAGCAGGGCGTTACTGAAAAAGAGCATTCGTGCTCAGAGAACCTACCCTGGGTAAATAAAGGTTATCTTTATCTTTATTACGGATCCCCATTAGTCATCATCGCAGCAACAACTCTTCCTGGGGTCCACACACAACAAAACAGTACAGTACATACATAACATTATAGTAGCATACACTTTTAAATATATTCCAATATTCCTACATATAAAAATTATTCCAAATAGCATTACACAAACAGAGTATCAGATCACAGAAAATACAATAAAAGGGATTAAACTCTCAGACAGTCATATCTTTACAGTGTGCACTACGGTATCTGTGTTTTTCTTTAATGTAAACTTATTTATTTTTGTCTCAATGCTGTTTTCAAATAATTTTTTAAAACATATCTTACTGTTTATCTGTGTAAGATGTATACTGGCAGTTTGTTCCAATATGACATGGCATATAACACAGTTGTCTTTGCTGCATTGGTTTTTGGTAGTAGCAGTGTGAAAGTGTCCCTACATGCATGCCTAGTATTATACTTGTGTCGATCATGTGTACATGTTAGCTGTGAATACAAACAGATAGGTTCTCTTGAGATATAGATATTCATTATGAACAAGATCAGGCTGCAATCCAGTCTTCCACCTTCAACCACGACAGCTTCATGGTATGCATCCCCTCCACACTGTTTCTCATTGAGTTCAGTGCCAGACGGGCCGCTCTGTTCTGAGTGAGCTGGATCTTATTGAGCTCTTGTCTTGAGGCATTAGACCAGACAGCTGGACAGTAATCAAGGTGAGAAATAACTAATGACTGTATCACTTGCTTCAATATCAGATCAGTTAGAAAATAACTACACCTTCTGATGATTGAACATTGAATTTTATTTTCTTTGAAAAATGTGAGATGCTTGTTTTTCCCGGCTCCTCAACCGTAGTAGATTTGTAAACATAACACAACAGCGTATATTCTATACAAACTATAACTATAAATATAAACTATAACTATAAACAAAAATTATAAACGGAACTATAAACGAAACATAATACACAACATATATTCTATCTATACAAACTATAACTATAAACTATAACTATAAACTACAAACTAAAACTATAAACTAAACTATAGACTAAACATATTACACAATGTATATTCTATGTAACAAAACTATTCTATCAAACTATAACTATAAACAAAAACTATGAACTAAACATAATACACAAGGTTTCATTCTACAGTGTAAGTAGCAGCAGTGTGCATGTAGTGTGCTTGTGTGTTCTTTGTGACATAATGGTTAATCGTACTGTAGTTGTAGATGATAATAACATTATTGCAAAATCGGTATACATCTTTTTTATATTGCTTCATATTACAGTATATGGATTTTGGAAGCAAAGTGATCCAAAAGTAAACAGATTGATAATATACCTTTTGCTTTAAAAAAAATAATGGATGGATATAGCCTATAAAATAACTAATATTTATTAACTGAAATTATTATATATTAACTTGATCGATGGACAAGTGATTTTGTTTGCAGATGATTCTGTTGGAAGAAAATTGCACACTGTGTTTGGAAAGATTGTTAAGGGTATATTGCAATAATGGGTAGGACCTGATGAGCATTATTGCTTCTTCCTATTCCTCTTCGGACACATTTATTTTCCGTAAATTATCGTTTGTATTTATTTTTTACATTGTTATTTCTTCTTTATATTTATAGTTGTAAGTTTCTGTTAATCGAATGGACTTTGTAAACACTTTGAATGTTTGCATCACCGCCTATGACTGACCATCGACCGAAACCATTAGTGCGATTATGTAATGAACCAATAGGCTTCTTTCCAAAGACATTTTAGTACAAGTTCTCACTTCATCATTAACACGTACAGGATGGAGAAGCCATCGGATCGGCCGCGTGTCACACCTCTCACAAGATGTGTTCTGGTGTCACAGGTTTGAATATGTGGACCCAAGTGCAGACAGACGGGCAGGGTGTACTGTAGATGCCTACGACGAACCTCCCACCACAGTCAGGAGAGCCGAAACCTGCCCAATTTTACTTTGTCGACTAAAAACACACTTCTTCAATCAATATCTAGTATGCACTCTGCTACTAAGGAATCTACCTTGACTATTACATTTTATTTAAATTTTTTTATATTGATCTTTTCCCCCCTCCATTTTCCTCCGATTTTTCTCCCATCCCAATGTTAGTCGTATGCCAATTCCCAATCCCTTCCTGGTCGCTGCGCACTTACCCCCCACAGTCAGATCATCTGGGAGAGTGGAGGCTATCACGTGCTTCCTCCGACACACGTCCAGCCAATCAACCGCTTCTTTTCACCTGGCAGCGCGGATCCTCCCTGAGAGGGCGTAGCGTGTGGAAGGATCACACTATCCCACTCAGGTCCTATCCGCGCTTAGCAGGCGCCCCGACCGAACTGTAGGAGTCGCTGTTTGCAACGACCCGGACCCACCCCGCCAGCTTCTCCCACCCTCTAATACAGCCAATTGTATTAGTGTGAACGGCCAGCCAAGCTGGTGACAACCCCGGAGCTGTGAGCTGGATTCGAACAGGCGAATCCAGCTCACAGCTCCGGGGTTGGTGACGAACGCAATCTCCGCTACGCCACCTAACCGCCTAACTATTACATTTTTTGAATAAAATATCACCAGGTAAGTCATTAAGAACAAATTCGTATTTACAATGGTGATTGATAGGGGGCAGGGGGTAAAAGAAATACAGAGTTAAAACAGAACAAGATTAAAACAAGTTAAAACACGGTAAGACAAACAGAGCAAAACAAAACAGCCACACTATACAATATGACCTACTATGCTAATATGCACTAAAGGCTGTAGCACTAAAGTTCGACACTGTTTGACGAACAATCATACGTTACCCTTAGCTGCCAGAGTTGTACCCTTCCCGCCGACATGTTGTACAGAACTTGTAAGTCGCTTTGGCTAAATGTAAATATAGACGGCGAGTGAACCTCAGCGGCGGGTGCGTTTAACGTAGATCCAGGCGGATGGGTACAGCGCAGCGGAGTCCGGCTCCAACAGGCTGACAGCTACTGTAGCGGCTTGAGAACCGACGGGCTACCATCACGCAGACTGACGTACGAGCAGTGACTAACTGGGGGAAAGGCACATAAATACATGAGGGGGTGATGACTGATTGATGACAGCTGGGGAGGGGGTGATGACACAGGGCCGTGTGTGAGAGAGACAAGAGGGGGAACAGAGAAAGAGAGGGGAGGAGAGACTGGCAGTGAGTGATATCTCCCGACTCATCCGTCACTTATATTCGTTCGACTCGGAGCGCCATATGGTTTTTAAGGGGAAGGGATGTTTCTGTGTTTTCACCTTGTCTTCTTTCAGGATATCTCACACCCCAGGCTGGTAATGGTTACGATGGCATCATTCAAGCAGTGTTGTAGTAACTCGAGTTGGACTTGGACTCGAGCATCGACTGCATTTGGACTCGGAAGGTGCAGACGAGGACTCTGACTTGTTAATTGATAAATATACAATTATTTCTTTTTTGTAATAGGCCCTAATCATTTGGCATAATATGGCTATATTAATACTGTAACATTATTTAACCCTCTGAGGTTGAAGCTCCCGTGGGCGGGAGAACAATAGGCTCCAAAAGGTGTGAAAATGTCCTCATCTCGGCAGAGAGGATTTTGTGTAGGGATGTCCGATATTATCGGCCGACCGATATTATCGGCCGATATCGGCAGTAAAATGTGATATCGGAAAATATCGGTATCGGTTTAAAAACAAAAAAAAACAATAACAATATTTGTTATATATATATCCAGTGAAATTATTAGTTACCTGAAATTATTCAGTTTTTTGGACGGGGAAACCCTGCATATATCGGTATCGGTTGATATCGGTTGATATCGGTATCGGAAATTAAGAGTTGGACAATATCGGAATATCGGTATCGGTAAAAAAGCCAATATCGAGCATCCCTAATTTTGTGTCATTTAGGTTTAATGTAGACCTTTTTTTATTTGTATGTCAGCTCTTTGACTGCCAGAGTGGAGTGGACTCAACTTTTTTTTTTAATCCTCTTTCTCCGATTTTTCTCTTTTTCTCCCCATCCCAATTTAGTCGTTATGCCAATTCCCCCCCTCCTCTACCTGGTCGTTGTGTGCATGTTCCCCCTACTGGTCGGTACAAGGGAACCCTGAAGTCTACCGCATGCTTCCTCCGACACATGCAGAGACAGCCAGTGGCTCTCTTTTCACCTGGCAGCGAAGACTCTCATTGGTGAAGTGTAACGCGTGGGAGGTCACGCTGCCTTCACCACTTCCTGCCTCTTGCTGAGCAGGCGCCCAGACCTGACCTGTAGGCGTCGCTGTCCACAATGCCAGATTACCACCCACGACTTCCCTCCCCCTAACTCAGCCAAACGAGTTAGTATGACGATCGGCCCAAGCCGCAGGCAATGCTGACTCCGGGAGTCGAGACCGCAGCCTCTTGCATTGGTGACGAGTGCAATCTCTGCTACGCCACCCGACCGCCTAAGTGGACTCAACCTTGATGACTTGGACTCAGACTAGGGTAATGGGGACTCGACTCAGGCTCTTCTTTGGTGACTCGGACTTGGACTCGGACTCAAACACTGGGGACTCGAGACTCGACTCGGACTCGAGATTTAGTGACTCGACTACAACACTCCATTCAAGTGTGTGCGAACGTTATAAGCCCTGGTACTACATCTCATCCTGACTCTTTCGTTTATTAAGGACAATAATGTCGGGGGAGTGTGGACACTGACGACCTATTTTTACACACGTACACATTTCTTCACTTCTGCAAATATTTGACATGTGACACACACACACACACACACACACACACACACACACACACACACACACACACACACACACACACACACACACACACACACACACACACACACACACACACACACACACACACACACACACACACACACACACACACACACACACACACACACACACACACACACACACACACACACACACACACACACACACACACACACACACACACACACACACACACACACACACACTCGAGCCAGAGAGATACATTGTGTGAGATACATTGTGTGGACAACAATCCTGCATCCTGCGGTACGTCCCTTGAAAACAATACTTCAGAGTGTCTTGTCTTGCTTATGGTGCTAAACTAAAGGATGCCAGCGCCTGAACAGCGTGCTGTTTGTGGTGTATCTTCAGACCAACTAATGAACATACATTCTGGGTCTATTTTCTATTTATTTATTTTTTATCTGAGGCTTGTTTAGAATGTGTTATTCCGCAATTTTCAAATTGTAATTTAATCCTTTCCTGGTTTAGTCCATGTGCTAATTGGCTCCAAACACCAGTTTCTTAACAGTCCTTTTCTTCAGTTTTTTTTTTGTAAAACACTCTGTAGGCTACATATACTGTAGTCACACAGGGAAGGAAAGGCTGTAATGATGGTGTCTAAACATCCATATGAGCTACATTCCCGTGTGTGTGCGTGTGTGTGTGTGCGTGTGCGTGTGCGTGTGTGTGTGTGTGTGTGTGTGTGTGTGTGTGTGTGTGTGTGTGTGTGTGTGTGTGTGTGACATGTGCTGTCTCTTTGATCTCTCTAGGACACTCTAATTTGACTGGGCTGGAAGTGAAACACATAATTTCCATCCCAACGCTGTAGAGCTCGAGGCGAATACAGTCTTAAAAAACGGCAATTCAAAAACTTGAGACTCATTTCCACGTGCACTCACTGGGCTATCTTGTATTTTGTACTTTTTATATTGTATTTGTATTTATATTTTATATTCTATCTTTAGTGTATATAGATACTGGACTGTATATGACTGTGAAGCTCGGTACCCCCCCCCCCCCCCCATGCTGGGTTGACACCTGAAAGGATCTTATCTTATCCAGGACCGATAAGCGCCATCTTCTACCTCATCCAGGGACGCTGGAAGGGGGGGTGCGGCATGGGCTGCAGCACCCCCTGCTGGATGGGAGTGTGAACTGTGAACTGCAACTGCAAGGCTGTTTTGGCATTTATTCCATTGTAACCGAGGCTACTCAATGTCAAAGAGCGAAGCGGCACTGCAGATTTACCCTACTTCATTGCCAGATCGTCATAGGGGCGCTGTCTCGATAATGCAGTGTTATTAACAGCGTGTAGCCGACGCATGAACCGGTTGGGATTCGAATAGACGCGGCCTGGAAGCGTCAACGCGGAACTGGAAATCCGTTGGTATAGACTTTAGAGTAGGCTGCTACAGTAACGTTAGTACTAGTTTGAGTTTGAGTTTAGAGACAGCAGGGTAGCTAGCGCTAACGGCGTGAAAGCGAAAGTATGAGTCAGTTTCAAGTTCCCCCCGCCAGAGAAATTCACCTTCAAGGTAGAAGACTGGACAAAATGGATAAAGGACTGACTGAAGTGGAGAGCTGCCTGTCGCCCATTCTAACGCAGGACCCTTGAGCAGGTAAGCGATTTTAGATGTATAATCACTTTGGAAGTGTGCGGCTGTTGTCCGAATAGTGAACATTGAAAAATAAAGGCACGACATACAGTACAGTACAGCTCAATACATACAATTGTTAAGGGGATGCAGACCAGAGAAAGACTTTCGTCTTGTTTACATCAGGGTCCCCCATTTTCAATTCATCATAGTATCCTCTAGTGAACGAGAGTGTTGGTTATGATGTGACAGACAGTGGAGCTGTTTGCAGATAGCGAGCATTTTGACGTGTTGCGTGGTGGCGATGTCTCGCAGACAATACAACTACAAGTATAATTATATAATATATATATTTTATTAAAAAAAAATTATATAAAAAAGAAAAATTAATTAATCAAAAACGATCGATATCTCAGCACCCCCACTTCCCGCGGACTTCCCGCGTCCCTGACCTCATCTACCTCTGCTCCTTCTCTCTCCCTCCCTCCCTCATCTGTGGCTCAGAAGAAACCCGGGAGCCGCATATCAAACATGGCTTCTGTTTTGTTGTTCATTTGGAAGCCGGCAGGGTTTATATATCGTGGTGGCAGCAGGTGACAAAACATCCGTGGGAAAGATATTCCGCCCCCACTCACCGGGGTTAGGAGGGCTGTGCGTGGCGTTCCGAAGATCAAATGGGTCGAGACGCAGACACAAAGAGGAAAAGTGTGAAGTCGAAGAAACCGCTGCCACTCGCCGCCGCGGTGTAATTATTACCGCGCCTCGCCGGGTGAGATGTGTGCGTACCGATATGAATATCGTCATTCGGGAGGATATTTAGTGCCTTTTGCGTTTTCACAACTGACTGTTTGTCAGTATTGTCCAAATGCGTTTGCAGTTTTAAGAGCGAGGCCTGTTATTTTCTTAAATTGCACACTAGATGTAAAGGAAACAAACAAATAGGCTTGAGGTCAGACTGCTGCTCGGAAAGCCGGCCTTTTGTTTCAATGCCCTGCCCGGCCTTTTTCTATCTATGTTTCTGTCCTATTTATTAAACGTCTAATTCATCTGAGCTGATTTTATTTTCCTTACCTTTATTATTTGTATATGCCTGCAAAAATCTCTTTTGTGAAGGGGAGCTCGCTCTCTATGATCTTTTGGAGATTCAAGAATTGAATAGTGACCGCGACCAGACGGGTGCACGGGCTGCGTTGAATTGCAGTAGCGCAAAATTACGAACATACATTTTATATACGAGTCTCATCAATTCTATTCTGTTGTGAACTCCCTTTGAGAGGGAGCAGTTTGACTATATGACCTTTTTCCCCTTTATAGTACATGCAGTGAAGCACCCTCAGAACCAGACGTTGCGAGGGAAATAATAATGATGCCGCGGTCCACGGTGTGTCTTCGCAGTCGTCCCTCTATCCCTGCATTGTCCTCGTTGCCCTTAAGTGAAGTCCATGACCCTGGCCTCTTTGCATGGCTTGATTCTCCCTTCCTTCCACATCCTCCTCCTGGTGAGAGAGAGAGAGAGAGAGAGAGAGAGAGAGAGAGAGAGAGAGAGAGAGAGAGAGAGAGAGAGAGAGAGAGAGAGAGAGAGAGAGAGAGAGAGAGAGAGAGAGAGAGAGGGAGAGGGAGAGGGAGAGAGGGAGAGAGAGAGAGAGAGAGAGAGAGAGAGAGAGGGAGAGGGAGAGGCGGGTACTCAGACAAAACAAGCGTCCTCAGCAGACTGTTTAGTAATTGCACACTGGAAAACCAATCACCCCGAACGGTGGACCTTAATTAGCAGAATAAAACAATAGTGCATGGATTGGCAGACTCTGGGGGGTGGGGGTGCGTTGGGTGGGGGAGGTGTGGGGGGGTGGCCGTCACACTCCACTCCCACCCTCAGGTAACCCACAGCTGTGCGGCCTTGATTCGTCTCAGACGCTCCCTCACCCCCCTCCAGAGTGTGTCGCATCCAGACCCCTCCCACACACACACACACGCACGCAAACGCACGCACACACACACACACACACACACACACACACACACACACACACACACACACACACACACACACACACACACACACACACGCACACACACACACGCGCACGCACGCACGCACACGCACACGCACACACACACACACATGCACACACACAGACACACACAATTCCCAGAGATCACAGATGGCTTACAGGGGATAAGGCAAAGAGTCCATCACGCAGATGACTTACAGAGCTGGGTCCCCATCAGATGCGATGGAGATATGCGATAAAGGGACTGGTTGTCTGCCTGATAGAATGCATTTGGTCCCGTCTTCGTGGGTCCTAATGGAAGGTAGAGCGGGTTGCCTAATCCATTCTAATCAACCTGGCAGGAGTAGCAGCAGCACTTTAGCTATGTATTAGTAAACAAGAGTAAGAGCTGCTCCACAAAAAACACCTTGAGCATAATTAGCATTTAGATTTGAGAGGATCTGGTGGTGGACCGAGGCTCTGATAGGGGTCAAAACAGACAGACCTTCACAGCCACGTGGAGTTCTTTCATAAAACACCAACGTTTTTTTTGTCCGGCATCATCTGAACACACTTTGTCTTTGGCGATTTCACATTTTGTGCTAATTTGATTGCCTATTTGATTGATATAATAAATAAAATAACACTTAACCTTTTCACTACCACACTACAGAAGGTTAACCTTTCACCAGTGATGGGCAAGCTACTTGGAAAATGTAGCAAGCTACACTACAAGTTACTCTCGATTAAATATAGCTCAACTACAATGGAAGCTATCCCCAGAGAAATGTAGCAAGCTACACTACAAGAACATGGCAAAAATAGCTAGCTACATCGGCACTACTTTTTTTTTTTTTTTTTTTTTGTGATCAAGTTTCCACCAAACAAATAGGCAGGAAAAAAAATTCTCAGTTTGATTGTTTATTATAAAACTGAAACAAGCCCTCGGTCTGGCTTTTTGTGTCATCCTTTTAACATGAACTTGTATTATGTACAAAATCCAGGAAGGCAAGTTTAGCTGGGTGCAGCCTCTACAAAAGAAAAGAAAGAGACCATTTGGTTTTATCAGTTTTTATAGTATAGTTTGTTGATTACTTTTGATGCAGTAATGGTCTTTTTCTTTTCTATTCTATCTTTATGTATTATTTATCCCTAAACTCTGCATCTTCTGAAACCCGCCCACTTTATCAACCAAAAACACACTTCTTCAATATCTGAATTGTAACTGTTTTACTTCATTTTACTAGTATTATGCTACCATGTATATACTACTACCAACTATGCTAATATGTCTATACTATACTACTATACTATACTGCTGACTTGTTGTACACAATTTGTAAGTTGCTTTGAATGAAAGTGTCAGCTAAATGACCAAATGTATTTAAATATGTAACTCACAAAACATTCCATGGCCCCAAAATCATGTGGGGACCCCCCCTGGGGGTCCTGTCCCACAGGTTGAGAACCACTGCTTTTCCCTCTTTTTTTCTTTTCTCCACCCCCATAATATTGTTCATTTTCTGCCTACAGTGAAACATCATCATGATAGCAGCTATCTGTTAGTTAAAGCTGTTGACAAAAAGTGTACTGACTTGTGTGCTGTTTGGGAACAGTTGATTTTCATCAGCTCACCTGAATGTGTTCTCAAGTTAGTGCTGGACGTGTTGAGAGCAGCATATGTTTTAGCCGTTTTTTCAGTCAAACTCATAAATGTGTCCCAGATAGGGCCATGGAGAGGCATTGTTGTTATTGACATCATCATCTTCATCAATGCCATCGAACCCCTCTGCCATTTCGCGCGGACTGGTTCATGTAATCTGTTAAATTGCATTCATTCAATACGTCTGTGTTTTGATTTTCACTTCCTGCTTTGCGGCTGGAGTCCCGCCCTATCCTGCCTCTGATTGGCCTACCCGTAATGTTTTGGCCTACCATACCCAATCGTGAGTCGTCATACTCATATCTAAACCAACCAACCAATCATAGTGGGTTTTTTACTGGGAGTTTTTTTTCTCCTCACATATCTTCTAGTCTAGACTGTTTCTCCCGAAAGTAGCGTGTAACGTTTCTCGTCGCTACGTCACTACTTTGTTCTATAAATAGCTCCGCTACAGAGTCCGCTACCCTGGTTAAAAAGTAGCGACGCTACCAGCACGCTACTGAGAATTGTAGTTAAGCTATGTAGCGTCGCTACTTGTAGCTAGCTACTGCCCATCACTGCCTTTCACTACCAAAGGGTTAACCTTATGTATTGTCGCAGTGAAAGGGTTAACCATGGTGGTGTAGTGGTTAACACTGTCGGTCCGATTCCCGCTTGGGGACCAGGTTGCCGTGTTGCCAGTTACCCAGGTCGGGTATCTCCCGGGCCTTTCTGTGTGGAGTTTGCATGTTCTCCCCGTGCTCCCAAGGGTTTCCCCTCCCGATAAGATAAACTCAATGGAAAAACATGCACAACAGATCGCTAACGCTGTCGCGTCCCTGATGAAGACGGACAGTAGCACTTGGATTGGTCACCGGGCATGGCGCTCGCCGCATCCCTTGTCTTCTCCTGGCTGCCCTTGGGGATGGGATGACGGGATGGGAGGTGCAGAGAACATTTCGTCAGCGACTCAGTGCATGTGTGTGTTCCTGTGGGTCTCCCATCGCATGTGTGTGTGTGTGTGTGTGTGTGTTAATCTGATGACAAATAAAGACTTATACTTATACTTAACCCTTTGGTAGTGTGGTAGTGAAAGGGTTAACTTAAAACATAGACTCATATATTACAGGAGGATATTCACAAAGACTCTAAATGTATGCTTATTAACATACATCATAGCACTCATACATGCAACTCATACATGCAATTTACTCGCTATTAGCAAGAACACAAAGCAGCATGGAAACACTTTACCCGCGTCTATTAATGTTTCTTCTCCAGAGGCAGAGGCACGCTGTGTCATTAAAGGTCATCCTAAATTGGATCCTCGAGTTTCTTTCTTTATTTATTCGTTTATTTGGATCCCCATTAGCTACCACAATGGTGGCAGCTGATCTTCCCGGGGTCCACACGTAACACAAACAGCAGAACTATGCAACATAAACTGAAACATAAATTGAAATCAGTTCACAGTTTATCTAAACACAGAATCATACCCTCCAAACGTTTATCACCCCAAAAACTCTCCCAACAAAGAAATCCCAAAAGTTGATTAATGAATGTAAACCCAAAGCAAAATACAACGAAACACAGTTAGATAGACATGAAGATATCTAATGAAGATAAACGAAGGCACCGTGGAGAAATGATTTCTTAATAACCCATCTAAAATGTCAATAAATGCTCTGATTATTATTAATGATTTTTCCTAGTATTGATTGGGCTTTGTCATGTTGTTGTCTATAAATCCGTGCTTAAGTCCAGCACACTCTAAATTAAGATGCAAAGCGCTCCTCTGCAACCAAGGAGAAAGGTATTTGAGTATTTGACGTATCAATTCTGTTTGTATATATGATAGCAGTAGCATAGCAAACAATGGTCCTCATTCTCGAACGGACATACGTAAAACTTACCAAGGATTCCCTTCGTAACTCGATTTACATACTTATTCACGGCTTGGTATTGTAAATTCTTTGTAGGATTTACATAGGATTTACATACTCTAAAAGGCAGTTGTAAATCGGACAGATCAGTGTGCGCCCTTGGTTTCAACAGCTTACTCTGGGACAAGTCATTGGGGATTGCCGATACTACAGACATCCGTGGAATTAAATAATTATAATGATAATTAATATGACAATATTTGTATAATTAATATTTACGTTTTGCAGTTATAGTCCTGACTCAATGAGGCATTGTGAGCATTACACACACACTGCAAACTGAATACATAAGGACTAAACCGATCACCGTGGATATAGTTATTGTATAGTGGAATATTGTATTAATATGCCATATACCATCTTGTTATTATTATATTATTTATTGTCATATTGCCATACATGTCATATTGTGTTGAGGTCTGGGGGAATGTTTATAAAAACAAATATAGATCCTATTATTAAACTACAGAAAAGAGCTATTAGAATAATAAACAAAGCTAGTTACCTTGAATTGACAAATCCATTATTCATAAAGTCCTGCACATTACAATTTGTAGATGGTATACATAAAAACCATGGAAATAATTTTTCGTGCTAAGAGTAAAAGCCTACCAGTTTGTATTCAATGTCACTTTCAACCAAGAGAAGGAAATTATCATTTAAGAGGGTTATGTATATTCGTAAAACATGTAAAAAGGTAAGAACTAATGTAAAAGCTAGATGTGTTTCAATTTTGGGAGTTAAATTATGGAATAGCCTTAGTGACGGGTTGAAGTTGTGTACTTCTCAGGGGAGATTTAAAAAAAAAAAAAGCCTTAAAGGATAAAATAATTCTGGAGTACAGTTTTGAGTAAAAACATCAACAATTTTTTTTTTTTATTAATTATATCTGCAGCATATTTTAAGTCTTTCTTTCTTATATATTTAGTTTTTAAGAATTTGTAAGGGATAGGCACAAATAATGTGCTTCAGCCTATTCCTTTTTTTTCGGTCATTGATTGTGGATATTATTTTTTTCTTTTAAGATTGATTTGAGCATTTTACAGCTTTTATAGGCCATACAAGACCGACAGAGGAGAGGGCGAACGGGAGAAGATGTGGGGAGGGAGGACATGCGACAAATATCGCCGGGAGCGGGAGGCGAACCCAAGACGGCCGCGTAGGTGTGCGAGGCAGTATGCGGTGCGCCACGATGGCGCCCCATTGATTATGGATTTTGTGTGCAAGCTTGCCTTGAATGTACATTTGTGTATATTTTTTTCATTCTGTAAGTCCACACGGGTGTGTTTGATTTGTCTGTAAACAAGACCGAAAATAAACATCTTTCATTCATTCATTCATTGTTTGTTGTTATTTATTTATTACAATTATTGCGCACATCTGAGAGCCAGTGTAGAAATAGCTTACTATTGTACTACGTTTGCACTCTGGGTGGATGCCAAACTTATTTTTGTTGTATTGTACTTGTGCTGTATGATGACAATACATTTGTATCTAATCTAATCTCATTTGGGAAGATTATATAAAAGATTATTATCATCATTTCAAGTTGCAAATCGCTGTCACTCTATGTGATGTGTGTGTGTGCAGGATACAGTATCAGCTGCTGGCATCGTTAGAACTATAGATTTATATGGAATTTGTTAATCTAGTCTTATACTATTTCACTATATCGCGCGCTTGGGTTATTAAAAGTAAAGTAAAAAAAAGGTAACCGTCTGTAGTGTGGTAGTGAAAGGGTTAACCGTCTGTAGTGTGGTAAGAAAGGGTTAACCGTCTGTAGTGTGGTAGTGAAAGGGTTAACCATATGTAGTGTGGTATGAACGGGTTAACCGTCTGTAGTGTGTTAGTGAAAGGGTTAACCGTCTGTAGTGTGTTAGTGAAAGGGGTTAATCGTCTGTAGTGTGGTAGTGAAAGGGTTAACCTTCTGTATTGTCGCAGTGAAAGGGTTAACCTTCTGTATTGTCACAGAGTGAAAACGT
Source organism: Notolepis coatsorum (assembly GCF_963971535.1). Lineage (NCBI taxonomy): Eukaryota > Metazoa > Chordata > Actinopteri > Aulopiformes > Paralepididae > Notolepis > Notolepis coatsorum. The sequence goes on from NC_140180.1 coordinate 22,895,210, forward strand.
TAACCATTTGGTAGTGTGGTAGTGAAAGGGTTAATGCTAGTATAACAGCCAGAGATGAGCGAGGCGAGGGCCTGCAGCTGTAAACTTTGAATGACAGCAGAATGTTCTTAAGTCCTCAAGGAAGGTAAATACTTTAGCTTACACTCCTTAATATTAACACACAGAGAGAGAGAGAGAGGAGAGAGAGAGAGAGAGGAGAGAGAGAGAGAGAGAGAGAGAGAGAGAGAGAGAGAGAGAGAGAGAGAGAGGAGAGAGAGAGAGAGAGGAGAGGAGAGAGAGAGCGAGAGAGAGAGAGAGAGAGAGAGAGAGAGAGAGAGGAGAGAGAGAGAGAGAGAGAGAGAGAGAGAGAGAGAGAGAGAGAGAGAGATATGATCTGATCCACTCCCGGATTAATATTCATGATATGAAATATGTATGTCATAGTCTTCGCAAAAGGAATATTCATTATAAGTGAGAGAGACATGGACTGTGCGGTTGATTACATGCGACCACCCTGCAACTGTGAAGAGAAAAAAAAACAGAGCAGATGATCTCATATACGCAGATGACATCCTTATCTTGTAGGTGTTGCTACAGATGACTGTATTCACCATATAAGCCCCGCCCACTTCTGCTGTTGTGTTTTATTTCCTGCAGCTGAACTTCGTGAAAAAGATGATAGCTTTAGTGTTGGATTTTCCCAAACCGAATAGATAATACATCTATAAGGACAAACAGCTTTAGCAAGGAAATAGAACAAGGGCCTCTGTGTTTTTCATTCAAAACGTTGAAGGCTAATATCCCCTTGTGTGTCACCAGCCCATAGGAAGCTGAACGACACAATGGGCAAGCTGGCAGACGAGTCCTTGTTGGTGAATAACATCACTGTAAAAACTCAAGTTACCTCAACCTACATTTTTCAAGTAACCTTTTTGCATAGGCTTTTTTAGTTGAATAAATAGGAGTGATGTAAACTTGACATGTACATGTCAAAATACCTTCCCAAAGGTCAGTGAATACCACGGACCACAACACCAGAGGAAGCTCAACAAATCATGTTAAACCCAGATTTGGCTCAAACAAGGGACTAAACACATTTCGCAATTATGCCACATCAATGTGGAACGCTATACCAAAGCTGTAAAGGAATGTGAATCCCTACCCACATTCAAAACCGCTCTTAAAGAGCACCTACGGGAGGCTGCAATTCGAAACTGGCCACGTAAATGTCCAAACCCCCCCCACCCCCACCTAATAGACAGTCTCCTCCCCACCGGTATGTATATATTCCTCTCCCACCGTATGTATAATATCTCTCTCCCACCCCCACCCACCCACCCCCTCCTAATGTACAGTCTCCTCCCCAACGTATGTATATATTCTCTCCCCACTGTATGTATATTTCTCTCCCACCAACCCACCCCTTCCTAATGTACAGTCTCCTCCCCATCATATGTATATATTCTCTCCCCACTGTATGTATATTTCTCTCCCACCCACCCACCCCCCTCCTAATGTACAGTCCTCCTCCCCATCAATACACTCTCTGTCAGGATCTATGGGTAACAGTACTGTATATTTGCATATCGTATATGTCACAAGTGTAACAGTACTATATACCTGTTTGTCATGTATGTCTCTATGCCATAAATGTCATGATGTCATATATGTTGTGTATGTCATAAATGTCACTATGAATTGAAAATGGGGGGACCCTGATGTAAACAAGACAAACGTCTTTCTCTGGTCCCATTCTGCAATCTGTTAAATAAAGTTTTCATTCATTCATTCACATTTAATATTCAGTCTCTGCTATTTAGTTAATTCAACAACAACAAAATTCAAAACGTTGACTTGAAAATATAAATTGAGGCAATTTAAGATATATAAAAACTTTTGTACATGGCTTAATGGAAACAGGGACACACAATGTCATATAGAGGCCAAAGCGTTCTCACATAGATTTAAGCTAAAGATGCCCCTAAGTGAGCGAGACGCTACGCCCTCTCTCTCTCTCTCTCTCTCTCCTCTCTCTCTCTCTCTCTCTCTCTCTTCTCTCTCTCTCTCTCTCTCTCTCTCTCTCTCTCTCTCTCTCTCTCTCTCTCTCTCTCTCTCTCTCTGTGATGTATAAAGCCATGACTGCATGGAATTACTTACCACCTGCACTAACTAGGGTTGAAGACAAACAGACATTTAAAAAACACCTTAAAAATCAAATAAGAAAGAGTGGTACTGTCAGTTAAGTAAACATAGTGGGTGATTGAGAAGATGGGTATGTGTGATTGTTGAACTTAGATTTTTAATATATTTGTATATTGTATTGAGATGTATTGTTGTGCTTTAAGTGAACATATATGCCCTGAAACTATGATTGAGTAGATGGGTATGTGTGATTGGTGAACTTAGATATTTTATTATATAATATTTGTATGTGTTATTTAAGCATTACATCACACGCAGGAGTGGTTTGTGACCAATAAACCATGCCCTAGGGGGTGGTTGTTAGGCCCGAGGCGCAGCCGAGGGTCGTTAGACCCCCCTAGGCATGGTTTATTGGTCACAAATCACGACCTGCACGTGGTGTTAAAGCTTTTATACAACTGCCAGATTCATCCAACCTTATTTCTATACAATAAACACACATTAATCGAAGATTTATTGAAAAAAAACCAATCCGCCAGAAAAAGTAGTTCCCACAACTCCATGTGGAAGCAGCTTGAAGTGCATCCAACCAAACTAACACATCCAACTGTGTATTATTGGAATGATTGAGAGAAGTTGCCTCATGTGGAAGCAGCTTGAAGTGCATCCAACCAACTAACACATCCAACTGTGTATTATTGGAATGATTGATTGAAAATTTTATTACCAGATGCAGAATGGGTACAATACAGTACGGCTCAATACACACAATTGTTAAGGGAATGCATAGGAAAAAAAAACGTTTTCTTCGCCCTATTTTTTTATTTATTTCTTTTAGCCTAAACTTAACCAGTTGGAAACCAGGGGTACAGTAATCAAATTAGCAATCAACCAATCAATCAATTCAATAGACCATGCTCACTTAAAACAGCGCTGCTTCTCTCTCAGTCTGACTCCCCCGCTGTTGCAGACAGGAGTGTGTGTGTGTGTGTGTGCGTGTGTGTGTGTGTGTGTGTGTGTCACAGTGTGTGTGTGCGTGTGTGTGTGTATGTGTGTGTGTGTGTGTGTGTGTGTGTGTGTGTGTGTGTGTGTATGTGTGTGTGTGTGTTTGTGGGTACGCCAGCGTCGGACAGTGAGAGAGAACGCTGCAGTCAGTAGCAAGAAGGAAGTAGAAATTTAAATCAATCAATTAATCTATCAATCAAACCGCGATTTTTCTTTTGTTCTAGATTGCCTCAAGACCCATCAATTACATCATCCAACATTGTTTAAAGGGCTAACACATTCCCCTTGACAGAATCGCTTCATATTTAGTCGTTTAGTCGCCATTAACATATCCATTTGTAAATATTATTGGCCACCTTCTTGTGATCCGGCGGAGTGATGTGATGTGGGTCGGTTGTGGGCGGGTCCTGGGCCAGCAGCGTGGATTGTTGCCAATAAAGACGTGTAAAATGACTGTTTCAGCCAATCAGAATCGAGAAATTTGCATGCCGTTGTATAATGAGGTGTATTGTATTGTTTTATTTGTATTGTATTGTATTGTATTGTATTAATTGTATTGTATTGAATTTTATTGTATTGTATTGATTTGTGTGGACCCCAGTAATAGTAGCCTATATGCCTGTGGCAATGGCTAATGGGGATCCGAATAAACTAAACTAAACTAAACTCTCTCTCTCTCTCTCTCTTCCTCTCTCTCTCTCTTCTCTCTCTCTCTCTCTCTCTCTCTCTCTCTCTCTCTCTCTCTCTCTCTCTCTCTCTCTCTCTCCTCTCTCTCTCTCTCTCTCTCTCTCTCTCTCTAAATCACCAAATATCCAATAGTGAAACACGGTTCAGAATGTCAAATACTTAGCTAACGTATAGCTACAGTAAAAAAATACATCAGAATGGCAGTAAATACTTAGCATGCAGCAACCCTTCAGTAACTTAAATACTTAACGTTAGCTGATGTAGCTACAGTATAAACACGGCTCCAAATGCCAGTAACTTAACTTAAATACTTAGGGCGCATCGACCCTGGTTTTGAACGAATGGGAAAACGTTCGAATGGGAAATCTACCCTATAAACACAGCCTAGAATGTCAGTAGAATGTAATGGTGTTTTCCTACCGGGACAGGGGTACCACGCGGCGACGTTGTGTGCAAGTGTGATTGATGTTGATGTCAGCCTAATGCTTGTGGGACGCCCCCACGGGCAGAGCGGCTAAGTGTGAGTGACTGAATCAGTGAATGAATGAATGAATGAGTGAGTTGGTGGCATTGCCGGTCATAGAGGTTCTTCACATCTAAAAATAAGGATGGGATTCGCAGTCATTATTAGATCATTACAATAATTAGTTGTGGGTGGGTGGGTGGGTGGGTATAGTTTGTTGGCTGGGAGGGAGGCATAAAAAATAATCGTCCTCTTTTTCTGAGATCCATGCATGACCTCTTTCCACAGCTTGAGACATCTTTATTTTCTCCTCTCAAGACAACCAACCTCTCAGAAGGCAAGTTTATGTTTTTAATTTGTGCGTACTTCAGTTTATTTGTGTTATAAACTGAATAATAAACTGAAGACAAACTGCTTAAATTGATGCCTGTTTATTTTAATGGTATAGTCTCTCTACTATTAAGTGATTTCAAATGCGGGGTTCCACAGTGAAGTTGCCTGGGTCCACTATTTTCAGTTTTCACAAATGACCTATACCACTTGCTTTAAATGAGGCTGCTATGATGACTATGTACGGAGACAATTCAACTTGATATAAAGCCACACATAGTCTTTCTGCACTAAATAACACCATGCAGAGTGAATTCTGTGTCTGATTGGGTATAGGAAATAATGTTTTAGTGAGTGAGTTACCACTCATTATGAAGGAAAGAGTTATTGAGCAGATAATGAGGTCAAACTTCTCGGTGTCACCATGGACAGCCGACCGTCCTGGTATAGACAAATTGATAATGTATTTGCTAAGATGGGTATAGGGCAGTATCGGTGATTAAGAGATGTGCCCGTCATAATTGTAGATTGTATAATCACAAATTACAGTAGTAATAATAGTAGCAAATAAAGTCATAGTAATGAATAATAACACCCAGTAAGAAAAAATAAAGAGAACAAAACAGCAGTGTCATTTGATCATATTTAGTTTACAGTACAATGTTTTCCTATATCTTGTATGATACAATTAGGTTAGTATATGTCTGGGAAGATCTGCAATTACAAACTCAATATTTCCAATGGTAAGAATAATTTAAAAGTGAGGGGGTGCCTCTTTTCTCCAAAACATTGAGATACACTTATTATTACTTTTAATATAAAATATAATAATTATTACTAATTTAATAAATAAAGACATAGGCTTGGATCAACATTAACATTCAGAATTGTTTTGGTTGCTATACGAATAAAATTCAAAAAATCCATTACATTTTCACATTCCCAGAAAATATTCATCTAAAAAAGATGCATGAATGTCCCTTCATTGGAGTCACAGTGCAAACAGTTGGGGAGTTGCTTTGGGATAATCGGTGCCTCCTTTAACCCTTTCAGTGCCACGGACGACATATCTCGTTTTATCAGCCCCCCCCATTGAGTGCCCACGACGACAAATATTGTTTTCTTTTTTTTATTAGCGAATTCATATTTCATCACCGAGTCTCCCGTTGGTACATCAGCCCCTACAGGAGCTCAGATTGGAAAAAAAGCGCCGCCTATCCCTGTGTAACTGCAGGTCAGTCGCTTAGACTGACCTGGGATCTGTAGATCTCTGGGGGGGGAGCCAACTGGCTCCTTGTGGCTGGCAAGCAGTCTGCTCAAGAGGGATCTGCTCGCGGGACGGAAATCAGCCTGGAATATATTTACAGCAGCCAATAATCAATCAATAAGCGTGATCGATATTTGGAATGGCGATCAGTAATTGGAATAATCTTTTTGGAGAACATCTGATCTCAGGTAAGGAATCTATTTTTACCAGTCTTAGGATAATCAGACCTGTTTTCACAGAGATTTCAGCTTTTGCCCTATGTGTGATGTGGCTGTTTGGCTGTGATCGCTGATGAGGAAATAAGAGAATCGATTTTTCAGCTCGCGTCTATAGCGTGCATATACTATCGATAATCTAGCATTTATTTGAAAACGATTCATAAATAGGCCGAAAAATTACAACGTTTTTGTGTATTCTCGAATATTCCAGTAAATGTCTTTTATCATGGAATCTTTATATTTTCCTTGAAAATGAGGGCTTTTCAAAATGCTATAAAACAAAAATTAACCGATAAAAAAACAATCCGTTTCGACAATGTTGACTGCAAACGAGTCATTGATAAGCGACGGGCAGATTAGACACATAGCCATAATTTAAAACATAGATTAGGCGTTTTTAACGCTAACATTGAAGTGGATGGTGGCATTCAACGGGGTAAATCAACGTTAATCAAAGGCGCTGAAAGTGTTTTAATGGTGTTAGAAAATATTTGTTAAGGAATTGTAAGTTTGATTTGTTGTATGTATTACTTGTGCATAATACATTCTGCTACATATTTTGGATCACAAATAATAATTCTATTGCCATTTCTAAATAATTTATTAATTAAAATGAATTAATAATTAATTTAAATACTTTAAAATAATAATTCCCAAATCTGTCATAGTGGGGCAAACGATGAGTCCTCTTCAGAAATGTTACCTTTGATTGTAGTGTAATCCTCTATTTTTGATAACTTTAAGCCAAACCTGTATGTGATATTCTTTTCTCGAATACATTTTCATATTTGTCCCTTCATGAAAAAGGTGAGTCTCAGTGCATACTGTATACCAGTGTCATACATCGATATGGGACAATTCTGTATTGGATTCAAGAAAGAAAGAGAGAAAGGGGAAATAATCTAATATCAGTTCCTTACAGTCTGCTCATACTGTACTTGATTTACTTTACGAGTTTATTTTCTAAACAAAAGTGACTAAAAATAAGGGCTTCCAAAGATCTGCTTCTATCTGGAGCCAAAGAGAATCCTGTCGTTTCATAGACCAAGACAACAGGTTTTGGAATTTTGCCGAGCAGTACTCAAACTTGACGTTAGGCAGTAAGACCTCCCCTTGACTCCGGTCTCTCATACTGTAAGCGTTGTATATTTAATTCAAGATCTTCTGTTGTAGCCTACCGTATACATGTAGAAATATGTTTTTCAACTGTCTTATGAAAGAGAGATGAGAGGTGACATGGTAACATCTGGAAAATGTATAGTTGAATTGACATTGATATTCATTTTGATTGAGTTTGATTGAGATGTGCCCCAAAAGGGAGACCATCTGCTCAAATCGGCTTTGATTGTATTCAGGAGAGGAATATCATTTTCTATGTGAAGATTTTGTCAGGATGGTGTTTAAATATTTGTATCCTACTGGGGCCCTGGAAAAGGGACATAGTTAATTGAATGTTTCCATTAGTGGTGTCTGTAAGGCGCTTGATCCATCTCATTTTGACTACTATTCAGTTGTCTGGTCTAGTGCTAGAAAGAAAGATTTACACATAATTATAATTGTGCAGAATAGGGCTGCACGCCTGTGTAGTGTGTAGATGGCATGCATGAACAACTCCTTTGGTTAGACGTTTTACATTTTACTCAAACCAGGCCTAAAAGCTTGTATTCTAGAAGTGTATACAGTATATCTGTGAGGGCTGTGGGTGTGTGTGTGTGTGTGGGTCATGAGCAGATAATAGGGAATCTTAAAGTTATACGTCAAACGAATAACCACAAAACTGCTTACGCAGACGTTTTAGGAGAAGGGGGAAAATAAACAACACAAAACAACCTTTACAGGTGAAAGCCTCAAAGTGAGTATTTAAGAAAATAAGTCGTCCTGTAAAAAAAAAACAGGACGACACTCATTAAAGGGGTATTGTAGAAATAATAAATAAGCCACAAAGGCAACTCCTAAAACCAGAGTTTATATTGAAAACATAAAACAATAAACCTCCACCAAGGGAGTTTATGTGCAATGGACAGTTCCAAAATAACAAAAGAAAATACTACCATAAAGGACTCAGCCTCTATAAAGTAAAGTGTAAACTAAGCCAGTAGCCGAAAACAAGATGGCTACAAAAGAAGGCTAAATGCTGAATAGGGCAGCACTACACTTAAATATAATGAGACTGACGAAACGTATGGCCAGCACAAGGAAAATGAAAAAGCAGTTGACACTTCAATCTCCAAACTTAAATAGAGTCCACATGGCCATAGGCACAGCTGTACTGCATCAGGTGCAATCAAGCCCACACACCTGCCGACCCATGAGGCAATTAACCACAGGGAACAGGGATTGCCAGCTATCCCTCACAGAGAGGTGAAATAAAGCAACAATAGACAGCTGTTCCTCACAGAAAGGTGAAATAAGGCAAAAACCATGACAATATCGATGAGAGACATGACCATAAAACCAGGCAGGTTACGCTGGAGCATATTGTAATACCTTTACTACATGTGCCTTGAAGAAGACAGTTACAGTATGTAGAGATATTTTGAGTTGGAACCTGTTGCCTGATAATATAACGAACGCCAGTTCCGAGTATCTTTTTAAAAGGCTACTGAAAAATATTATGTTGAATTATATAATGTGTGGATATTTGTACCTTATTATGCTTGTTTTGTCCTGTTATTATGTTTCTGATCTTGATCGTGTTTTGTTTGCTTGGGGTTTATGTTGTTAATTAAAATAAAATGATGTATTGAAATGTATTTCTTTGTTGGGAAAGTGTGTGGGTATTAAGTGGTTGTGAATTGATTTGACTTTATTTTGTTCCGTTTTGTTGTTTTTTATTATGTGTGGACCCCAGGAAGATTAGCCGCCTTCATTGCGCAAGCTAATGAGGATCCAAATAAACAAATAGCTATTTATGGTAATGTAATTAATGTATTATCAAGGTCACTGTATCTCTTTTTTAAGAGCTGGGGGGTGTGGGTGGGAGTGAGGGTGAGTACATGTCAGCATTGATGTATTTGCAGTGTATGCTTGTTATGCAATGCTGTTTTTTTCTGTACGTTTTTCATAATGTTGTATTTGTCTCTATGGGACCCCCTTGAAAGGGGTCTATCTTATAAATTCAAATCCAATACGGTTAGATGAGTGAGTTGCAGTAGTGGAGACGGGATGAAATTAAGGCGTGGATGATTGTTTTTGCAATATTGCGAAGGTGGAGGATTTAACAATTCCTCTGGTCAAAGTAATTAAGTTATTTCTATGTCGCTCAGTAATCCCCCTGTAATTTGTGTAATATGAAATGCAATTATTATTTTTTTTAAAGGACTCCACCTTTGCTCCCCATTGGCTGGCTGTCAGCATCACCTCATGGCACCCTCCGCAGAGTCCAAGGCTTTGTAGTAGGGATGTTCGATATTGGCCAACACTTAATTTACGATACCGATATCAACCGATACCGATATATGCAGGGTCCATATCACTTGTCATGGAATGAACACAACATTATGCATACTTTTCACAATAAATAAAATAAGAATTTGTTCTTACTTGCTTGCCTGGGTAAATAAAGGTTAAATAATTATTTTTTAATACCGATAACGATAATTTCCGATATTACATTTGAATGCCAATATCGGACATCCCTACTTTGTAGCGCTCACGGCTGCTTTTGAGGACAAGGAGATGGAAGCACCTCTTCCTCCTCCTCCTCCTCCTCCTCCTCCTCCTCCTCCTCCTCCTCCTCCTCCTCCCCCCCTCATCCTCCTCTTCCTCCTCCTCCTCCTCCTCCTCCTCCTCCTCCTCCTCCTCCCCCCCTCCTCCTCCTCCTCCTCCTCCTCCTCCTCCTCCTCCTCCTCCTCCCCGTTATCTCTCTGCCATATCGACTGCCAACTGGATTTCATTTTCTGTTATGTGACATTTGGCTGCCTGAGCAGAGTTGTCGGGAACAGACATCACCGGGAGAGACGAGACAGAGGGGAGCAGGGGAGAGATGGACGACGAGAGAGAGGGCAAAGAGAGAGAGAGACGAGGGAGAGGGGCAGAAGAACCAAGACGGAGAGAAGGAGAGATGGGGGGGGGGGGTGCAGGAGGAGGAGAGCAGCAGACGGCGGGAAAGCGAGATAAATCGTGGTAGAGAGGAGTAGATGAGAGAGGGAGAGCGAACTGTCATATCCCTCCTTATCGCGACAGTCTGCAGTTTTCCGAATGTCTCTCTTCAAACGGGCAGAGCAGAGTGCATGTTAACTGTAATGGTCTGTCTGTGTCCAGACTTCCGCTATAAGGCCGCTCACATCCAGGCACTACTCTCGCCGACCAACAGTCCTCCCCCCCCAGAAGTCTCGTCTAAACACTCTATATCTACTGCATCGGCGTATGCTGTGGGACATTTGCAGTGTCTTAGAATGTGAAAGTGAGTAGGATAATGAACAAAGGGGTTAGAGGGAGAGAGTGTTGAATACTTTATGCTGTTACTGGAGTGTTACTGCATGATTCCCTTGACTGGTGTTGTGCGTGATCCCTACAGTTGCAAGAGCAAACTCCCTCGTCTCATCAGATACGCCATTCAAATGCACCAGCCCTATAGCCCATGAGTAGCAGATCCGAACGCTATTACAGTATGCAAGGGTAACCTTGAGCTCCGGCTCGCTTTGAATGCCATAATGAAGATTATTCGTTTTCTGTATGTCTCCCCCTCTAGTTAGCCCCTTTCGGGACTGTGATGCACCGAGTGAATACACCGTCCCTTATACCTCCAATTGAAAAATCCTACAATTAAGTCTGTCTCGCTTTTCTCTATCAAAACGCTTGTCGTACAGGTGTCGCAAATAATTTTCAAAGGTACTCACAGTTGCACGAGGGTTTCGGACAGAGTAACGCTAGGGTTTGAAAGCTCGGCGTTGCTAATAAACATTTTAAATAAAAAAAATGTAACTGGTCAACACGGCTCAAACCGGCTTTATTTCCGGCTTTGGGTGCCTGATGTCGCGCGTGTGATCGTGTGATCACGTTTTGAGCCGTGTTGACCAGTTTCTAAAAATTATTTAAAATGTTTATTAGCAACGCCGAACTTCCCACCACAGTTAGGACCGCCGAAACACGGCCGAGCTTTCGCCGACGACTAAAAACGACACTTCTTCAATCAATATCTGAAATGAAAGAAGGAGAGAAAAAAACTACTAACCTTCTTACTGTCTTCTACTACTCTTCCACTAATTAATCTTCCTTGTCTATAACCTACTATACTAATATCATGTCTCTACTACTATGCACTCAACACTGCAGCACCCAAGTTTCAGCACTGTTCAACACTGACACATTGTTACTCAGCTGAAAGTGTTGTACCCTTCCTGCTGACTTGTCGTACAGAACTTGTAAGTCGCTTTGGATAAAAGCATTCATCTAAATGACTAAATGTAAATGTAAATGTAATGTAGAAATGTTTTTTTTTTGTCGTTTGGTTCTGCCAATAGGCCTACATGAATCGCTTTCTTTACCACTGGGTGGTCTACTCTTCTATTGCACTATGTTTCTAAACAAAAATAAACAGTTCATTGACTTTTTATTACTCCACTATAATAATAATAATAATAATAATAATAATAATAATAATAATAATAATAATAATAATAATAATAATAATAATAATAATAATAATAATAATAATAATAATAATAATAATAATAATAATAATAATAATAATAATAATAATAATAATAATAATAATAATAATAATAATAATAATAATAATAATAATAATAATAATAATAATAATAATAATAATAATAATAATAATAATAATAATATTAATAATAATAATAATAATAATAATAATAATAATAATAATAATAATAATAATAATAATAATAATAATAATAATAATAATAATAATAATAATAATAATAATAATAATAATAATAATAATAATAATAATAATAATAATAATAATAATAATAATAATAATAATAATGGATTGGATTTATATAGCGCTCTTCATGACACCCCAGTGACCCCAGAGCGCTTACAGAGTCCATTATTCGTTCATACACAGTCATACCGGTGGTGGTAAGCAAAAATTGCAGCCAGAGCTGCCCTGAGGCAGACTCACGGAAACGTGGCGAATAATCATCGCCTACGGCCCCTCCGACCACCACCAACATTCATTCACATGCATACACATTCACACAAGGCAAGTAGGTTAAGTGTCTTGCCCAAGGACACAACGGCAGTGGGATGGACATGGGCTTGAGCGGGATTCGAACCACCAACCCTTCGATCATTGGACGACCTGCTCTACCCCTGAGCCACACCGCCCCATTATTAATAATAATAATAATAGTAATAACTTTATACATTAGCACCTTTTTTTTTTTTTTTTTTTTTTTTTTTTGCAAAACAAAAATTGTTAAAAGTCAGTACTCAACACACAATGCATAATGAAACTAACAATCAAGGTGGCTAAAATGACATGCAAGTACAGAAACAGAAAACAAAAAAAAGTCTATAATAATATTTTACCGTATACAGTGTATATCCAACGAAATTACCAATTATACCAATGCCTTATACAGGATATACCCCTAATACCTATTTTCTAAAACCCTACACACATATGCTCCAGCTCGAACCCCCCCCCTCTCGGACCCCTCCTTGGATAGTATATCTCCATTATCCCTCACTCCTAACCAGACACTACCATTATAAGCTAGCTTTTATTCTCTCCACCACTTCTAACCACATTGACATTTTGGATTCGTTGAGACCCAGAATTCTTGCTGTAGATATTTCTTGATAAATCACATCGAGATATGTAAGAAACCAAACCTTCCGGCACATTTTTTCCGGTTGACATTAGCACCTTTCATACATGGATTGCAGCGCAAAGTGCTTCACAGCAAATGGCATAAAATGTGCATACAGTTGACAGAATAAAAGCAATGCATAAAGTGCAGACATAAGAATAGGTATAAAAGACAATAAAAGTAGTGCACTGTACAAAGTGCAGACATAAGAATAGGCATAAAATAAGTACAATAAGTACAGTGTTGCTCGAAAGCATGTGAACCCCCCCGGAACAGCCAGTCCTCCAACCCCCCCCCCCCCCCCCCACACCAATCCCCACCACATCCCCATCCCCACCACATCCCCATCCCCACCACATCCCCACCACATCCCCATCCCCACCACATCCCCACCACATCCCCATCCCCACCACATCCCCATCCCCACCACATCCCCACCACATCCCCATCCCCACCACATCCCCATCCCCACCACATCCCCACCACATCCCCATCCCCACCACATCCCCACCACATCCCCACCACATCCCCATCCCCACCACATCCCCACCACATCCCCATCCCCACCACATCCCCATCCCCACCACATCCCCACCACATCCCCATCCCCACCACATCCCCATCCCCACCACATCCCACCACATCCCCATCCCCACCACATCCCCATCCCCACCACATCCCCACCACATCCCCATCCCCACCACATCCCCATCCCCACCACATCCCCACCACATCCCCATCCCCACCACATCCCCATCCCCACCACATCCCCACCACATCCCATCCCACCACATCCCCATCCCCACCACATCCCCACCACATCCCCATCCCCACCACATCCCCATCCCCACCACATCCCCACCACATCCCCATCCCCACCACATCCCATCCCCACCACATCCCCACCACATCCCCATCCCCACCACATCCCCATCCCCCACCACATCCCCACCACATCCCCACCACATCCCCCACCACATCCCCATCCCCACCACATCCCCATCCCCACCACATCCCCACCACATCCCACCACATCCCCACCACATCCCCATCCCCACCACATCCCCACCACATCCCATCCCCACCACATCCCATCCCCACCACATCCCCACCACATCCCCACCACATCCCCACCACATCCCCATCCCCACCACATCCCCATCCCCACCACATCCCCACCACATCCCACCACATCCCCACCACATCCCCATCCCCACCACATCCCCACCACATCCCCACCACATCCCCACCACATCCCCACCACATCCCCACCACATCCCCACCACATCCCCATCCCCACCACATCCCCACCACATCCCCACCACATCCCCATCCCCACCACATCCCCACCACATCCCCATCCCCACCACATCCCCACCACATCCCCACCACATCCCCATCCCCACCACATCCCCACCACATCCCCATCCCCACCACATCCCCATCCCCACCACATCCCCACCACATCCCCATCCCCACCACATCCCCACCACATCCCATCCCCACCACATCCCCATCCCCACCACATCCCCACCACATCCCCATCCCCACCACATCCCCATCCCCACCACATCCCCACCACATCCCCATCCCCACCACATCCCCATCCCCACCACATCCCCACCACATCCCCATCCCCACCACATCCCCATCCCCACCACATCCCCACCACATCCCCATCCCCACCACATCCCCACCACATCCCCATCCCCACCACATCCCCATCCCCACCACATCCCCATCCCCACCACATCCCCATCCCCACCACATCCCACCACATCCCCATCCCCACCACATCCCCACCCCCTGATAAAGCACGTCATGACTGAAAACACAAACAGCCGACGCGCCACTCACTATGTTCGACATTGATGAAAAGTTTGGCATTCCAAATATGTAAAAACCTGATGAAAACAATGGACCTCATGCACCAACGGACTTACGAGAAAAGTTATGAGCAAATTTCATCGTAGCTCCACTTGCAACCCTTTTCGGGGCCGATTTTGGCATGCACTAACGGTTGAGCCTCTTGCTTCCGTTTTGCACGTGGTCCTTCGCCTTATAAGGAGCTGGCGGGGCATGTCTGTATGCAAATTCAGGTGTACGAGAACGCTCTTCCAGTTTAAGAATGAGTGACGTACTTCATTCAAGGAGTTCGCAGCTACGATAATTTTGGCATAAGAGCACCTCTCCACGCGTTGATGACCCCGGGGGGGACTATCGTAGGTTTTCTCTTACAACTTCCTACAAGGTTATTTATGAGGAAACTTACAAGAATGATGGTGCATGAGGTCCAATGAGCTCACCACCCTCAACACATTCAACCTCAAGTGGAAGCAACCAGAGTAAGATAGAAGCTCATACAATGGCATGCACATTTCTCGATTCTGAGAAATTAGTTAGACTTTGTTTTTATCATAACACACGCTCGTGATCCCAGAACCTGCCCACAACCGAATTACAATCACTCCGCCGTTCGTGGTTTTAGGAATGAAACCAAGATGGCGGACAATAATCTTTATGAATGGATGTATTGCGTCATAACGACTCATTCAAAAATGATTCTGTCACGTGGAATGTGTTAGTTGCTTACACAATGTTGGATTATGTAATTGGTTGGTCATGACTCATTGTTAAACAAAATATAAATTGCGCAAAGTGTGTTGTTAGATGCCATTCGTCAAAAGGACACTCATTTCACTGTTAATAAAGTTTTCAAGCAATCAATCAATCCGGGGGCGGCTAGGTGGTGTAGTGGGAAGGCGCTCGCCATCAACGCTGGAGACGCTGGGTTCGAATCCAGCTCTCTGCGTTGCTATCAGCTTGGCTGGTCGTTCATACTAACACAATTGGCAGTGTTAGGGGTGGGAAAGCTGATGGGTGGGTTCTGGGCGTTGTGGACAGCGACCCCTACAGTTCGGTCGGGGCGCCTGCACAGCGAGGGTAGGATCTGGAGGGAGGTAGTGTGACCTCCCACACGTTACACTCTCCCGGTGAGAATCTGCACTGCCAGGCTGGCTGCCGGCTGGCTGCACATGCGTCGGAGGAAAGCATGTGACAGTCTTCGGCCTCCCGGACCAACAGTAGGGGGGGGGGGTGCGCAACAACCAGGAAGGGGGTTGGGAATTGGCATAATGACTAACAGTGGGATGGGAGAAAAATCGGAAAAAGGAGGGGGGGGGGGGAAGATAAAAAAATCAATCAATCCAATAACACGCTCACTTCACTGTTAGACGGCATGCTTTGAAG
Organism: Notolepis coatsorum; assembly: GCF_963971535.1. Classification (NCBI taxonomy): domain Eukaryota; kingdom Metazoa; phylum Chordata; class Actinopteri; order Aulopiformes; family Paralepididae; genus Notolepis; species Notolepis coatsorum. The sequence continues at coordinate 22,911,344 of NC_140180.1, forward strand.
CCTTGTTGTTTCGAACTGGTTATGCTTTGGCCCTCTTTCGAAGTCGGTTATGCTTAGAGTTTATCTTTAGAGCAGGGCGATAGACCACCAGCCCTGATTCCAAACTCTAAGCATAACCGACTTCGAAAGAGGGCCAAAGCATAACCAGTTCAAAATAAGGGGGACATTAAAGGGGAACTATCTTATAAATGGCCTTTTTGAGTGTTTAGCATTGTTTCCTAGCTATGTGAACTTATATTAATATGATCTATGTCTCAAAATTCTCATATTGGCGCATTCTTCCAATTCTCCACAATATTCACCCTCACTGAACTGAGTCATTTGAAAATGTGTGCGATATGTGATGTCAGAAAGACACTGCTGCATGTTAATGTTGAGATACAAGAACAGCTGCACACAGGCCCCTGCACCTGCAGCCCAGGCTCAAAACGGCTCGAGATCTTGAGGTAGAAAAATGCTGTTTTTGAGGACTTGATTAGAAATACAAAACAATGAATAAAAAAAATATATATATTACAGAGGTGTTCCATAGACTCACAGGAATTGTGTAAAAGTGCCCAAATAGTGAAAGAAATAGTAAAATAGTTCCCCTTTAATAAAATGTTCAATCAATCATTCCAATAACACACGCTCACTTCAATATTAGATGGCATGCTTTGAAACAGTGCAACTCCGAGCTGCTTCTATAGAAAGTAGATTAAAAAAAATAAAATACAGAGGCAAATTCTCTTCTTTTTTTTTTACTTACTTTTTCCGGAGATGGTTTTGTGAATAAATCTCCATTATGCTTCAATTAATGTGTGTTTATTGTATAGCAATAAGGTTGGATGAATTCGGCAATTGTATAAAGATGTAAGCACTGTCTATCTGTAATACAATTTTCAATCAATCAATCAATCAATCCAATAACACATGCTCACTTCATTCTTAGATGGCATGCCTTGAAACAGTGCACCTCCGAGCTGCTTCTACACACAGAGGCAACTTCTCTTTTTTTTTTTTTGGAACTACTTTTTCAGCGGATGGTTTTGTCAATAAATCTTCAATTAATGAGGGCGGCTAGGTGGTGTAGTGGACAAGTCACTCGCCACCAGTGTGGAGACGCTAGGATTCGCGTGTTCGAATCCAGCTCTCCACATTGTTTTTCAGTTTGGCTGGTCGTCCGCAGTAATACACATTGGCCGTATTACGGGGAGGGAAAACTGAAGGGTGGGGATCGAACGTTGTGAACAAGCGACTCCTACAAGTCGGTTGGTGCGCCTGCGCAGTAAAATCAGGAAGTGTCGGGGGCAGCGTGAGCCTCCCACGCGTTACTCCTCGACACTGAGAGACCGAGCTGCGCAGGTGAAAAGATGCGACTGCTGTTACCTCAAGTACCGGAGGGGACTTGTGCTATGTATGACTTAGTCCACATTGCAGCCGGCTTGTGGGAGGCAAGAAACAGCGTTCGTGACAGGGGAGAGTTGAATTGGATGATACGAAAATTGGGATGGGAGAAAATATGGAAAAATGGGAGAAAAAAGTGGATCAAAACAAAAAAAAAAATCTTCAATTAATGTGTCTTTATTGTATAGCAAATTAGCAATAAGGTTGGATGAATGCACCAATTGTATAAAAGCCATTACACCACTTGTAGTCGTGTGATATGAGAATTAGAGCATGCCAGGGGGGTCTAACGACCCTCGGCTGCGCCTCGGTCCTAACAACCACCCCTAGGCATGCTCTAATTCTCATAACACACTCCTGCACGTGATGCAATGCTTAAATAGAGAGACCGACTGAAATGTCACTAGAGATTAAACACTTTTGTAATTGTAGTGAAATGCCTTTTGTTAAACTTTTTATTTTTATTTTTAAGTGCAATTTATATGAAACCTTTAATTCTTCTGCCTGAGACTATTTTTATAATTAATATTTCTCAGACTAGGTCTCCGCTACTTTACTAGAGTTGTGTTGTTCTTTCCTCTCTGTGTTCCATGTATGGTTAATGCCCCATTTAGTTTTGTGTCATTTTCATTTATTTGGTTATTTCTTCTTTTTTTCTCTTTTTTTTCACCTGTGTTGTTTTTGTTTGTTTGTTTTGTATAAAAAAATATCTGTTCTTCCACGGTGATAACACCCTGTTCACGCAACAAGTTTAGTTTTTTCTTTGTACACTAATTGCAGTGATGATTGGGCCATCCTGACTGAATTTCAAAGTGGGGGTGACAGTGAGAGGTTGGGACCGATGGTCAGCGCAGATTAATCTGTAGTAAACCGGTAAATGGTGCATTTATATAACAGCTTTTATCCAAAGTGCTTTACAATTTGTTCCTCACATTTTACCCGTTCACTGACACATTCACACACCGATGGCGGAGCCTCGAGGCGACCATGCAAGGTGCCGACCTGCTCATCAGGAGCAATTAGGGTTTAAGTGTCTTGCTCAAGGACACTTCGACATGCTGCTCGTCATGATAGACTTCAAGGCTCAAAGACTTTGTTCCTCCTTTTCAACTCCAGACTCATTGAGACCCTGATTTCTGACCTTTCCTTCCACCGGGCCAAGTCCCCCCCTACCCCCTTGCCTTGTGTGCACCCCTTCCTGACACCATCGCAAGGGATTTACTAAAGAAGAGTTGTTTAGTGTGAAGTGTCCTTGTTTCTTTGAGTGTGTCCTAGGCTTTTGACAGACCACTCCATGACTGGAAGGTCATAGGTTGCCTTCCTTGCTGAACTGTCCTTGAGCAAAACACAGAACTATGGATGTCCGATATTATCGGCCTACCGATATTATCGGCCGATATCGGCATTAAAACGTGATAGCGGAAAATATCGGTATCGGTTTTCAATTTCTATAACCTTTATTTACCCAGGCAAGCAAGTAAGAACAAATTCTGATTTTATTTATTGTCAAAAGTATGCATAATGTTGTGTTAATTCCACAACAAGAGATATGTAATGTTAATTACCTGAAATTATTCCATTTTTTGGGGGAGGAAACCCTGCATATATCGGTATCGGTTGATATCGGTATCGAAAATTAAGAGTTGGACAATATCGGTATATCGGTATCGGTAAAAAAGCCAATATCGAGCATCCCTACACAGAACCATACCTTGCCCAAGGGACTCCCCCCTTACTGCACTCTCTCATACTCTGACTCATCTGGTGACATGCAAGTATGTTCCAGCCAGTGCTGTAGACAAGTCACAAAATCTCAAGTCTGAGTCGAGTCTCGAGTCCCCAGTGTTCGAGTCCGAGTCCAAAGCCGAGTCACCAAAGAAGAGCCTGAGTCGAGTCCGAGTCGAGTCCCCATTACCCTACTCCGAGTCCAAGTCATCAAGGTTGAGTCTGAGCTTACATACAGAAAAAAAGGTCTACATTAAACATAACATTTTGACACAGCGGTCACCATTTCAAAGGGAGTTTATTTACTTTGTGACACAATAGCCAAACAAATGCACTAGCCATCAATATATTATGCCAAATGATTAGGGCCTATTACAAAAATAAATTTAAATAAATAACTGTATTTATCAATGAACAAGTCCGAGTCCTCGTCTGCACCTTCCGAGTCAATGCTCGAGTCCAAGTCCAAGTACGAGTCATCAGTGCTCAAGTCCAAGTCCAGTCCGAGTCCTGGACTTGAGTACTACAACACTGATTCCAGCTACATAAATACATAGATATCTCAGGGAATAATGTGCAGTAACAATTTCTAAACGTCACTGTATGACAATGCATTGAATTCCCCAAGTCCTACTGGAGCAGCTTGCACTGTTTATCGTTTAACAATGTGTTGCTGCATGTGTACTGTATGTCCATTCAATTTGTCCACCCACTTCGGGCAATCTTTCATAATAGGTAATTATTGCATATAATCACATTAACATGCCTTTTCAAAATTGGATTGATGGAAACTACAGGAAGATTGATTTGCCTTGTGAACAGTGTCACACAGTAGGAAAACAAACTGTAGCCACGTAGTAGTCAATAACAAAAACACCTGGAAGTGAACAGACATTAGATGATACATCTTGACAACGGTCTGGTTCCACAGCATGTTCCTAGCTAGAAGGATATTATTATAATTCTGAAGGACATATTATTATAATAAGGTCAAATTAGCCCCACGTATGTCAGATCCTGGCAGGTTGTTTGCTAATGTAAAGAATATCCAAAAAACATCTACCATATCAATCTATCTATCTATTGTCTACAATGTACTTATTTACTGTGTTAAAGCTGACAAATACTATGTGTGCACACAGGTAATGCCTTCGCATTCCACACAACAGCTCCTGTTAGGAGACGAGAGTCTGTGTTCTAAAAATTTTGTAATCCAAACCTAACTAGCTGACCAATACCTATTTCTTTATTTGGTCTTGTGTTAGTCCTGTATTATGTGTATATTTTGAAGAAGCATGTTCATTGGCTTAGTGACGACATAAAGGCAGCTTGGTTCTTCCTGTTCCTGTGTAGAATGTAGAATGTCTGCCCGTTGCAATGTAATTTCCTTGCAACGTCTCCTGTCTTATGCTTGATTCACTTTGAATAAACCATTGAAATATGTTTCCTACCTTTCATTATTGGATATTACTGATAACCATGACAATTTGGATTATTGAATATAGTGAGATATAAGTGTCAATTTGGTTGACCCGAAGTGATTATTTCACAATTATCTCCTATACCCATCCTATACAGTACCGTTATCAGTGGCTGATTTAACATTTGACGATATATTATTATCATCATCATCATCATCATCATCATCATCATCATCATCATCATCATCATCATCATCATCATCATCATCATCATCATCATCATCATCGTCATCATCGTCATCATCATCATCATCATCATTATTATTATTATTATTATTATTATTATTATTATTATTATTATTATTATTATTATTATTATTATTATTATTATTATTATTATTATTATTATTATTATTATTATTATTGTTATTATTATTATTGTCATCATCATTATCATCATCATCATCATCATCATCATCATCATCATCATCATTATTATCATAATTATTATTGTTATTATTATTATTACATGGACTGGGGCTTTAAGAAGAAAAAAAGCCAAACCAAAGTATGTAAAGTATCAAAGTCCGCCTGGAAGACGGACCTGGATCATGTGAATATTTCATGATCGTAAATTCATGACTGCGAGGTGCACTCCTCCGTCCCTGAGGTGTGTGTGTGTGTCTGTGGGTGTGTGTGTGTGTGCGTCTGTGTCTGTGTGTGTGTCTCTGTGTGTGTATGTCTCTGTCTGTGTGTGTGTGTGTGTGTGTGTGTGTGTGTGTGTGTGTGTGTGTGTGTGTGTGTGTGTGTGTGTGTGTGTGTGTGTGTGTGTGTGTGTGTGTGTGTGTGTGTGCGTGTGTGTGTGTGTGTGTGTGTGTGTATGTGTCTCTGTGTGTGTATGTCTCTCTGTGTGTGTGTGTGTCTCTGTGTGTGTGTGTGTGTGTGTCAGCTCTTCTCACACGGCCACTCTGGAGAGGGCTCCTCTATGACCCTGCGTGTCATTTCCTGACACCGGACTCCAGTCTCTCCCCTCGCC
>NC_140180.1:22921911-23240208 GCF_963971535.1 Notolepis coatsorum
TTCTCACGTCTGATATATATAGAAATTGTACGTGGACTGGACTGCTGGTGCAGTGAATATAGCACAACTGCTCAGCGTAAGCAAATAAGGGCATGGATTGCAGTTACCACGCAGGGGGGACGCTGTCGCAAAGAGCTTTGAATAGATGTTTGTTTACCCTCCGATTCAAATTGCTTGCAAATCTTGCATGTGCTGTAGCTCGGGTTTCTAGTTACATTCTCCGGTCTGCTAGCAAGGAAATGTGCTCACCGGCTGATTGAGTGAAATGGGGCAAGCCGGTCTGTCTCGTGTGTCACTCAAGGGTATATTCTACTAATGTACCTGCCAGTCTATGTTCTTAATGTCAACATACCTCGAAGGAAGTGGTGTATTTGGTGAGACGGGCAGTACTAATGCCGTTCAATCCCATACAGTTCCTTTCCTCAACCCACAATCTCCCACATATATTGAGCTCTCGCCATAGTTACTCAACCAGAACATCAAACAAAGAGAAAGCCAATCACACGCTAGTTTTATATAAGTTCAGTTTGTCTTGAGGTACTCAGCACGCAAAAAAAAGGGAATATTTTCTTTATTTATTTTTTTCCACTTCAGACAGCATGGCATCTGCAACGCATGTTAATATTTTATTAGGCTGCATGTTTAATGTGCAAATCTCGAAATCCGAGCGTTCCTGCCAGTAAAACAATAACCCAGCCATTTGTGATTACACCGAGACTCTTCACTGCCTGAGCAACGTTGGAACTTTTCTAAAGCCTTTCAAATAATTCGCTGAGAGTGCACAATGCCCTGGCAGGCTGCAAGCTACTGTACACAGTTCAGTGAGCTGTTTGAATCTGACTTTACAAACAAAATTAACCAGTGATGATGAAGCGTGCGCGGTAACCAATTATTCTAATCAAGGCAATCAAGTGCACTCTGAAATTAACTGTAAATATGCATGTTTGTGTGTGTATGTATGTGTGTGTGTGTGTGTGTGTGTGTGTGTGTGTGTGTGTGTGTGTGTGTGTGTGTGTGTGTGTGTGTGTGTGTGTGTGTGTGTGTGTGTGTGTGTGTGTGTGTGTGTGTGTGTGTGTGTGTGTGTGTGTGTGTGTGTGTGTGTGGGTGTGTGTGTGTGTATGTACTGCATATGTGTGTACTGTACTGTATGTATGTGTGTGTGTGTATATGTACTGCATGTTTGTGTGTGTGTGTATATGTACTGCATGTTTGTGTGTGTATATGTACTGTATGTATGTATGTGTGTGTGTATATGTACTGCATGTTTGTGTGTGTATATGTACTGTATGTATGTGTGTGTGTGTATATGTACTGCATGTATGTGTGTGTACTGTATGTGTGTATGTGTGTGTGTGACAGCTGACACTTCACCCACTTTCATAATTATCTATGCACTCATGCCTGTGCTTCAGTGTTGCCATTGTTTTGGTTTAGTTGTTTTTGTGTTTTGTTTTTCTGCAGTACATCTCTTTTAGTGTTTTAATTTATAATGGCCACACACCTTTTTTTAATAATGGCTTTTATGCATGTGGCATAAGGCTTCTCATTTACACACGTCTCTCACCCAGGCAGGCTTGTTTACAGGAATTCAACGACGGTACAGTAAGCGATTTGTCCGAGGCCGCTGTGTCGGCGCCGCTGACAGATAGGACATTTATTAACACGTCTTTTAGGCAGGGCCCCTGGGCATCCTGCCCGTCCTCGTCAACGCGCGGGACGCTGCCCTCGTTTGTGCTGAGAGGACAAACAAAGTCAATCTCAACTAAAAAGGTCCACCAACTAAACCAAACAACCAAAAAGGACGAGCCCCCAATTTCTCACAAACGGGTCAATTGTGAAAGCAATCTAACAGAATAATTCATTTTAACCTATCAAACAAACGTTCAAATAAACAATGAATATGTATGGATAAGAATCAGTGATGAATGCAGTGTATGGATGAGTGAATGGTGAAGTGTGGTGCGGTGTGGTGTAAGTAAGAAAAAGATAACTCAATGGGTGGTGGATAACCTGGTGAGAGGAGATGCAGAAGCGAGAGAGAAGGTTAACCAGAGACACGTTTATAGACAGGCAGCTCTCAATGCCCAGGTGAGTCTAATCGGGCTGACGAGCCACTCACTCTGCCATGCTCCCTAGAGAGGCAGCAGAATCACCAATAAGCAGGCAGAGTGGGGGCCGTCACACAACACATGACAAACCTCCAGAAGATGTTGCATCTCGTTTGTGCTGAGACGACAACACATGACACACCTCCAGGAGAAGCTGTGTGGCGCTGAGAGGACAAGAATAAGCTGCGTGGTGCTGAGAGGACAACACATGACACACCTCCAGGAGAAGCTGCATCTCATTTGTGCTGAGAGGACAACACATGACAGGAGAAGCTGCGTCTGGAGGGAAGCTGCGTCGGGAGGGAACCTGCGTCGGGAGGGAGCGCCTTCTTGGCTTCACACAAAGTTATTCCAACAAGGTCACAAGGAGAAAAACTAGACTTGACTGCGAGTGGGTTACATAATCCCACACTGCTCTACAGGGGGAAAAAATATATTGTTAATTATTTAGACTGAGCACATGGCCAGGAAGAAGCAAGTTGACAGAAAGGAACATTACCTAGACACGTGAAAAGCCTTTTTGATCAATAGGCGATCAAATCATCTTTCCCTATTACCTTAAAGCGGCGTTACGTGCTTTTACAATGAGGACCGTATGTAGGCTCAACCACATATAAATGAGATTCAATAAGAATGTACCGAATGGTTGAGCAGGGTATGATTTGTGGAGAAACAAGTATGAAAACGAACTAATATATAAGACCCTTTAGTACGGGTGGTATTCAGAGAACCGAGGTTGTCAACGTAACAATCATCCTCGAACGCAACTTTAAGATATTACCGACACAAAAGCCCCCCCGCTCAAAAGCACTCTGGTGCAGCGCGGGGGGATTGAGCAGGGATCCGTGCGCCGTCAGCGGCAGCTTTGCTCTTCAACCTCTCCTTTGTTCTTTCTTTGCGTCGGTGATTAAGGTGGGAACCTACTCGTGTTTCCTCAACTGTAGAGCAGGTTTATTTCCTGTTAACACGCGTACCTTTGTGTGTTTCCCAGTCTGTGTTTGTAAAACAAATTGATGAGGTGCGCTAGCTTACATTGTGAGTGACCACTCTGTGGCTACCCCCATTTGAACCGGCTGCCCAATCCCCCCACCCGCGTCCTTTGTTCAGTTGGGTCGCTCACGCTGTACGTCATCATGCTACGTTGTATGTATCTTATCAGCAAAAATCCTATGTACAATGTGTACCTGTTATTACAAATATAGGTACATATATTACATATTCAAACAATGTAAACTACTTAAGTTTTCAGAACATGAAATATCTCATGACAGCCCAAGTCTTATGTACAATGTGTACTTATTACAAATAGGTAGTGTCAGGATGGAGGTAGGTGAGTTCCAATTGTGGTATGCAATCACAGAGACGGAGATGGTGTACTCTTAAGCAGGTTCGTTTTAATAGTAAAGAACACAAAGAGTAATACTAGGATACAATGCCGAGTGGCAGGAAGAAGAGGGAATAAGAATAATGGAGCTTAGTGGTGGTCCAGAACCGGAACCGCCCGTGTTATCTCCGAACGCTATAATGAAGACTTGAAAGAGATCAAGCAGAGGATAGGAAGGTTAAATAGACACCACATTCTAACATTCCACACACACCCCCGTGACCAGGGCCGCCTGGGAGAAATGCAAGGCCCTGTGCGAGATTTAAATGCGAGCCCCCCCCCCCCCCCCCCCCCCCTAAAAGGTAAAAAAAAAAATATATATATATATATATATTTTTTTTTTCATACAGTCAACATATTCTTAAATAATAGCGCTGCCCGAAGCTGGACATGATACAGTCAACATATAGCAAGAGAGAGAGCGAGAGAGAGCTCCCGTTCTACAGTCAATATACAGTGTTATCGCTGCACAGACCCGGCAATGCCCCTGATCCTCCACCAGAGCAAGGCCAGATAAAGAGAGAGAGAGAGAGAGAGAGAGAGAGAGAGAGAGAGAGAGAGAGAGAGAGAGAGAGAGAGAGAGAGAGAGACACATTGGAAAGAAACAACCCAAAACCAGAGCAAATTGAAATGCTATTTGGCCCTAAACAGAGAGTACACAGTAGCAGAATACCTGAGCACTGTGACTGACCCAATACTAAGAAGATCCTTGACTAGGTACAGACTCAGCGAGCACAGCCTAGCCATCGAGAAAGGCCGCCATAGGCAGACCTGGCTCCCAAGCGAAGACAGACCCACTTTGATGATGATGGCGCCGCTCCGACCGGCTGCCTCTCTGTTCGCTCCGTCGAGACTGTGTTTACTTTTGTTAATATTTATATTTATAGTTTTTATAGTTTTTAGAGTTTTGTGCGTACCAACTGTTGGTGCATTTAATGTATATGACCGTCAGTCACTCATAGACATTGGATTACGGGAAACTTACCAACTGGATTACTCGCTGGATCAGCTTTCCGAACCACATCAATGGCCTGAAGAAATTCTCCGGAGATTAGGACCAGACCCTTTGTTCCCAGAGCCCAGGAAAAGACGACGAGGAAAGAGGGCTGGGATCCGAAACAGGCTGAGATCCAGACGCCACCGTACACCACTTCCCAGTATATTGCTAGCCAATGTACAATCAATAGACAATAAACTGGATGACATCCGAGCAAGGATTCAATATCAAAGAGACGTTAGGGACTGCAATGTCCTTTGCTTCACCGAAACATGGCTCACACCGGAGGTTCCAGATCACGCAATTCAACCAGCGGATCACTTCTTTATCCATCGCAAGGATCGGACATCATCAGAGTCCGGTAAACAACGTGGAGGAGGTATTGCCTTCATGTTTAACAAAAATTGGAGTGATCCAACAAACGTGAAGGAATTATCCAACCACTGCTCCCCAGAACTGGAATATATAACCATCAAGTGTCGTCCTTTCTTCCTCCCGAGGGAGTTAACGGCGATCGTCCTGGTCGGAGTGTATATTCCACCGCAAGCCAGCAACAAGGTTGCGCTCTCCAGACTACACGACGAGGTAAATAGAATACAAGTGGCTAACGTTAACGCCGCCATTTTAGTACTGGGAGATTTCAATAGCGCCAATCTGAGAAAGGTATTGCCTGACTTCTATCAGCATGTGACTTGCAACACCAGAGGCGGTAACATCCTAGATCACTGTTACACGCAATTTAAAGGTGGCTACAAGGCTCATTCTGATAGTGGCTTTGGCAAGTCAGATCACGCATCCATTTTCCTTTCACCAAAGTACAGACAGAGAATTAAAAGTACTCCCGTAGTCTCGTGAGAGGTGCAGAAATGGGATCTGACGTCAGAAGAGACGATCCGGTCAGTGTTTCACCACACAGACTGGATTGTGTTCCGCGACACAGATAACATTAATGCCTACACGGAGACAGTGCTGGACTATGTTTGTACTAGGGTGAAAGAAACAATCCCCACTACCAAAATGAAAGTTTACCCAAATCAAAAACCCTGGGTAGACAAATCCGTCCGTGAAGCTCTGAGAGAGCGCACCAAAGCATACAATGACGGCCTAGTGGCAGGCAACATGAATGACCACAAGGTGGCGCGACACAACGTAAGGAGGACAGTGTCAGAGGCCAAACGGCGCTACAGGGATAAAATTGAACTCCAGTTTGAACAAGCTGACTCTAGAGCTATGTGGCAGGGGCTCAAAACGATGACAGACTACAAAGGCGCCTCCCTCAAACTGAACAGTGACATCTCCTTAGCAAACGACCTCAATACCTTCTATGCGAGGTTTGATGCTGGTAATAACAACACCAGCTCACAAGCCTCGGCAATGGGGGGGGGGGGGTCGGCTGCTGATGGAGGCGCAGTGTTCAGGGTAACAGAGCATGAGGTGAGGCGGACCTTTAAAAAAGTGAATATCAGGAAGGCAGCAGGTCCGGACGGCATCCCCGGCCGCGTCCTAAAAGTCTGTGCCGACCAACTGGCCCCAGTATTCACTGACATATTTAACCTGTCCTTAGAACAGGCTGTCATCCCCACCTGCCTGAAGAAGTCCACTATTATCCCTGTACCCAAAAAATCCAAGCCTGCTTGCCTCAATGACTACCGCCCTGTAGCTCTCACCTCCATAGCCATGAAGTGCTTTGAGAAGCTAGTAAAGGGCTACATCTGCTCCTCCCTCCCCATCAACATGGACCCCCTGCAATTTGCATACCGCCCCAACAGGTCCACGGAGGACGCCATATCCCATGTGCTGCACACAGCAGCATCACACCTGGACAAGAGGCAGGGGAACTATGTGAGAATGCTATTCATCGACTACAGCTCGGCATTCAATACCATAGTCCCCTCCATACTCATAGCCAAGCTCAGGGACCTGGGCTTGGGCTATGACCTCTGCCAGTGGGTCTTGGACTTCCTGACTGGCAGACCCCAGGTGGTGAGAGCAGGCAACTGCACCTCCTCATCCATCACCCTCAACATAGGGGCCCCCCAGGGCTGTGTTCTGAGTCCCCTCCTCTACTCCCTGTACACACACGACTGTGTGGCTCAGCGGAGTAGCAATACAATCGTCAAATTTGCTGACGACACAGTGGTGGTGGGCCTGATCTCTGCCAACGACGAGAGGGCCTACCTGGAAGAGGTCAAGGTCCTGGCGGGATGGTGCCAGGAAAACAGCCTCTCCCTGAACGTCAGCAAAACAAAGGAGATGATTGTGGACTTCAGGAGGTCGGGGGTCAAGGACTACAGCCCCCTCAGCATCGACGGGGCACCGGTTGAGAGAGTCAACAGCTTCAAGTACCTCGGAGCCTACATATCCGAGGACTTGACATGGACCACACACATTAACAGTGTGGTGAAGAAGGCACGACAACGCCTCTACTTCCTCAGGCGCCTAAGGAAGTTCCAAGTCAGCCAGAAGATCCTTAAGAACTTCTACTCATGTACAATAGAGAGCATCTTGACCGGCAACATCACCTCCTGGTTTGGGAATAGCACTGCAAAAGACCGAAGCAGACTACAAAGAGTGACACGTTCAGCCGAACGCACAATTGGAGGGGGGCTCCCCACCCTCCAGAACATTTACTACAAGCGTTGCAAGGGCAAGGCTAAGAGAATCATTAAAGACTCCAGTCACCCGAACAACTGCCTCTTCGAACTGCTGCGGTCAGGCAAGCGATACAGGAGTCTCAAGGCGAGCACAGAAAGACTCAGAAGTAGCTTCTATCCCCAGGCCATCAGGCTGCTAAACGAACAATGAATGAACACTACACAACAACAACCACCAAACGCACATAGCACACACATCCACACGCACACACTCACTTTAAACAAACACACTGTAGCACCCACTCCACACACTTTATAGCACACACCCACTTTAAACAAACACACTGTAGCACCCACTCCCCACACTTTATATTATGGATGAAGGATTGCACTACAACTCGTACACCTTACTGTAAATTGTACCTAAAATTGTACCTCATCCCATTTCTGCTTTGCACTAGATAGTACTGTACATTAGTACACTGCATAGTATTGTGTATTGTATATTATATGGTAACTCAGAACATTGTACATATGTCTATACCGAACACTGTGACCTCATTTTCTTCTTCTAAATTCATGCTATATTATGTTATTATGTTATTTGATACTATCTTGTCTAGCACAGTCTCTGGAGCGTAACAGTAAGAAGCATTTTGTATGAAAGTATTCTGTACTTCTGTATGACAACTATTAAAGAACTTGAACTTGAACTTGCACACAAGATGAGGTGGAAACCGAGCTCCACTTCTTAACAACCTGCCCACTATACCAAGACATACTTCCCACAAATTGCAAACACCCAAAGAGACTTTGAAAACATGGACAATAACTCAAAACTCCCATACCTACTGGGAGAAATACAAGAATGTGAAATAAAGCCCATTTGAATTGAAGAGAGAGAGATAGATAGAGCATGTCTGTGTGTGTTAGAAAGAGAGAGATAGAGAGAGAGCATGTCTGTTTGTGTGTGTGTGTTAGAGAGAGAGCATGTATATGTGTGTTAGAAAGAGAGAGAAATATAGAGAGAGAGAGCATGTCATTTTGTGTGTTAGAGAGAGATATATAGAGCATGTCTGTGTGTGTTAGAAAGAGAGAGAGAGCATGTGTGTTTGTGTGTTAGAGAGAGAGAGCATGTCTGTGTGTGTGTTAGAGAGAGCATGTATGAGAGAGATAAGCAAAGATGAGCCCCTAAAGGATATTCAACTTTTAATGGAAGAACAAAACAGAAGGAAAAGATAACTTCACAAAGGCAACATGAATATACATAGATCCAAAAGGACAAAGATCAACACTTAAATCCAAAGAGAAGAGGGTCTATACCAGAGAAAACAAAGTAGCAAGGAGCCAATGGCCGACATCAGCTAAATAGGCTAACTGCAAATAGAGTAGCCAGGTACTGACACCAGGCCACACACCGTTAGCTACTACAACAGCTAGCCGGCCCGTTTGGCTCAATATAACGTTAGCTACGTTAGCTAGCCGGCCCGCTTTGGCTCAATATAACATTAGCTACTGTACAACAGCTAGCCGGCCCGTTTGGCTCCCGAGAGAGAGAGAGAGATATATCCACAGCGGGAATAGAATAGAGTGCATTAAAAACTCACCAAACGTCCAAGAGGATGGAGACAACCGCGTGGAGTTGACGAAGTTCATCTGCCGAATGACCGTCCTCTTCATCTTGGCATAACAATGCTGCACGAGCTCTCTCTAGGTTAGCTAACGCTAGTTAGCCTTTAGCTAAGCTAGCTAATAGTCGACATCATCATGGCTATCCCGACTGAACCACACGTTAGCACTCGATATTATAACGTAGCTAAAGCTAACTAGCTGTCCCTGCCTTTAGCTAAGCCGACATGGCTAGCCTGACTGAACTGTCTATCATGCAACAACTTTCATCTTCAGTCCATCTGCCGAATGACCGTCCTCTTCGTCTTGGCTGGCATAACTAAGCATAACCTCCAAAGCTGCACGCGCGAAATAGTCAAACGCAGCTGACGCACGCCAGCGTACACATTCAAAACCGCTCTTAAAGAGCACCTACGGGAGGCTGCAATTCGAAACTGGCCACCGTAAATGCCCAAAACCCCCACCACCTCCTAATAGACAGTCTCCTCCCCACCGCATGTATATATTCCCTCCCCGCCGTATGTATATTTCCCTCCCTCCCACCCACCCACCCCCTCCTAATGTACAGTCCCCTCCCCATCATATGTATATACTCTGTCAGGATCTAGGGGTAACAGTACTGTATATTTGAATACCGCTTATGTCACAAATGTATCAGTACTAAATACCTATATGTCCCTATGCCATAAATGTCATGTATGTTGTGTATGTCATAAATGTCTATATGAATTGAAAATGGGGGACCCTGATGGAAAAAAGACAAACGTCTTTCTCAGGTCTGCATCCCCTTAACAATTGTATGTATTGAGCCGTACTGTATTGTACCCATTCTGCAATCTGTTAAATAAAGTTTTCATTCATTCATTCATTCATGTAACCCCTCCCTTCGTTGAAACCAATAGTATGTCTGCTGCAGAGCCCCAGAGCTCCAATAGTGAGTATGTCTGCTGCAGAGCCGCAGAGCCAGGAACAAGTCAGACACATACAAATGTGTCTAATGTGAAATATATAAGCATATAAGCAAAACTAGATTTTAGGTATGTGATGAAAAAGGGCCTCGCGGGAAGGGGGGCCTCGCAAAAAAAAAAAAATATATATATATATATATTTTTTTTTTGTGCGAGGCCCCCCTTCCCGCGAGGCCCTGTGCGACCGCACTGCTCGCACACCCCCTGAGGCGGCCCTGCCCGTGACAGCCAATCAGGAACCATGCCCTAAGTGACAGCACTAAGTGACAGGGGAGACAGGTGACAGTAACCAAGTGACAGATGACAGAATGGTGGGTGGTTCCAGACAGCAGTCAGCAACCAGAACGTAACAGGTAGGACATACAGTATATTACATATTCAAACAACGTAAACTATTTAAGTTTTAAATATATTACTTAGGTCATGACATTTTCATTTTCTGCTGTGCAAACGTAAATAGTTTACATTGTGTGAATATGCAATATATGTATCTATTTGTAATATGTACACATTGTACATAAAACGGGCTGTCATGATTTTGACATGATGCAGGAGCCGAAAATGTAAGTAGTTTACATAGTTTGAATATGTAATATAGGTACATTGTACATAAGACATCACTTGTCTGACCGCTCTCCACACTACGTCTCCACACTATGTCTCCACACTATGTTCTACATTAGTAGTTGTGTACCGGGCGGCCGGGTAGTGCAGCAGACTAAGCGTCTGTCTACCACCACAGAGACAGTGGGATCGAATCCAGCTGTGGTGCTTCCGGGTTGGCCGACCGTCCATACTAACACAATTGGCAGTGTTAAGAGGGTGGGAAACCTGGCGAGGGTGGGTCCTGATCGTTGTAAACAGCGACTCCTACAGTTTGGTCGGGGCGCCTGCACAGCAAGGGAAGGATCTAAGAGAGGTAGTGTGACCTTCCACACGTTACACTCTCCCAGTGAGAGTCCACGCTGCCAGGTGAAAAGAAGTGGTGGGCTGGCTACACATGTGTCGGAGGAAGCATGTGATAGTCTCCGGCCCTCCCGGACCGACGGTAGGGGGTACAACGACCAGGAAGGGGATTGGGAATTGGTATAACGACTAACATTGGGATGGGAGAAAAACAGAAAAAAGAAAGTGAAAAAAGATAATAAAAATAAAAAAGTAGTGCTGTGCCAAGCAGGAGAAGGTTGTGGTACTGCACGTGTTCTATAAAACATCCTTGCCAGATCGTTGTGAGTGAGTGAGTGGGCGGGCGGGCGGGCGGGCCAGTGAGTGATCACAATTTGTTGTGCATAGCCCGGCAAATGTTTATTTTAATGTTGGCCATGAAAATGAACATAACAGTTGTATCCATATAAAACGCACCGTCAATGGCCTTTTGTTTTGAATGATTTCCATGCATTTTAGGTGTGATCTCCCTCGGGTCTTCTCCCTCCAAACTCTCTCTCTCATTAGTTCTGGCCCTTTTCTGTGTTTCCTTCTGCTTTCTGAGATATGATGCAATAGTTCACTGTAGGGATGTGGTCACTGATCGGACGGGTCAGAATTAGCATATTTTAATTGATCGTTATCGGGTATATTCAATTTATTATCAAATTCAGGAATGTTTTTGTAATAAATGTTTTTATGAAAACCATTAAGGGAAAGCTGTAGGCATTCTTTTTCTTTAAGCGGAAGTATTCAATTAGCAAGCATTTAAATGGGTTCACTAACTTTAATATACTTTAAGTGTGCACTGTGCTGCTACAGTATATCATCTAGGAAAACACTAATATCGGATCGGGACTCAGTATTGGCAGATACTCAATATGAAATGACATGGATCGGGATCGGGGCCGAAAAACTTCACCGGGACATCCCTAGTTCACTGACCCTCTTTCATCGTGTAGCTATATGCCACCTTCAAGGTGTGAGCGAGCCACTGTCATGGTCCACTGACGGTTCTGAGAAATGCATGTATTTAATTTAAATACGAGAATGAATGATAGTCCATTATAGACTACCAGGAGTGGAGGATAAATCCTCTCCCCACCTCCACCAGCCCATGAAAACGAACAACCAGAGGGAGGTGGAACGAAAAGGTAGCGGAAACCCCAACCGCCCTGCCCTGCAACCCCCCCCCCCCCCCCCCCCCAATAGGCGAATCACACCCTGTGGTTGAGTCTAAATGGTCCTCACTCTGGACCAGCATAATTAAACAACCTTCTTATTAAACATAATTTGTATGCGGTTGAGTCTACATGATACCCATTTCAGAAGCAGTTAATGCAGCTTTAAAAGTTCACATCCCTGGTCCTCCTTCTATAATGATATGCCATGGCGCTGTACCACCATGCACTGTAAAGCGCCATCTAGTAAATAATATATGACATTTCAATGAAACTTTGATTTATATTCAGTCCATGTATGTTTGTCAAATATTACCATGTTGATTATTTCTTAATGTTATTGAATAATAAATGCAGGCCTATATAGTATTGCAAACAAGCTGTTCCAAGACTTAGTCTATTCCTCTACATCCAATTATGCTCTGCAACTTTAGCCGCGGTTATTGTACTCTTTCATCACTTAAGCTCTATAGTCTACAGAGCTCATGAAATGCAAGCGATAATAACCCTGGCTACATTAGTCGTTGTGGGTTCTCTATAATGAGGGACACTCATTATACAGACAGATTTCATTGTTAGAAGCTTTCAGACCTCTTGTTCTTGCGTAAAGGATGGATGATGGTTGAGATGAAGTGAGCGGGTGGGTTAGATTTGAACAGCTACTATCGGCAAAAAGGGGACATTTATTCATCAAATGACTTAATTCCAGACTTCTATGATGTGAGTAGAAAATGGTTTCTTTTGCTGAAGCCTATCGGCCTTTTTGCGTGTCTTGA
Organism: Notolepis coatsorum; assembly: GCF_963971535.1. Lineage (NCBI taxonomy): Eukaryota > Metazoa > Chordata > Actinopteri > Aulopiformes > Paralepididae > Notolepis > Notolepis coatsorum. The sequence goes on from NC_140180.1 coordinate 22,934,473, forward strand.
ATCTGTCAAGAATAAAGTATTCCGTCGATATTAAATGCCTTATTTCATGCCCGGCCTGAATTGGTACTCAGATTATAAAATATACTTGTATGAAATACCTTTTATACTTAATTTTGGTTCGAATGACATTACTGTATATCATGGCTGATGGATGTTGGCTGATGGATGTTCAGCAATGTCCGTGGTTGTTAGATTAATCTAAAATATATATTTCACATAATATATCCTCTGGCCAATGTTTTATAGTAGTGTTAATTAATCTAATGGCAAGAACGTCGAAGAGATACGGTGACTCCATATGTTGCCGTGCAATAACAGTCAAGCGGCACGATCCTTTAAAACAGAAACATGGAAAGAGCATGGCTAGCGAAAGTAAACCCGGGTTAACTCTCGCCGAGCGGCAGTCGCCGACTCATTACCGCTTCTCCAATATCCCCGGGATCCGGGCAACACGAGAGCTGTAGGCAGGAACCAGGCGGGCAACAGTGCCGCTGGGCATGTGGAAAGGAAAGCACTCATGATACATTGTTAAAAAAAAGTAATTATCTTCTCATACAAGCAGGAGAGGAGAGCAGGAGGCTGTGAGGAGGTCGCGCAAATGTAACACGGTTGTTCCATGTTATATTATGTTCAAAAACAAGCGACAGCCATTATTATCAAACAACCCATGATTACATTTGCAACTAACAAACCGACCTTTAATTTTTGCCAAGGCCAAGCGATGTGATGGTATCTTGTGTGTGTGTATGTGTGTGTGCGGAGGAGGAGGGGGTGTGTGTTGGCTACCCAACCCCAAAGGTCAAAGGAAATTTAAAATTAATCAATCTTGACAAAAAGTAATTTAGACAATAGCTTGATAAATGAGTACCGGCTGATTAACGTAATTAACTAGATATGTTAATTTTCCGTTATCATTGGGTTGGTTCGAGGAATCAATTTGTTACTCCCGAGGGATTCCGATTGGCTGTGATTGTCAATCTAGGTGTCCAGAAGTCTTGCGTAACGATAGTTACAGCGCCAGATGGCACGAGCGTTTGAAGAGAAAATGTAGTGCATTTAAACTCCATGCACATGAGCCCTCTACACCCTAAAGTATGGACAGAGGACTTGGGAAGGGCTCTGATGACACCATTAAAAGAGGGCATGTCGTCCTCTGTGGCACAGCACAGCACAGGCGATTATTAAACAGGCTTCTAGAGCTGTGGTCAGCAACAACATCTCTTTCTTTCATAATGATGTTCTATGGGTGACAGGCCTTCTCCTTGCCCACTGTACTCTGACATTACTTTGTGTGTGTGTGCGTGTGTGTGTGTGTGTGTGTGTGTGTGTGTGTGTCTGTGTGTGTGTGTGTGTGTGTGTGTGTGTGTGTGTGTGTGTGTGTGTGTGTGTGTGTGTGTGTGTGTGTGTGTGTGTGTGTGTGTGTGTGTGTGTGTGTGTGTGTGTGTGTGTGTGCGTGCATGCGTGTGTGTGTGTGTGTGTGTGTGTGTGTGTGTGTGTGTGTGTGTGTGAGTGCATGCGTGTGTGTGTGTGTGTGTGTGTGTTGTGTTTCACTAGATTCACTGAACAGAAGCCACATCATGAGGGGGGAAAAAAGCATATCAGCTGTTAGATGCGGCTGAAACTGTGAAGCTGATATGTTATGTATCCTATAATATCCACAATTTAAGGCCTCGACTCTAATAAAGCCAGCTGTGCGAAAGGCTAATAAAATAAGGAGACAGCCTGGAGGCGGGCTTTAGGAGCGATGGGAATCCATTACTGCTCCTCACGGCCAACCATATGTCAGGCCTTACCGAGTTCACAGTATCTCCTAGATCTCCTAATTATGACATTTCCTCCGGCTTCAGGGCCTGCATTCCGTTGCCACAGTGTTGCATCCGAGTGGCTTGTGCCGCGTTTGCCGGATTAAGGGGGAGGGGGGGGGGGGGACACCGACTGAAAGACCACCAGTGTTTTATAAGGAGCCTCCATTAAGGTCCCCGGACATTCCAGAGAGGCCGCAACCTTGGAGACGCACTGGAAGTTTGACACGGGAGTGTGGCGCGTGGGAGACACATACTAATGTCAACAATAGTCAATTGGTACGACCCGCTGGACGCGGAGCCACTGGAAGCCTAAAATCCCAACTAATTGGAATTTCTGTCCTCTCTGGATCAGTCCCAAACCCATGGTTTTGAAACGCTGTCCTCCTCCCTGCATGTTTTAAGATGGTGATTGATGGCATCTGATGGGGTGTTTGTGTAAACAGCAACCTTGCACTTACTGTAGGCTCTATAAGCAGTCAGATTCAAGGCCGGTTGAGTTTGCGATCACTGATGAAAGTGAGACAAGGGAAAACAACAAGGCCTCCTTTGACAGACTATGGATTTCGGTGTCTTCTGGAGCAGCCGAGGTCTTTCTCTCAACTCTTCAATCACAGACAGTGAAATACCGCAGACTACATTGTGAGAACTGTGAAGGGTTCAGAGAACACTGTGCTGAAATAGAATATAATAGAATACTCGATCATCTAAATAATACAATAAACAACTTAATTAATGGCAGGTAACAAATTGGTGATATGAAAACACTGGGTCTCATTCCCGAAAATTTTCCAACGAGTTATTTTGGAAGACTTATCTTGGAACCGACTGAGACAGAATCAATGACAAGTTCACTCTGAGTCCAGAACGTGCTGGTAATATGTCTTAAGTGGCTGAAACGGTCGCACCTGTGACATGATCTGATATCTGCTTGGCGAATGTGATTCTGTCTTAAACTCAAAAGCGCGTTCCCGTTCAGGTCATTTGCATACAAAACAACGCCTCCTCCACCTCCACCACCTCCTAATAGACAGTCTCCTCCCCACCGCATGTATATATTCCCTCCCCGCCGTATGTATATTTCTCTCCCACCCGCCCACCCCCTCCAAATGTACAGTCTCCACCCCACCGTATGTATATTTCTCTCCCACCCACCCACCCCCTCCTAATGTACAGTCCCCTCCCCATCATATGTATATACTCTGTCAGGATCTATGGGTAAGAGTACTGTATATTTGAATACCGTTATGTATCAGTACTAAATACCTGTATGTCCCTATGCCATAAATGTCATGTATGTCACTGTACACTGTACATTGGAATACTGACAAAGCCATACTTGGTAATTTACTGTACAACTGGGTTAGGACATTTGTAGGGTCCAGTTTCGAATTGCAGTCTCCCGTAGGTGTTCTTTGAGAGTGTTTTTGAAAGTGGGTAGTGATTCACATTCCTTTACAGCTTTGGGTAGGGCGTTCCACATTGATGTGGCATAATTGCGAAACGTGTTTAGTCCCTTGTTTGAGCCAAATCTGGGTTTAACATGATTTGTGGAGCTCTAAGCTACTGATGATTCGGCGGATTGGATGTGTTTCAGGCAATTGCAGAATAGGTGCATTAGTATGATCAGAAAAGCTGCATCTGATCATTACTTGTCCTCTCTTTCAAGCTCCCATGGAGATGCAATTAGCTTTTGAAAAATCGTGAAGATTTTGCTCAGATTGGTGATGACAATTATTTAATTTGAAATAAAACAGATATGTGTGAAGCTTTTAACCAGCCATTAGATAGACTGCCTGCTGACACTGTTTCAGTCAACTATCTATACTCCTGTTACAACCACAGCCAGGGCCTCTCTCTCTCCTATCTGGCAACAGCTAGGTCCCCATGCTGGGCTGCTTCCTGACTCCTCATCACCACGCTGTCTACCTGGGTCATCCTACACACCTGAGACTCATCATGTCATCACCGAGGCTGGATATGAGGCCTGCACTCCTGCCCCTCCTCGTCCGAGTGTTGCTTTACCGTGGTACTAGGACTCTAACCTATATGCGTCCTCTGTCTCTGAACCTGCCCTGTTCTAACTTTGCTCTCTGTGTGTAGGATCGCACAACCCCGGACTACTCCCCACCCGTGGACGTCTCCAGCCTGGACACTGCCTGGGGTCACATGGAGTGACCTGCTTCTGTACATTTCAGTATTTCAACCTTGTCAAAGCCTGGTACCTATTAAATACCCTAAACCACCTCATTCTCCTGTGCCTTGTGTTCTTCTCTTGGGTTCCAACCTACAGTAGACACCACCCTATAACAACCCCTAGTTCGGTAGCAGAGAACTCATCCAATTCTCACCATTCTATTAACATTACTTTAATTTAGACCTGTAAGTTACAGTGAAGTCTATAATGCACTTTGCAGGCTTAAACACCAAGAAGTCAGAGGGTGAGGATGATCTTCATCCTTTCTTCCTGCATCTCAGTGCTTGTTGCACCGCTTACTCACATTTTCAATCTAACATTTATCTCTGGTCAAATCCCAAATGTGTGGAAAGCTGCTCAAGTTCTTCCATTACATAGATGGTGATTCCAGTGGTTCAAGTTCAAGTTTCTTTATTAGTTGTCATACAGAAGTACAGAATACTTTTATACAAAATGCTTCTTTCTGGTTTAGACCAGGACATAGTATAGTTCCAGTGGCAACACTTTTTATTGATTTATCAACACTGTTGATACTGATACTGACATATAACATTAATATTATTACATATAACATTAATATATAATTTTAATAATTATTTCTCAAGGAGAATTGTTGCTGATGGTATAAAATCAAGCTCTCTGGAAATGTGTCCCACAAGGGTCTATTCTGGGTCAATTTACATTATAAAGTTTATCTTAAATTCTGATAAAACAAAGTGTATCAGGGTCTTGTGTTGCAATATTCCTGGCATTAGTATCCATACACTTCAGGGTTCTCAAATGAATTTGTAGAATTTGTAGAATGAAATTGTAGAATAGTATAAATATTTTGGAAGTTTGGTTAGATAATAGGCTCTCTTTTAAAACACCCACTTGGATGGGCGGTTAGGTGGCCGAGCGGAGATTGCGTTCGTCACCAGCCCCGGAGCTGTGAGCTGGATTCGCCTGTTCGAATCCAGCTCACAGCTCCGGGGTTGTCACCAGCTTGGCTGGCCGTCTGCACTAATACAATTGGCTGTATTAGAGGGTGGGAGAAGCTGGCGGGGTGGGTCCGGGTCGTTGTAAACAGCGACTCCTACAGTTCGGTCGGGGCGCCTGCTAAGCGCGGATTGGACGTGAGGGGGATAGTGTGGTCCTCCCACACGCTACGCCCTCTCGATGAGAATCCGCGCTGCCAGGTGAAAAGAAGCGGTGATTGGCTGGACGTGTGTCGGAGGAAGCACGTGGTAGCCTCCACTCTCCCAGATGATCTGACTGTGGGGGGTAGGTGCGCAGCGACCAGGAAGGGACTGGGAATTGGCATACGACTAACATTGGGATGGGAGAAAATCGGAGGAAAATGGAGGGGGAAAAAGACAAAAAAAAAAAAAAAAACACCCACTTGGAACACCAAACAAGTTTGGAGGAAATCGGACAGTGCATTCAGATGTGACGAATGATTTCCTGTTTACAATGCGTTTTATCTGAAATGTTAATGTATCTGGTGGTCGCATGGTTTGGCCTATCAATTATCGTTTATTTTTTTTATACCCCCCAATCCCCCTTTAAATGGCTTCTCCTGCTATGAGCGAAGACGTTCCCACTGACTCAATGAGATGACTCGCTTCCTCTGTCGTGTGCAATGCGGTTTGCTTTGGAATAACCAGAAACAACAACTATAGGCCTTCAAACGAACATGATTATTAAATGAAAACAGAACAAAACAGAGACTTCAGAGACTGTACTACAACACTATTGATTCAGTGCCTGGTGAGATCAGAGGCGCCCAGTAAGTGCAACTCACCGTTCACTTGTTGCACTGAATCCATAACGTGATACATTTGTTGATGTCGAGGCTGTGTGAAGCATGTTGGAACCGCCGCGCCTATAGAATATGTTTACTGAACAGTTTTTCAGCAAAAGCAATCACACCCATTTGAGGGGGGTTGGACTATACAGCACATCCACTGCCTCTCACAGCGATGTGCGAGGATGAATGATCCACTCTGAGAAGTGTACTTTTGGACGACATAGGCACGCAATGCTCTGCAAAGGCCCCAGTTGAACTGAACAGTTAGCGCTTTAGAGGAGGTTCAGCACCAACACTCGCTGCATGCAACTCTTCTAAAGGTAAGCCATGCATTTAATTCACTTAAAATGATGCCATTGCCAGCCTTGAGTTTTATGATTATTACGCAAAAGAGAGAGAGAGAGACGTGGATTGCACTAGGCTGTAGTGAGTGCACAGTGCAGTGTTTGTTTGTTTGTGTGTGAGTGTGTGCGCGTGCGTGTGCGTGTGTGTGTGAGAGAGAGAGGGAGAGAGAGAGAGAGAAGAGAGAGAGAGAGAGAGAGAGAGAGAGAGAGAGAGAGAGAGAGAGAGAGAGAGAGAGAGAGAGAGAGAGAGAGAGAGAGAGAGAGAGAGACGTGGATTGCACTAGGCTGTAGTGAGTGCACAGTGCAGTGTTTGTGTGTGTGCGTGTGAGAGACTTTGCAGCATGTTTTGAAATTGGAGCTGGGTTGGTGTGTTGGTTGTTGACAGCAAACTCATTATCAAGCATTTACATCATAGATTGAGTTCTCAAAGGCCCGGTTAGATTGTTCTGACGGTGTTATATCGACTTTACAGAGGCAGGAGAAGAGAGAGAGAGAATAATATAAAATGTTGGGAAAGGCAGATATATATCCCATTGTTGTACAATCACATTTAAAAAGCTGGTGAATAGAAAGATGGCAGAAATTCCAATATGGCAGACTTCATAGGTCCTTATGGGAAAGTTGGTGTGCGTGAGTAGTCTCATCTCTGGATTGCATGTATGACTAACAGATTAATTGACAACGTCTTTGCCTCAATCAGCCACATATTCACATATTCATTCAGAGCAATAGTAGCCTATAATCCTTTTTTTTTTTATCCACTTTTTCTCCTTATTTTTCTATTTTCTCCCATCCCAATTTCGCCTCGCCAATTCTCCCTTCAATTCTCCCCTCCCCTGTCTTGAACGTTGCTAGACTATGCCTCCCACTGGTCGGCTGCAGTGAGGACCAAGCCTTGCATCACGTGTCCCCTCCGGTACACGAGGAGGCAGCTGTCGCATCTTTTCACCTGAACAGCGCAATCTCTCAGTGGCGAGGAGTAACGCGTGGGAGGCTCACGCTGCCCCCGATACTTACTGATTCTGCTGCACAGGCGCACCAACCGACCTGTAGGAGTCGCTGTCCACAACGTCCAATCCCCACCCACCGGCTTTCCCACCCTCTAACACTGCCAATTGTGTTAGTATGACGACCGGCCGAGCCGGTAGTAACGCAGAGAGCTGGGCTCGATACCAGCATCTCCTGCGTTAGTGGCGAGCGCCTTGCCCACTGCGCCACTCAGCCGCCCTAATAGTAGCCTATAATCTATGCTCACTCCAGAGTCTGAGTTTGACCTCACAGCATTCCAAGGAAGGGTGCTATAGGGTAAATGGTAAATAGTGCTTTTATCCAAAGGCAAAGTGCTTTAAAAAAAAAAAAATCTCACATTTGACCCATTCACTCACACATTCACACTCACTGACGGCGGAGGCAACCATGCAAGGTGCCAACCTGCTCATCGGGAGCACTTAGGGGTTAAGTGTCTTGCTCAAGGACACTTCGACACACTGCCCGGGAGGAGCGAGAATCAAACCGGGGAACCAGAAGGATTACCAGACGACTGCTCTACCTCCCGAGCCACCGCCCAGGGGCCAACAGTTCCACCGCCCAGGGGCCAGCTGTTCCACCGCCCAGGGGCCAGCTATTCCACCGCCCAGGGGCCAGCAGTTCGGGTCATGGTGAATCTTGCTTTACTTTGTTACTGCATTCTTAATTAATTAATTAATTAAAATAATATATATATATATATATATTGTAATAGAAATCTTGAAGCGTATTAAAAAAAGTATTCTATAACGTAAAAAAAAGTTATTGTAATAGATTGTAATTGATTATGATATATTTCTGACATTAACTCATAGTCGGGTTATCTTGCCAGCGAGTGAGCGTCATACTGGAGTATAGTCGCGTTTTCATCGTTTTTTATACAATTTCTTTATTCATTACAGGTTCACGGACCTCAGTGTTACCATAGGAAATCATTCTGAGATTCCGAGAGCGCAATAACGGCCGCATCCTGCTACTGTAGGTTTGAACAGGCTGACTCCAGAGGTATGTGGCAGGGCCTCAGAACGATGACAGATTACAGCTTGAGGCACCTCCCTCAAGCTGAACAGTGACATCTCCTTAGCCAATGATCTCAATACCTTCTATGCGAGGTTTGAGGCTGTGAATAATAACACCAGCCTACAAACCACTGCAATGGAGGGGGGGGGCACTGCCGATGGAGACTCAGTGTTCAGGTTAACAGAACATGAGGTGAGGAGGACCTTTAAGAAAGTGAATATCAGGTAGGCAGCAGGACCGGACGGCATCCCCTGCCGCGTCCTAAAAGTCTGTGCCGACCAACAGCATCATCACACCTCGACAAGAGGCAGGGAAACTATGTGAGAATGCTGTTCATCGACTACAGCTCAGCATTTAATACCATAGTCCCCTCCAAACTCATAGCCAAGCTCAGGGACCTGGGCTTGAACTATGACCTCTGCCAGTGGGTCTTGGACTTCCTGACGGGTAGACCCCAGGTGGTGAGAGCAGGCAACTGCACCTTCTCATCCATCACGCTCAACATAGGGGCCCCCCAGGGCTGTATTCTGAGTCCCCTCCTCTACTTGCTGTACACACACGACTGTGTGGCACAGCGGAACAACAACACAATCATCAAATTAGCTGACGACACAGTAGTGGTGGGCCTGATCTCTGCCAACGATGAGAGGGCCTACCTGGAAGAGGTAAAGAATCTGTCGCAGTGGTGTCAGGAGAACTGCCTCTCCCTGAACGTCAGCAAAACAAAAGAGATGATTGTGGACTTTAGGAGGTCGGGGGTCAGGGACTACAGCTCCCTCAGCATCGACGGGGCACCGGTTGAGAGAGTGAACAGTTTTAAGTACCTCGGAGTCCACATATCAGAGGACTTGACATGGACCACACACATTGAGAGTGTTGTGTAGAAGGCACGGCAACGCCTCTACTTCCTTAGGCGCCTAAGGAAGTTCCAAGTCAGTCAGAAGATCCTTAAGAACTTCTACTCATGCACAATAGAGAGCATCCTGACTGGCAATATCACCTCCTGGTTTGAGAATAGCACTGCACAAGACCGTAGCAGACTACAGAGAGTGGCCCGTTCAGCCGAACGCACACAATAGGAGGGGGGCTTCTTACTCTCTAAGACATTTACAACAAGCGGTGCATGGGTAAGGCTAAGAGAATAATCAAAGACTCCAGCCACCCAAACAACTGCCTTTTTGAACGGCTGTGGTCAGGCAAGCGATACCGGAGTCTCATGGCAAGCACAGAGAGACTCAGAAGAAGCTTCTATCCTCAGGCCATCAGGATGCTGAATGACAATAACACTATGTAACAACCATCAAATACACTCACAGCACACACATCCACACGCACACACCCACTTTAAATAAACAACTCTACACTTTACACACTTTAGACACCTAACACACTTTATATTTATTGGTAAAGAATTTGCACTACAACTCATTCCTCATTACACCTTACTGCAAATTGTACCTAAATTGTACCTCATCCCATTTCTACATTGTACTTTATTGTATTGTAACTCAGTTACTTTTCTACTCTGCATTGTATATTGTATATATGTATATAGTGAACACTTTTGTCTACGTACTTGACTTCTATTTTATACTTGTAACTGAGGGGTACAATTCCCTGACTGTATTACTAGATATGATACTTACTACCACTACCTTTGTACTTAATATTCGGCCACCCAGTACTCGGCATAAATATATTATGATGAACACTGTCACGTAGATGAAACGGATCCAACACAAATGTACAAAGTCGAAGTATGTATTTATTCCTACACAGCAATGGTGTGTAGAGCAAGCACTTAATCACTTAATTACATTTATGAATTGAAATAGTATGCACTTTTATGGCAAAGAGTATTCGTCGGTATATCAATAGAGAATGTCCAATCTCTGATGGCGCAGGTGGTAAATATACGACCTGGAATAGTTAAGGAATAACAGCAATGATACTTTAATGATTATAAGACTGGATACACTAGGGGGGTTAATCCGGTCGCTTGTAAGACAACAGGAGTAGGAGGGGGGGGGGGGGGTAGAGTCTGGCTGCCTCGTCCGGCTAAGGGTATCCTGGGTGAACCCACAGTAGTGCAGTTCAATGCGCCAGCGATCCTTGGACCACAGATGAAAGCAGCTGGACTCTCGGTGGGCCGGCTCTCTCCGGTCCACGGAGGAGAGACGTGAAGCGACCTCGTCTTGCAGAGCGCCTCCTCACCTTGCGTCCTCTCCAGGGGGGGGGGTTCCAACACACGGCAGTGTCGGGGGTCTTTATCCATGGAATAATCACTGTACACAAAGCATAATCCGTGCCTGGGAAGGCGGGCTGTCGTCGGTAGAATAATCCGGTATGCAGGTCCACTCGCTCGTCGGCTCTGGGGCTCCTCGGGTGCAGCCTCACATGGGGTCGGCCACCCTGGATAAGCAGCCAGTTCTCTGCCCGAAACGATGGGGTACTGACTACGATAGTATTCTCACCGCACGAAGCACTACATATGAATAGACTATTATTAGCTTAATAGACTACGTCCAACTCGACGATATAGTGCCAAATATGACTATTCAAATATTAATATACACGATGTCTCAATACCGATGGTAGGCCGAACTTGGCCTTACTCCCACACGTGGCGTCGCGGGGAGGCTTTACGTCTGTCACTCTATTGGAGGGTAAGAAACTGGACTAAAAAAGGAAGTCCTACTTTAGTAGCGCAGTATATATACGCACTATGAACAAATAGTACCGTTAGTGGTGCGGTAGCCAGATTCCTACGCGGAACTAGGACTTGTTCGTACATGTTGAGCGGTACGTCTGAACTGGGTCTGGGGGGTATGGCAGCCTGGCACCAAGGTCTCGACCAATAGTAGAATGGAGACTATTATGGGATGTTCAGTAGGCTAGAATGGATATTCAATGCATATTGTACAAGGAATATACAAGGGATATCAGGGAATATTAGAGAATATACAAATACAATTAAATATATATATACAAATAAATATATATATTCGGTTTAATCTGGCCCTTCACAACAGCCACCCCCTGATTGGTCCCAGACCTAATCAGTTAAGCAGAGACAGATTAATCGCGTTGTCTATTTACACATAAGGGTTTGGTGTAGGGGTCAGTCAACTTCACAAAGTCATAGGGTTATAGGGTCATGGTCATCATCGATTGTGTCTGGGAGTCGGGGCAGTTCTATGAGCCTCGCCACGGGACGGGTGTAAGTGCGACCCTGGACAAGCACTTCAGCTGCTCGGACCTTGCCGTCGGCACCGGTGATCACTTTGCTTACGCGGCCGGCCGGCCACATAGCTCTGGGCAGTGATTGATCAATAATCATGACGACCGTTCCTTCTGTCAAATTGTCTCTCTCCTTTACCCACTTCTGGCGGGTCTGTAGAGACGGTAGGTAGTGCAGTAGGAATGTCCTTTGTTGTGCACTCTCTATGGTAGTGCAATCATCTATGTTGGGGTCTGCGGAGATAACAGTGCTCAATCCACAGAACACAGGCTTCTTATTCTCAGCCTCCTCCTGACTGGCTTCCCTCGGGATAGGCGTGGGCCACTCTCCTTCCGGGAGCTTTAGGAATGCTGGGCCGTCACTGTAGACATTGCGACGGGTGAGGTCATCTAGGGGCATTCCCCGGGTGATGACGTCAGCTGGGTTCTGTTTTGTATCAACGTAGCGCCACTCTGTTTCTCCGGTTAACTCTTCGGTTAAGTCTTGAATCTCGGTGACTCTGACTCCCACGAAGACTTTGTACTTGCATGAGTCCGATTTGATCCAGGCGAGTACTGTCGTGGAATCTGACCACAGGATTGTTCTAGACACCGGTATGGTGAGCTCACGTTGGATGAGCGTGGCTAGGTGCGCTCCGGCTAGGGCTGCGCAGAGCTCTAGGCGTGGGATAGATTGTTGCTTGCGTGGGGCTATTCTCGAGCGGGCAAGGACAAATGCTGTGTAGATCTCTCCCCCCTCTTCTTGGGCCCGCAAGTAGGCTACTGATCCGTATGCGACCTCTGAGGCGTCACTGAAGACGTGTAAGTCCATTTTACATGTCTCTGGCCTCACCGTGGGTGGGAAGTAGCTTCGGCGCATATTAACGCCTGGGAGTGAGTGGAGCTCCATCTCCCACTCTCTCCAGGTGGATGCAAGTTGTGCGGGAATGGGGTCGTCCCAGCCCTGGTCCTTGTCCCACAATGCTCGTACAATCATTTTTGCCCTGGTGGTGTACGGTAGAATACATCCTAGCGGGTCATATTGTCGGGCGAGTGTTGTGTACACACTCCGTCTGGTGGTCGGCGCCGCCGCCGGCCTTCCCTGCTCCGTAGTCAGGGGCTTGTGTCTGTAGTGAAGCGAATCTGTTTTGAATCGCCACACCAATCCCAGGGTCATCTCCTGGGCTTCTCCCGGGATTGTAGCCATCCAGGTCTCGCTGCTGGCTGCCTTGTCCTCGGAGGAGAGGCTGCGCAGTACTTGCGGATCGCTGCTGGCCCACTGCCTGAGATCAAAGCCGCCTTTGATCAATGAGGCGCGGAGTTTAATCAGGGCTTCTTCCTGGGTTGAAAGGCTTTGTAGACAGTTGTCTACGTAGAAGCTGTTCTTTACGCTGTGTCGGACCTCTTCGTCCGCTGCTGGGTCCTCTGCTACATGTTTCTGTAGTGCAAATGTAGCACAGCAGGGGCTGCACGTCGTTCCGAAGGGGAGGACTTCCCATTGGTAGATGGCTGGGTGCTCATCTCCTGGCTTCTCTCTCCATAGGAACCGTAACAGGGGCTTGTCCTCCTCTACTAATCTCACCTGCAGGAACATTCCTTTAATGTCCCCGCTGATGGCCACCTTTTCCTGGCGGAAGCGGAGTAGAACGCCGAGTAGGGAGGGGCCGAGTGTGGGACCGGGCAGTAACTCTTTATTCAGATTTTGGGATCCGATCTGGTAGCTGCAGTTAAATACTATGCGGTCTTTACCGTTGTGATGGACCTTGTGGTGAGGCACGTACCACGATTCAGTGGTCTGGTCAGCCTCTTTAATGTCCATCTTTGTGACGTGTCCCGCTGTGATGAGCTTCTCAATCTCGGCGCGGTATACACTCTCTTGGGCGGGGTTCTTGGCTAAGCGCCGCTCCGTGTTCAGCAGGTACCGTTCTGTGGCGTCTGTCTTGGCGTGGAAAGTAGGCATTCCTTCTCGCCGCAGGAGTGGCGTGGCGTATCTCAACACGCCGTTGACCGGGACTCTCTTGGTCCCTGTCTCGAGGAGGTGAATGGCGTAAATGTCATCTTTAGAGCGAATGTCTTTCTTTCCGTTCTTAAAGGGCATTTGTTCCAAGGTCCATAACCGCTCTACGTGTTGCAGGAGTGCGGTTTCTCCCTCTGTGACTCGGGAGTGGAGACATCTAGTGGCTGTACTTCGGTTGAGAGATTTGGCGAGCGGGCCTTGGAGAGTCCATCCCAAACGGGTCTCGACTGCTGCAGGACAGCCTCGGGGTCCGGTATGAACCCGGTCTATCGGGACAATGAGGTCTGCATGGTCGGAGCCTATCAACAGGGTCGGCATAGCATTGTCTATGAGCGGGATCGGTAACTTGCGCAGATGTGCATATTTCTCCATCAGCTTGGCGACGGGGTATGTGTACCGCGACAGTCCTATTTCTTGGCTGGTGAAAGCGTCTGTAATCTGGTACCGTCGCTCAGGCTGGCCGCTTGCTGCGATAGAGAATGAGACATTCTCGCCCTTTATCGTCTTCAAATCTCGTCTTATTGTCCGAATTGTCATTTGGGTTTCGCTTCCCCGCAGCCCTAGCTGGGCCGCAGCGGAGGCGAGCAGAAGGGTCTTCTCTGACCCGTCATCGAGGACGGCGTAAGTGTCCAGGACTTTATTCTGGTAGCTTAGTGTCACACGCACTACTTTTAGGAGTACTCGGGCTCCACTGCTGCTGGCGGGATCGATGTACATGACGCTCGCTTTGCTGCTGGATGGTGCGGGTGAAGGGCGCCGTCTGTTACTGTCGTGAAGTATGTCCAGATGGGCTCCATCGCACTTGGTGCACCTTTTCTTTAAGCGGCATTCGGCTGCCATGTGTGAGCGCGCACAGCGAAAACAGCGCTTGTTGGACTTTATCCATTGACTTGCTTCCTCCGCGTTCAGCTTGGGGAAGGAGTCACATTGCGCTAGCCAGTGTTCTTTCTCACAGTAGGGGCACACTATCTTCCACTTCTCCGTTCTGGAGGGGGTACTGTGGCTCCTGCTGCTCGGTACTGACTCCGATTGGTGCATCACAGTCACCGATCTTCTTCCATCATTTAGTCGTCTGGTTCCTTCTCTGGAGCCAGGGGTGCTCCGTCCGAATGTATCTAGCCGTAGGCTGCTGACTTCTCTCGCCAGGAAGTCTGCTAGATCGAGGAGGTTCGGTTCGGGGCCATTCGGGTCTCGGTGGTCTCTCTGCCGCCTAAAACGCTCCTGTCGAGCGGGCGGCAGCTTCTCCAAGATCCTTTCCACATTTGAGTTGGCGTAAAGTTCATGCCTCCCCTTCTCTCTCTGCGCTCCCAACATCCCTACCAGGGACTGCACTCTGATGGACAGGTCGTCCAGTGCTCGATTGTCTATTGCTGGGGGTAAGCGGTCGATGTGTCGGATCTCCTGGATCACGTAATCCCATATGCGCCCATACCTCTGGTCCAATGCTACCAGCGCTGCTGTGTATGGGGTGGTGGAAGTCGCGTAGGCGAGCGCTATATTATGTGCGCGGGGTACCTTTAAGTGCTTCAGTAGGATGGCGTATTTATGGCGTTCATCCAATACATCCACCAACATGGTCTCCAGGCACATGCGGAGTTCTGTGTACTGGGCCCGGTTCTCTTGGGTGAAGTCGGGTACCATAGGCGGGCCAATGTATGACGCTGACTGTGGATACATCGGCGAGCGTTGGGGGAGAGGCCTCCTAGGCGAGTCTCCTCCCGCTCCTTGGTATGGGCTGGTACCGGCAGTGTACCATGGCCCGCTTGTCCAGGTGCTGTTCCTCGGTGCGGGTCGTGCGTCGTGCTCACCCGGGTATAGAGTCGGGGGTCTGTAGCGCAGCTCCGCGGGAGTATAGCCTGGGCTGTACCGGACCTCCTGGTCCGGTAGAGTACTGTGCTGTCGTCGGGCGTGGTTCTCCTCCTCTTCCTCTTCGTCTTCAGTTAGGTCATCCAGTGCTTGTAGTCTCTGGTTTAGCCTCTCCACAGGATATGCTGCTCCTTCCCGGTTGCTAGGTCTCGCTTGGACCGGTGGGGGGAGGTGGTCTGTGGGGGGTATAGACCTCGTCTGTTGGTCAAGTTCAGGGTTGTTTACTCGGCTAGGGGATGCCGCCCTGGAGGTGTGTCTAGACGAGTTCCTGGAGCCTCTGGCGGAGGGAGAGGGTGTTGTCCGTCTGATCAGCTGTTCTATTAGTTGCGCTTGCTGTCTGTCGCGCTCTGCGTCCCGTAGAGCACCAGCAGCTGCTCGCTGGCTGTCTGCTCGGTCTCGGGCCACATTCTCTTCCCTCTGAATGCGTCTTATTTCTAGACGTATATGCTCTTCTTCGCTCCGCTGCTGGATCTGCAGTCGGTCGCGTTCAGCAGCGGCGTTCAGGCTGATGAGGAAGGCCTGCTGTAGGGTCCTCTCTGCCTCGCTGGGAGAAGGCGGTTGTATAGGGGAGCCTTCCCTCGGGGTACTCCTTGCGGAGCCTTGGAGCTCTATCTCCACGGTGCTCTCCCCGTCTTCTTCCGTGCCGAGTTCTCTCTCGGTAGCGTTGTATTCCTCCCGGGACTCATCGGGGACTACTTCTTCAGTACTGGCGGGGTGTGAAGTCATGTCTGGTTCCCACTGGTCCCCACCGTGAACTTGGTCAGTTACATTAGAACCCGTAGGGGCCTCTATGGTCGGGGTAGTCTGGGCGTTGGGGTTAGACATACTTTTACTTTCTAGTTTTACCGCGTTTACTGTTAGTAGAAGACTAGGTTGTTGACTGACAGCGTAAGCCTCTAAGTACTGAGGGAGCCGTCGTTCGCGCTGCGGGCGTTGGTTATGAGGATCGTTTCGTGGAGTGTTCATCATAGGCCATTTCAATATTAATAACACTATATTAATATTACACTAATTACCCTCCGGCTCGAAGGACCAATTGTGACTGAGGGGTACAATTCCCTGACTGTATTACTAGATATGATACTTACTACCACTACCTTTGTACTTAATATTCGGCCACCCAGTACTCGGCATAAATATATTATGATGAACACTGTCACGTAGATGAAACGGATCCAACACAAATGTACGAAGTCGAAGTATGTATTTATTCCTACACAGCAATGGTGTGTAGAGCAAGCACTTAATCACTTAATTACATTTATGAATTGAAATAGTATGCACTTTTATGGCAAAGAGTATTCGTCGGTATATCAATAGAGAATGTCCAATCTCTGATGGCGCAGGTGGTAAATATACGACCTGGAATAGTTAAGGAATAACAGCAATGATACTTTAATGATTATAAGACTGGATACACTAGGGGGGTTAATCCGGTCGCTTGTAAGACAACAGGAGTAGGAGGGGGGGGGGGTAGAGTCTGGCTGCCTCGTCCGGCTAAGGGTATCCTGGGTGAACCCACAGTAGTGCAGTTCAATGCGCCAGCGATCCTTGGACCACAGATGAAAGCAGCTGGACTCTCGGTGGGCCGGCTCTCTCCGGTCCACGGAGGAGAGACGTGAAGCGACCTCGTCTTGCAGAGCGCCTCCTCACCTTGCGTCCTCTCCAGGGGGGGGGGGGTTCCAACACACGGCAGTGTCGGGGGTCTTTATCCATGGAATAATCACTGTACACAAAGCATAATCCGTGCCTGGGAAGGCGGGCTGTCGTCGGTAGAATAATCCGGTATGCAGGTCCACTCGCTCGTCGGCTCTGGGGCTCCTCGGGTGCAGCCTCACATGGGGTCGGCCACCCTGGATAAGCAGCCAGTTCTCTGCCCGAAACGATGGGGTACTGACTACGATAGTATTCTCACCGCACGAAGCACTACATATGAATAGACTATTATTAGCTTAATAGACTACGTCCAACTCGACGATATAGTGCCAAATATGACTATTCAAATATTAATATACACGATGTCTCAATACCGATGGTAGGCCGAACTTGGCCTTACTCCCACACGTGGCGTCGCGGGGAGGCTTTACGTCTGTCACTCTATTGGAGGGTAAGAAACTGGACTAAAAAAGGAAGTCCTACTTTAGTAGCGCAGTATATATACGCACTATGAACAAATAGTACCGTTAGTGGTGCGGTAGCCAGATTCCTACGCGGAACTAGGACTTGTTCGTACATGTTGAGCGGTACGTCTGAACTGGGTCTGGGGGGTATGGCAGCCTGGCACCAAGGTCTCGACCAATAGTAGAATGGAGACTATTATGGGATGTTCAGTAGGCTAGAATGGATATTCAATGCATATTGTACAAGGAATATACAAGGGATATCAGGGAATATTAGAGAATATACAAATACAATTAAATATATATATACAAATAAATATATATTCGGTTTAATCTGGCCCTTCACAACAATACTTATTATACTTATTTTATACTTATCTATTTTTATCTAGCACAATCTCTGGAGCAAAACAGAAAGAAGCATTTTATATAAAAGTATTCTGTACTTCTGTATGACAACTAATAAAGAAACTTGAAACTTGAGGTGGCAGTATCGCCCACCCTTTGAAACCTTATTTCACACTGTGTATTACATCTAATTTGAATATTGATCCAGGCAAGTCTAGCGGTTCACCCGATCACATGGGTACGCGTTCATGGCCCCTCGATGCATGTGTTGTGCCGGATTATGTCAGGGACCCGACGGACACCAATACTGGAAATCGCGATCAGACAATTGGAATATTCTTATTGGGATACCTCCTAGTAAAGGTAAGGACTATATGACATCAATCCTACTTTGATCCAACAATGATTTCACATAGATCGCAACGATCATATGTAACATACTCTAAAACGTATGCCGTTGCTGACAATCAAAGAATAAAAAAACGACCCCCCCCCCTTTCATGCATTCATGATGAAACATAATACCTATTATATACATTTGAATTGGAAATAGTAGCGTGTCCAGGCGAGCAACGCAAACGCTTTTAGCAAAATTCACATATTGCTCCATAGCGCCGTTTTCAGGAATTAGCCAGGATCACTCTGAAACAGTGGATCAGAAATCTTATATTTCAGCATTTTTCCTGGCTTGATGCCAGCATGGTTCTGGTCTATTGTGGAATTGATAGCAGAATATGTTCTCTATAAAACATGTCTATCATATCCTACCAACTGCCAAATATAAGATGCTGAGATGGGGTTGAATGTAAAAATATATTTGATCCACTGTGCCCCAGTAACGGGGTACAGTGGATCGCTACCTGGGGCACTGTGAATCAGTCCAGATATTATACATAATTTTTTCACAAACAGCATCTTTATTGTGTGAACGAAGCAAAACGTTCATGTACAAATAAGACATGACAACAATAGACATATCAACCAGACCAACAGTTGAAAATACTGAAACAATATGAAATGTTTTGCTATCATAGTAGCCTATGTAAAACCCAGCGTAGTGCTGGGAACTTTCGCACACGCATCTGACACATCCTGTACATTTGGGAAAATGAATGTGAATGATACATCATGGTCTCTGACTTCACAAGTGTGTCAAGGTTTACTGATGTACAAAGAAAGGACCCCTCCTGGCTACATTCCTATCTGTGAACAAGATAATCACGGCAACACCTAACATTGTATTATTGTCATGGTTATAATGAATAAAATGCATTGCAAACAAAACACACAACATTGCTTCAACATATTATTCAATATTGAAAACCCTCAGTTGCAGATGCTGAATTGTTTTACAATGCCTAGTGCAGCATATTTGAATACAAGGAGAAATTGACTGGAAATATCATATGGCGTGCAACACGTGCTGTGCCACCATGTTGAATGGGGTTGGGCAGCTTTGCTACAACATCTTCAAACAAAACTTCTGATATGTCTTCGATATTTGGGAAAATGAACGTGAATGACTTTGGTTTCTCACGTCGCATAAACTTCACTTCAAATGTGGTTTCATCAGCATCCACAATGCGGCTTTGGACCTGCCCTACATACATTGCATTGTTTTTTTTTGTTGCAAACTTTGTCAACACAAAATCTGTTGCATTCAGAGCATTGCAATCCGGCAATTCTAAGTCCTCTAGTTGGCCATCATCAAGGGCATCATAATCTGATGCGTCATCACAAAGTCTTCTCGCATCAGCATCCGCGTCAGAGTTTGACGTGTCTCCCTCCATATATAGCTTTGATTGGAGTGTCTGTCAGAACAAAGGTTTTTCCCTTATTTTTTCCACCTTTGTTTTTGCGTGGTGGTGCATTTGGAAAAGGGCTGATTTCTTCTGGTGTGATGATAGGCCTACTCAATTCTGTTGAAGTTGAACCAACTGCTTCGAGTGCCTTTGAAGATGTTGCGGTGTCATCTCGGGCTTCATGTGAAAAATCATGTGCAGGTCGATGAAGTTCTTTGGCTGGTTGTGGAGGTTCTGGATCTGGATCTGAAAGCTCTGATGCTCTCTAACCCTAACCCTCATTTTTTCATTGTCGGTATTCCCAATATTTCTGGAGTCCAGTTTTCTGTTGCGTACCATTTTTCTGAAACCAGATAAAGCATGCAATAGTATGGCACAGATATAATATATATATATAGTTATATTTGGAATAAAAAAAATTAAATTGAGGAGTTAATATTGCAGTTAGTCAACAAACAAAGTGACCTCCTTTTACCGGGGCACAGTGAATCACTTGAAAAATGTATCCACTGTGCCCCGATTCACTGTGCCCCGCATGCACTATGTGCAATCATGTGAAATTTTTTCATTCATGGCCATTAGCAGCAGAGAGGACACATGCTCATAAAACTTAATTAAATATCCCTCAAATTACCAACATGTGCTTGGTTTATTATTCCTGGATGATCTATACTAAATCACAAAAACAAAAGAAACCCAAAATTTTACATTTGATGGTACAAAACGGGGATTACCTTTCAATTCTTCATACAAAGTGTGTTGCCTGGAAATTAAGCACATTTTCAGATATGGATTAACCAGAGGCACACACTGATGACATCATACAAGTTTCTATAAATAGCCACTGATTCACTGTGCCCCTTGATCCACTGTGCCCCGGTCTCCAATATTCACCACGGTATAACACGCAAGCGTACATGAAACATTAAATTCTTTTTCACATGTTGAACGATGGATAGTTAATGTCAAATGAGCCATGGTATTGTCTCCATAGCTATAATATAGAATATAGATATAGCCCTCCAAACACCACGACGCACAGTGAAAATCTCTTACAGTGGTGGCGCAGTAGGTACAAGGATAGCTAAAGCGGCTGGCGCCCAAAGTGTTCAAATCTATAAAATACCAAATAAAAGCAATGCAGACAAAAAAGTGCAGACATAGAATGAGTAGAAAAATAGACAGAATAATAGCAGTGCAATAAAATAGACATAAACTTGCATAAAAAAATGTTATATATAATAATTATAATAATAATAATTCATTACATTTATATAGCGCTTTTCTAGACACTCAAAGCGCTCCCCACAATGCTCTCCTTCACCACCACTGGTAGCACCTAACCTTGGGCTACGCAGGCTCAATGGCTTCCATACACTGACTATGGCACCAAGCACACATCACACTACACACGATGGCTGAACAGCTCAGGACAGTTATCATCTACAGTACAACAATCACAGTCTGGACGCAGTGAGTCCAAGTAGCAGAGTGTATTAAAAGGCTACGGTGAAGAGGTACGTTTTTAGCTTACTTTTGAAAATATTTAGTAAACCGTCCCTCTTTTGTTTACATTCACAGTGAGGGTCATCATGGGTTTCGATGCTCAGCCTGCTCAGGCTTCTGTCCTCAGTAGCCTCTGTACTGTATATAGGGTCATCACAGCATCTGCAATGTACAGACAGAAATAGATGATCTTGTACATAGAACTACTGCTTAGAATTCTATGTAGTAACATTGGCATTTGGAATTTATAGACGGTGTCAGAGGGATTGTGTCGCTAGGGAACAGGTTGGACCGAGATGTATGTCCTGTCAGTTATTGCATTAGCAACCGCTTCAACTGTAAATAAATGTGTGTTTATTTAGAATGTTAATGTTGTCAAGTAGAAACCATCCTCATGTTAGCTTGTTAATGTTTATTGCATTTCCTCCTTTAATTCCCTCTGTGTCCGTGCAAAACACACACCTGACAAAGCAACCGGCATGTTCATACAGGTTGCAAGAACCATAGATTATCTTAAAAAAAAAAAAGAAAAACGAATGTACACAAATCCAAGGTGCTACTGTAGCAAACTATTTCCTCTGCTAACAAAAGGCACATGCATGGACTAAGATTTTGATGATTAATAAAAAACATGAATATTTACCACAAATTGTGATTTCAGAATTTTTTCTTACTTGCTTGCCTGGGTAAATAAAAGTTATAGAAATGTAAAAAAGAAAAGAAAATAAACAGATACAGATATTTTCCGATATCACATTTTAATGCCAATATCGGCCGATAATATCGGACATCCCTACTTTTAACCCTATTTTGTCTAGAAGTTGGATACTCATCACATGTCTAAATCAGGGCTATAGCCAAGCTATTGAAATGAGACAATTGATTGCCTTGATTTCACTGGATGGTCTAAAAGCAGACTACACATAGCCCCCCATGGTGCCCCCACAGTTGAAAAATGCGCGCTAAAGTGCCCTTTTGAGTGGCGAAAAATGAGAGGGTGTGCCCTATTGGTGCTCTTCCAATGGTCTAAACTTGACCATGTACCCCACGGTTAAATAATGTCATGCAAAAGTGCCCTTTTGAGTGGCGAAAACAAGAGGACGTGCCCATTGGTGTCCCTCCAATGGTTAAACTTTACCATGTGCCCCACAGTTGAAAACATCACTCTAAAATACCCTTTTGAGTGGGAACAAAATGCCCTATTGGTGCCCCTCCAATGGTCTAAACTTGACCATGTGCCCCCACAGTTGAAACACGTCATGCTAAAGTGCCATATTGAGTGGTGAAAACATAGCAAGAAAATGAAATAACGTGTCTTAATGACTGCTCTGTTAGTGGATAAAATGTGATGCAGCTTACTAGGGCAGTAGGGCGGGCCATACTTTTTTTTTTTTGGAAAATCAATCGAGTGGGGTGTCTAAAATACGTGTTTTTTTGTGGGGAATTCAAATATGGGATTATTTTTACAATCGGATAACTCCTACCTACATTGTTTTGGATTTCAAAATGGCCGATTTGACCATTTTTCACCCCTTGGCCATACATGGATGCCAACATGAATCTTAAGGAAATCCTAACATGCAAGGTGTCTAAATGATGTGTTTCTTAATGGGGAATTCAAATATGAGTTCATTTTTGGGATAGGATAACTCTAACCTACATCATTTTGGATTTCAAAATGGCCGATTTTACCATTTTTCACCCCTTGGCCATACATGGATGATAACATGAATCTGAAGGAATTCCTAACATGCAATATGTCTAAATGATGTGTTTCTTAATGGGGAATTCAAATATGAGGTCATTTTTGGGATAGGATAAATATAACCTGCATAATCTTGGATTTCAAAATGGCTGATTTTACCATTTGAACCCATTGGTATTGTATTACAAAATTGCAAAGATAAAAAATATATGGGAAATCATTTATAATGACAAAGCCATCAAATTTATTAACAAGTGAACTGTATATAACTGGATACAACTCCAAAGATCAATAATAATAATAATACTAACAATAATAAATTGTATTTGTAATGCACACAAACACCTAAGTGCTAAATCTCGATTTCCTGACTTCTTGAACTTTGCCAGGTTCCAATATCTTGATTGGACTCATTCTTGGATGGCAAGATCTCCTACTGTACTGCTTTAGCCACCAACCTACAAACACAAACTTAAAGTCAACGTCAGCCATAAATAGGTGAGCTCTTTCCAGAACTACTCAGCAGAAACCTCTGTAACCATTTTAACAAACGTCTCAATGTAGCCTATTGAGAAAATCCATGGGGCTCCATCAATCATCTATCTTCTTAAATTTGATCAGGTTGCACAAGTCCTGCTTGGATTCATTCTTGGACCTCAGCCTCCTGCTGGTCTCCTGAGCCCTGATCCCTCCATCCCTTTTTTCTTATGAAAAGTACTTAGCAGAGGCCTCAGTCACCATTTTAACAACCCTCTCGATGCTTTGTGTGTGGCAAGGCCAGTCGAGAACCTCCATGGGGGTGTTGATGAAGTTCTTCACCTCGGAGGTGCTTAGGGAGCAGGTGAGAGGTGGCTCTGACACATCTTCTGACCAGCTGATTAAGCCACCAATGCTGGAAGCGTCACTATTGATGTGAGGTGTTCTTCTGATCCTGACACAGGAGTCTCCCAGCTGAGTGTCTGGATCCCCCTCTCCCCTGATGGCCAGGATTCTCTCCACCCCCTCAATTCTCTATTTTTGATCCTCAGAGCACAGCAGTGTTTGGAGGATGGCTTCACTGTGGGCATACCAAGCAGATCTTCTCACAGTTGGCATCACAACATCCAGCACCTCCTTCCTCTGAGACTTCAGGCAGTCCAGCTGAAACAGGATGTGCCTAGGCCCTTCGATCCAGGAGTGCTTGACCTTCATGTTGAACCAACATGGATAATACACTCCAATGATGAATTCCACAATGCATTGTAGATTATTCAGGTTCTTTCTTTTAAGTTGATGCTTTGACACCCAGAGCCTGAGGAGTCTGTTTGCTGTGGTGAGCCAGCGGCTGTGGTTTACCGGTCCAATCTCCAGCAGAGCCAGCCTTGCAGAAAGCACTCCATCCCTGATTGCACAGACCAGCTTATAGCCATAGTGTTGATCAGTTGAGAGATCTTGAATGATCTTCTCAGGCAGCTTGATCAGCGGAGGGCCAAGAAAGATCCTGGTGAAGTTAGGATTGATCTCCAAGTCTGTAACAGAATCAAGGAGCTGTCCTATTGGCCCAGACAATTTGTTGTCTGACAGAGTAGCCCCATCAACTTCAACAATGAGACGGCGCAGTGGAAGTTCACCAGTGTGCAGGTTGCACACCAACCAGACCAGCTTTCTCCCCAGGTGCAGCTCCAGCTTCCGCATTACACCTGCCTTCACTCCAGTGTTGACATTGGTCGAGTCTCCTCCAATGGCCCACAAGGTCTTATCAGAACCTCTCTCTTTCAGCCAGGCAAACAGGACCTTAGCAATCTTCTCTGCATGGGACTCCTCTAGTTGCTTTCTCTGGTGTAAAGTGGAACAGATAGTTGCTGCCAGGCTCACTAGCAACACTATAGTGTTCTTCCTTGATCTTTGCAGGAAAAGATTGGTCACTGCCCTCAGCTTCCATCATCACATTGGTCATGTCAATCCGCCCATCAAAGAGGATACAGGAGATCCCCCCCTCCTCCCTGCACTTCTCCTCAAACTCTTCCCCCAGCTCTTGCATCAACTTTTCTTGTGCTCTCTTAACCTTGTTCTTATCAATCACTTTACTTGTGTCATCTTCTAAGATGAGTCCTGCATCAATCAGAGCTGCAGTTGCTATAGCTGCAGTTGGCCTTAGACCTATGCCATACCTTACACTAGCAAGGGCGATGTTTGGAATCTCATCATAATTTTTCCGTAGCTTTGCTGAAGCTGCAGGGTCAGTTTCAGGAATGAGCTCAACTTCAGGGACTGTAAGGAAGCTCTCAAAATCCTTCCTGGCAACCTTGTCTGCTGCTGCAAAGCTTTCTTCTTTGCCCCTTCTCCTTTTCTCTGCCTTCTTTTCCATCCCCTGCCTTTCCAATGTTTTCACCTGTCTCTTGTGCTCAGGCAGATCAGCTCCAGCCATTTGGTGTGGTCCTTTACTTCCAACCTTTTCCCTCTGTCCCTTGATGTAGGCAATATCTTTCACAGGAATCTTTTTGTCTTTGCTGCAGCAACAGTTAATGTTCAGATTCATGTTGGCATCCATGTATGGCCAAGGGGTGAAAAATGGTAAAATCGGCCATTTTGAAATCCAAAATTATGCAGGTTAGAGTTATCCTATCCCAAAAATGACCTCATATTTGAATTCCCCATTAAGAAACACATCATTTAGACACCTTGCATGTTAGGATTTCCTTCAGATTCATGTTGGCATCCATGTATGGCCAAGGGGTGAAAAATGGTAAAATCTGCCATTTTGAAATCCAAAATTATGTAGGTTAGAGTTATTCTATCCCAAAAATGAACTCATATTTGAATTCCCCATTAAGAAACACATCATTTAGACACCTTGCATGTTATGATTTCCTTCAGATTCATGTTGGCATCCATGTATGGCCAAGGGGTGAAAAATGGTCAAATCGGCCATTTTGAAATCCAAAACAATGTAGGTAGGAGTTATCCGATTAGAAAAATAATCCCATATTTGAATTCCCCACAAAAAAACACGTATTTTAGACACCCCACTCGATTGATTTTCCACAAAAAAAAAAGTATGGCCCGCCCTACTAGGGCAGGCTTTCCCAAAGTGGGTGCCATGATGAAGACAGTCTAGGGGTGTTGCAAAATAGTTAAACCCTGCTTATATTCTAACCACATTATATGGCCATTAGCAAATATTTTTTTGCAAGGAACCGATGGGCTAATATCTAGCTAACATTTTGTTTGTTTCTCGATCTGCACTGTCCCTATTTCCCCCCCAATGTATCCTTTAGGTTAGGTTAGAGTAAGTTAGTTTAACTGAGGCACAAAGTCCAAGCATGCTGGGAACTTGAGGCACAACTCTGAGCGGAGAGAAGGAGAGGACATGAGGAGAGAAGGGGAGGAGAGAAGGAGGGAAAGGAAGAAGCTCAACGGTACTCAAATTAACTTCAACTGTTAAACTGTTTTATATCCTGTAAAATATATGTTGTAAGTAGCTTTTAAAGAATAGGTTCACTATTTTTCATCCCAGACCATATTAAAATGCTGTTTCCCAAATATTTATATTCCTCACTGATATCTTTAGCATTGAGAAATGTACCACTGCAGCAATGGTTTAGGGCAGGCCTTCAAACACCATGATAATCTACTTTTCAAACACCATGACAATGAGGTGAAATAAACATTTTAAAGGTGTATTGTTCCCTGTGTGTTTTTATTATAGAGGTGTGGTTATACTATTAATCTGGATTGTCTATGTTATTCTAATGTTAATCTTAATCAAGGATGAAGACTATATTTCACCATACATGACGCATCATAGCTTTTTGCTCACTGATGGGGTCCCATGTTGTGCATTAGGTGCCCTTTTTTTCTTTTTGCCCCTGCCCTTCAAACAGCCTGAGTCCGCCACAGCTGTCATACATCATCAGGAAATTAATCAATCATGCAAAAAAGAGAGAGTTGAGTGACTCACACTTACCCATCTTATTTCATAAATACAACATTTCCGAATGGACGTTTGGATTAAAGTGTATGCAGTGATGCTGAACTTTCCCAGCGGAACACAAGTTACTTAACGTTACACAGGTATGTTATGCACGTTAATTAAGCTGCACGTTTAGCTTGATAATGTTAAGATAACATGAGCCGTCGGCCAACAAAGATGGTTTCAACAAACATTCACAAAATGGTTTACCATCCAAACGTTATATTGAAGCCTCCCGTGACCAGTAAGTAGGTGCTACTACTCTAACTGCAGCAATATGTGCTACGTACGTTATATGCATTATTGTGCGCTATGTGCCTAAAGTCAGGACTCTACAGTACTGAACCAGAACAAATATTTAGGAGCACATTTTTGCATGATTAAAAACAATGGTTCGAACGTCCGTTCGGAATAACCCTGGCGACGTTTGAATCCCAAAAACAGCCTTCGGGGACAGCTCTAGTATCTTGTAGGGTGGTGTGGTGATTAGCAGACAGGTGCGGAGCCTCCATCCATCAGCGTGATTAGTATCACCTGTGCCGTTTGTGCGCCCGTAGAGCACGCGCCGAAGTGCAGGGGGTGTATGGTACAGACACGGAGGGTGAGACAAACACGGAGGTGTGTGACGGTGGTAGAGACAGTTGTGGAAGTGAAACCATAACAATTCCACTGCATTACCTAGCATCATTCAATAAATTAATAAACATACAGTATAGTACAGTGGCGGCTGCTGACCAAATTTGTTGGTGAAGCACAAATTATTATATTATATATTAAATTATATTTTTTAAACATCCCCAAGGCTGCAACACCCCCATTCCTCCCAGGTGTCAGGCTCCTCATTCACTTCCATTAATTTTGGGGACCATGTTTAAATATCATACTTCTGAAGTTTAAACAAACTACTGCTGTGACGATTTCAATAAAACAGACCATTCTGAGTCAATGGTACATGCTTTTTTTGGCATTTGATGTGTCTTTACAGATTTATGCCCTTTGAAAAATAAAAGCAGATCAGGTCAATTTGTTGAAGGTTTGATTGAGTGTGCTGTGTATCTTTGCCCTGCGTGGAATGTTTATGGAGTGTCTTGCTGGAAGAAATATTCTAAACATTATGTGAGAAGTTGACAGTTGGTAACATACACAACCATTCAAACAGTTCTTATTCTTATTCCTGATGTCTGAAAGAATATGTGAGTGTCTTGTGAGAAATACTTCCAAACCCCATTGAACTGTATTACAGTTGCAAACTAATTCCACAGGTTGGTGTTCATTTCTCAAAAACAACAAATAATCTGAATGCCATAGGAAAGGGCTTGATTAGTGATCACTAGGATGCTCTCCTGACCCTTCCCAGAAATAGCTTTGTAATCAAAAAGCCTCACTATCACACAGACTGAACTGTTGTTTCTATGAGTGGAGGCAATTTTCTGAGAGAACAGGAAAGCAGCTCAGCATTGAGGGTTTGATTGATTGATTACTTGAACATTTTATTAACAGATTGCAGAATGGGTACAGCTCAATTCAACTGTACATTGGAGGTGGCTGGGTGGGTGGGTGGGGGGGGGGGGGGGTTGGGTAGGCGGGGTGGGGTGGGGGAAACTGTACAACTGTACAAGCCAGTGGCGGCCGGTGGGTATTCGCCACTAGGGGCGCTATACCAAATATTTTGTACAGTACAGTACAGTACCACGCAACACTCATGGCAAGACGTGAGCGATTCGACTCACGCTCACGGCAATGAATCGGCTCTTATGAACGAGTCGCTCAGCTGTTACTACAACAACACACAACCAGTCAAATAAAGTATAGTCTAGACTCTAATTCACAACTTGAAACACAATATATAAATAGAAAAGTTAGAAACAAAACTCGCCCGTCTACAAACACAGGCAGATCTCTCCCTCTCTCCTTCTCTCTCTCACACACAGCGCGACGTGGAATCGATTCGTTACACAATCAGACCTATTATATACCAAGAATAACTTCAGTATGAGTACAGGGCTGTACACATATTTTGCATATTGTTAAACAAGCCAAGGCTAGCTATTAAACTATCGATATGAATCGAAAATCTGGGACCCTGATGTAAACAAGACAAACGTCTTTCTCTGGTCTGCATCCCCTTAACAATTGTGTGTATTGAGCCGTACTGTATTGTACCCATTCTGCAATCTGTTAATAAAGTTCTCATTCATTCATTCATTCAAACATAGACGATCTCTCTGTCTCTCGGATCAATCAAATCAAATAATTAACACATGTATGTTGTCATTTTAAACAACTCACCATTCATTCATTATGCATCAGCAGCATCAGAGAGCATTTTAGTAGTTACATTTTCAACAAGATTGCTGCTATTTAAACACTTCATGGAAACGGGGTAACGTTAACCTTATGTCGACTGTAGTATTGTATGACCTCGACATAACGTTTAAACGTTAACGTTACTCCGTTCCATGCACTAAGTGGCCAGCTAAGCTAACGGAGCTAACAGCTAGCAGTACAACGTTATGCGGCATCAGTAGACAACGTATCATGTATTAAACTAGAGTTAAGATCGCTAATCTACCTTGTTGTTGGCTTGTTGATAAAGTATATCCACTCCATGGCATTGTCCATCCAGCCTGTGTTGATGTCCATCCATTGTCCATACATGTCCCTCCACACTGCCTCCATAATATAGCTTGTTGTTAGTTAGCCAAGAGCTGTGTCTTTGTCCATTTCCGCCTCGAACAGCCTGCAAACTACCTGGCGTTCTATCGCCATGCTCTAAGACAAACTCTAACCTTAACCAACTTTGAAAGAGTGCCTAAGCTCAGTGTAGTAACAGTTGCTGTTGTTGTTGACGAGTCGACTGAGTTGCATTCTCTCTCTAACCAACCCGAGAAATGCGGCAATGGAAAAAAACTGGCATCGCGTCGGCCAATCAGAGAGCGTCTCCGCGAAATGCGGCTATGGAAATTCTTCACGGAAGTTCACACGCTGCTGGCTAGACCGCTTCAAATCGCGCTCGGATTCCAACATAATAGTCATATTTCAACGCACAACGCCGTATGCACTGATTGGCTGTGACGGAGACAGCGATCAAACTGTGACGCGCACGCAGAGCGCTATCGCTTCTTGCCCGGGCGAAAAATACGAAAAAATAAAAAAAAACGTCACTTCCTGCCCATGAAACCGATGTTTTTTTAATTTAGATAATAACGTTATATTGTGCATTGGAAATACAAACATACTTAAAATGAGTAAATATTATTAATTTTATATTATGTTTATATTATTTATAGGGCTATAAAACACAAAAACGAAAAAGTTTTATTGTCTTGTTCTCTGATTTAACAGCAGCTGGCCAGCAGGTGGGTCGGCGCCCTAGCGCCCCTAGTGGTAGAGCCGCCACTGGTACAAGCAAAACTGTACATTGGAATATCGAGGGGAACGTGAATAAGAGCAGCACGGTGAAAACAAGCTGCTGAACCTCAGCCTCTCAGTCAAACATCAGCCACAACAGCTGATTACTTCAGGAACCGATTTTATCTGAAGGAGCTTCCCATAACCTTCTGACACGCTTCCTGAGAAACATCCGCCTGGCCCCAGACTTCAGGAACAGCTGGTGACCAGACAGACACTGATAGAATCCCTTCCTCAGTCTCCTCTAACATGTATTTACCACCTTCCTCTGCACGAGGCCACAGATGGGTTTTATGTAACACTTAAAAGGACAATTACGCGGGTAATTCGAAAGTAAACACACGCATTTCAGCCACCGACACACACACACACACTGGACGCAGTGGTCCAGAAGAAATCGCTTGTTAGCCACAGAGTAAAATACAGCCAAATAATTGATAATCAACACAGACCCACATTTTATGACAGGTTTATCCTTAATGATCATAGATCTTTGTTTTTTGACAGGAGTGAAAATTGATTGTCAATTGGAAATCGAATCGACCCTAATTCAGCAGAATCACTGAAACCAAAGCGTTAGTAGGCTGAACATACACGTACCTGTTAGTTACTCACGCATCTCTTACCATAGTAGCCTGAGATTGTATTATATTAGATTCGATTAGATTCGAAGTACAGTACAACAAAAAGAGGTTTGGCATCCAACCAAATGTAACAGTAAAGTGCAATAGTAATATACAATGTACAGGTGATTAAACTGGATATAGAATATATAAATTAGTACTACAGAGTAATGTTAGATGTATGTACAGAGTTGTAGTATTAATATATACTGTGACACAGGTATAAAGACACTATGGTAGTAAGTAAGTCATACTGGCCATAACTAGCATAACTATAGTGAGAGTAGGTAAGGGATGTACAGATATAGATATAGTATCTAGTCTGAATATATATGTAAAAAGGATTATATGCAGGCATGTACAGATAAATATATATGGTAAGGATAATATATATATATATATATATATATATATATATATATATATATATATATATATATATATATATATACAGTATATACAGCATTATTGTACATGCTATCATACAAAGTTATATGGGTTATATGTAGGTGTATAAGTAGGTATATAGAAGGATCATGCGCAGGTATATTCAGACAGATATGGATATATAATATATATATATAAATTACAGTTCTACCATGGGCAAAAGGAGCAGTAAGAAGACACAATCATAGAATCACCTGCCCCCTATTCCTGAACTAAACAAGTAACACTTGATGGTCGGCTTACAACCTAATTTACACAAAATAATAATTTATACAATATACAAAAAAACAAACAGTTCAGAGATTAAACAAGAAAAAAGGGAAAGATAGAAAAGTATGTAGGCTACTAGTAGGTAGTTATGATTATTATGATTACTATGATTACAGGGTAGGGCAGTTGTAGACAGTGAAAGTAGTAGGAAGGTATAAATTGAGTAGGCAACAGAGTTCAAAGTTAATACAGTATGGGTAACACAGCCTAGGTTAATAGCAATAGAGTTCAGATATGGGGGGGGGCTGTCATAGTGGTACAGAGTTTAGGGAGATGACAGCTGAGGGAAAGATACTGTTCCTGAGTCTGCTTGACTTGGAGCTGAGGTACCTGTAGCGCCTCCTGGAGGGGAGGAGGGCAAACAGTGATGGGTCCTTGACAATGCTGCGTGCCTTCCTCAGACACCGTTTGTGATGAATCGTCTCAATTGCAGGGAGTGATGTACCGGTGATGGGTTTTCACCACCCTCTGCAGGGCTTTCCGGATTGAGGCAGTGCAGTTGTCATACCAGACTGTGATGCAGTTGGTGAGTATGCTTTCTATGGCGCACCAGTAAAAGTTCACAAGAATCTGAGGAGGCAGGTGGGCTTTCCTCAGTCTCCTCAGGAAGAAGGTGGTGAGCCTTGGAGGGTCCAAGAAAGGTCCTCGGAGATGTAGACTTCCAGGAATTTGAGGCTGGAGACACACTCGACCCCTTGATATGGACGGGGACGTGCACACCGGCTCTAGTCTTCCTGAAGTCCACAATGAGCTCCTTGGTTTTGAGGGCCAGGTTGTTGTCAGCGCACCACGCCGCCAGGTGCTGGACCTCCTCCTCATCATTGTTTCTAATGAGGCCCACCACCGTTGTATTGTCTGCAAACTTGATAATGGTGTTGTTGGTGCCATGTACAGGAGTGCAGTCATGGGTGATGAGGGGGAGGGGGCAGTCAGCACACAGCCTTGCGGGACACCGGTCTTCAAGGTGAGGGTGGAGGAGGTGAGATTCTTTATAAGGGGGTCTGTTAGTTAAGAAGTCTGTTGCAGACAGAGGGGTTAATGTCGCACTGGTGTGATCGTACACCTCAAAGGGATAACAGATTTAGTTTAAAAGTACTCAAGACAAATTCAGCATTGTGCTTTAAAGTGCTACACCGCAAAGGTTGCTTCAGTAATATACTTATCTAATGTTACAAATGGACAGATTCATTTAGCTAGCCCTTATTGTATGAGGACTTCTCTTATAATAATAAAAAAACATATTCAAGAGCATTCTTATCTCTCACTCTCCCTCCGGCATGAAAACCCACAAGTCATAATACTTGACAATGTTAACATGTACACCTACACAAGGCCTAGAACCTGCCATTTGCAACTAATCTCAAAGCGGAATTAAATTATCCTGGTGCCTAGGGTGCACAGACTGACAGCAAAGGGGAACAAACACCTCTGCTGCTCTGTGTTGTGGATAGATAACTCACAAAGGAAACCAGGAGCTATCTGCACAACATAGCGCTCCGATAAGATTCCAATATGATTACTTCATCATATCAGTCACCGCCGATCAGCTGTTGTTGTTGAGGGAGGTGGGGGGTTTGTCCAAAAGGACAAAACACATATCATAATCATTTCTGAACCCTGTGCCTGTTCCACGGCGTAATATATTTAGTACAAACCCACTGCTGCCATATGGGCGATGAAATTACTGCTGTTACATCAATTGTGTTGACTTGCTTGGCCAGCAAAATGTCGTTTCAGGTTTCTAATACAGCACTTAGCCTACGCTGTATTCAACTGAGTAGATTAATTTACACATGAATTCCTATGAGGAAATGCTGAATGGTGGAAAATAACAGATTTCTATATTACATAAAAGTGGTTCCCTAACAGATACAAGGGTTGCTGCTTCCAATGAATCGGTGTATGCATGCACGCACACAAGCACACACACGCACACGCACACACACACAAGCACGCACGCACGCACGCACGCACGCACGCACGCACGCATAGGCGCCCACTTAAAGGATAACTCCACTATTTTGGGAAATTAGCTTATTTAACATCT
Source organism: Notolepis coatsorum (assembly GCF_963971535.1). NCBI lineage: Eukaryota > Metazoa > Chordata > Actinopteri > Aulopiformes > Paralepididae > Notolepis > Notolepis coatsorum. The sequence goes on from NC_140180.1 coordinate 22,967,984, forward strand.
CCCCTGGAGTTAGACAAGAAGATGCATACCTTTTTTGTCTCTGTGCGTGCATTTTAGCTTTGGGAATAGATGCTCCGTTAGCATAGCTTAGCTTCATCACTGGAAGTGAGGCAGGACAGTAGCCTTACAGTGCCTTACAGTGTATTGCAAGGTCTGACATTGACCAAACTTGATATGCATGACCTTGGTGGGCTCTAGGTCAACTCCTGAAAAGGGGGTCAATGTCAGACCTTGCAATCAAAAGTTAGGGGCGCACTGAAATTATGGCAAGGGTTATTAGCCCCCTAACTTTTGATTGCAAAGTCTGACATTGACCCCCTTTTCAGGAGTTGACCTAGAGCCCACCAAGGTCATGCATATCAAGTTTGGTCAATGTCAGACCTTGCAATACACTGTAAGGCACTGTAAGGCTACTGTCCTGCCTCACTTCCAGTGATGAAGCTAAGCTATGCTAACGGAGCATCTATTCCCAAAGCTAAAATGCACGCACAGAGACAAAAAAGGTATGCATCTTCTTGTCTAACTCCAGGGAAGATGTTAAATAAGCTAATTTCCCAAAATAGTGGAGTTATCCTTTAACGGAGCAGACGATGCACATGCTCCAGGACTATTGAACTTGGGGGAGCAAGCTTGTCTCTTTGCTCCCTCACTTTTTGATCATATCATATGATATAAATATCCCCCCCCAATATATAAATCTTATCGAACCATAACTACGTAATTTCAATCAAATTAATAATACGCAATGACACTTAATAGCAAGTTTTTAAGTTTCCAAAGATTGTGTGACCCCCCACTTTAATGGTTTGATCCAGTGCCCATGGGCCACGGTTCGTCGGCATGACGTATACGACATGTTGGGGGAGGCGGCTTTTTCGAAAGCCCTTGAAAAATTCAGGCTGGATATTGGATATTGAATGAATGAAAACTTTATTTAACAGATTGCAGAATGGGTACAATACAGTACGGCTCAATACACACAATTGTTAAGGGGATGCAGACCAGAGAAAGACGTTTGTCTTGTTTACATCAGGGTCCCCTTTCGTGACTGTGCTGCACCGAGTGAATCCACAGTCACTTGCTCCTCAATGGGAAACCAACCTAGATTTACCATGAAGGACTGGTTCTGGCCGAACCGTTCGTTATACAAGTATCACAGAGACATTACAAAGGTGCTCACAGTTGCACGAGGGGTTCGCACAGAGATACGGGATGGTTTGAAAGCTCGGCGTTGCTAATAAATATTTTTAATATTTTTTTATAAACTGCTCAAAGCGGCATTATTTCCGCCGTTGGGTGATCACAGCGCCTGCGCACCATCCTGTATCTCTGGATTCACTCGGTGCAGCGCCGAGGCTCACCATACGAGAAATATTCAGTTTCAATCTGTTTGCGCATTTAGTATACAGTCACAGTGTTCGACTTACGTGATGATTTGCTCCATTTTGATGTAAACGCCGAAGAATAATCCTCACGAGTCACAATGTTATCCAATATCCAGCCTGAATTTTTCAAGGGCTTTCGAAAAAGCCGCCTCCCCCAACATGTCGTATACGTCATGCCGACGAACCGTGGCCCATGGTCACTGGATCAAACCATTAAAGTGGGGGGTCACACAATCTTTGGAAACTTAAAAACTTGCTATTAAGTGTCATTGCGTATTATTAATTTGATTGAAATTACGTAGTTATGGTTCGATAAGATTTATATATTGGGGGGGGATATTTATATCATATGATATGATCAAAAAGTGAGGGAGCAAAGAGACAAGCTTGCTCCCCCAAGTTCAATAGTCCTGGAGCATGTGCATCGTCTGCTCCGTTAAAGGATAACTCCACTATTTTGGGAAATTAGCTTATTTAACATCTTCCCTGGAGTTAGACGAGAAGATGCATACCTTTTTTGTCTCTGTGCGTGCATTTTAGCTTTTGGAATAGATGCTCCGTTAGCATAGCTTAGCTTCATCACTGGAAGTGAGGCAGGACAGTAGCCTTACAGTGCCTTACAGTGTATTGCAAGGTCTGACATTGACCAAACTTGATATGCATGACCTTGGTGGGCTCTAGGTCAACTCCTGAAAAGGGGGTCAATGTCAGACCTTGCAATCAAAAGTTAGGGGCGCACTGAAATTATGGCAAGGGTTATTAGCCCCCTAACTTTTGATTGCAAAGTCTGACATTGACCCCCTTTTCAGGAGTTGACCTAGAGCCCACCAAGGTCATGCATATCAAGTTTGGTCAATGTCAGACCTTGCAATACACTGTAAGGCACTGTAAGGCTACTGTCCTGCCTCACTTCCAGTGATGAAGCTAAGCTATGCTAACGGAGCATCTATTCCCAAAGCTAAAATGCACGCACAGAGACAAAAAAGGTATGCATCTTCTTGTCTAACTCCAGGGAAGATGTTAAATAAGCTAATTTCCCAAAATAGTGGAGTTATCCTTTAACGGAGCAGACGATGCACATGCTCCAGGACTATTGAACTTGGGGGAGCAAGCTTGTCTCTTTGCTCCCTCACTTTTTGATCATATCATATGATATAAATATCCCCCCCCAATATATAAATCTTATCGAACCATAACTACGTAATTTCAATCAAATTAATAATACGCAATGACACTTAATAGCAAGTTTTTAAGTTTCCAAAGATTGTGTGACCCCCCACTTTAATGGTTTGATCCAGTGCCCATGGGCCACGGTTCGTCGGCATGACGTATACGACATGTTGGGGGAGGCGGCTTTTTCGAAAGCCCTTGAAAAATTCAGGCTGGATATTGGATAACATTGTGACTCGTGAGGATTATTCTTCGGCGTTTACATCAAAATGGAGCAAATCATCACGTAAGTCGAACACTGTGACTGTAACTGAGGGGTACAATTCCCTGACTGTATTACTAGATATGATACTTACTACCACTACCTTTGTACTTAATATTCGGCCACCCAGTACTCGGCATAAATATATTATGATGAACACTGTCACGTAGATGAAACGGATCCAACACAAATGTACGAATTAGAAATAGGTCTTTATTTCTACACAGCGATGGTGTGTAGAGCAAGCACTTAATCAAATCAATCACATTTATGAATGGGAATTAGTATGCACTTTTATGGCAAGAGTATTCGTCGGTATATCAATAGAGAATGTCCAATCTCTGAAGGCGCAGGTGGTACATATACGACCTGGAATAGTTAAGGAATAACAGCAATGATACTTTAATGATTATAGGCTGGATACACTAGGGGGGGTTAATCCGGTCGCTTGTAAGCCGACAGGAGTAGGAAGGGGGGGGGGGGGTAGAGTCCGGCTGCCTCATCCGGCCAAGGGTATCCCAGGTGAACCCACTGTAGTGCCGTTCAATGCGCCGGCGATCCTTGGACCACAGATGAAAGCAGGTGGACTCTCTGTGAGCCGGCTCTCTCCGGTCCATGGGGGAGAGACGTGAAGCGACCTCGTCTTGCAGAGCGTCTCCTCACCTTGCGTCCTCTCCAGGGGGGGGGGGTTCCAACACACGGCAGTGTCGGGGGTCTTTATCCATGGAATAATCAACGTATACAAAGCATAATCCGTGCCTGGGAAGGCGGGCTGTCGTCGGTAGAATAATCCGGTATACAGGTCCACTCGCTCGTCGGCTCTGGGGCTCCTCGGGTGCAATCTCACATGGGGTCGATCATCCTGGATAAGCAGCCAGTTTTCTGCCCGAAACGATGGGGTGCTGACTACGGTAGTATTCTCACCGCACGAAGCACTATATATTAACAGACTATTATTAGCTTAATAGACTACGTCCAACTCGACGATATAGTGCCAAATATGACTATTCAAATATTAATATACACGATGTCTCAATACCGATGGTAGGCCGAACTTGGCCTTACTCCCACACGTGGCGTCGCGGGGAGGCTTTACGTCTGTCACTCTATTGGAGGGTAAGAAACTGGACTGAAAAGGAAGTCCTACTTTAGTAGCGCAGTATATATACGCACTATGAACAAATAGTCCCATTAGTGGTGCGGTAGCCAGATTCCTACGCGGAACTAGGACTTGTTCGTACATGTTGAGCGGTACGTTTGAACTGGGTCTGGGGGGTATGGCAGCCTGGCACCAAGGTCTCGACCAATAGTAGAATGGAGACTATTATGGGATGTTCAGTAGGCTAGAATGGATATTCAATGCATATTGTACAAGGAATATACAAGGGATATCAGGGAATATTAGAGAATATACAAATACAATTAAATATATATATATAAATAAATATATATATTCGGTTTAATCTGGCCCTTCACAACAGCCACCCCCTGATTGGTCCCAGACCTAATCAGTTAAGCAGAGACAGATTAATCGCGTTGTCTATTTACACATAAGGGTTTGCTGTAGGGGTCAGTCAACTTCACAAAGTCATAGGGTTATAGGGTCATGGTCATCATCGATTGTGTCTGGGAGTCGGGGCAGTTCTATGAGCCTCGCCACGGGACGGGTGTAAGTGCGACCCTGGACAAGCACTTCAGCTGCTCGGACCTTGCCGTCGGCACCGGTGATCACTTTGCTTACGCGGCCGGCCGGCCACATAGCTCTGGGCAGTGATTGATCAATAATCATGACGACTGTTCCTTCTGTCAAATTGTCTCTCTCCTTTACCCACTTCTGGCGGGTCTGTAGAGACGGTAGGTAGTGTAGTAGGAAACTGCTCCAAAACTTGTCGGCTAATACTTGGCTGTACCTCCACATTCGTCGGCCGTTCGCTTCTTCAGGCCGGTACATTGTCTGGGGTAATGCAGGATCTAGCCGCCCCATCAGGAGTGTGTTGGGGGTAACTGGGTCGATATCCGCCACATCACTGGAGACATATCCGAGGGGCTTCGAGTTAAGTACTCCCTCAATCTCCGTGAGGACTGTCATTAGGACTTCTTCCGCCACAGTCTGGGCCCCAAGTACTGCGTACAGGGCTGTCTTTATGGAGCGCACTTCTCGTTCCCAAGTGCCACCGAAGTGGGGTGCGTTTGGGGGGTTGAATTGGAAATCAACCTGTGCTGGAGCGAGGTGGGTCTTAAGTTCTGGGCCCATAGCTTGGAAGCTCTCTCTCAGCTCTCTTTCGCCGCCTTTGAAGTTTGTCCCATGATCGGACAATAGGGTAGACGGTCTTCCTTTCCGTGATGTGAATCTACGGAAGGCCATAAGGAATGAGTCTGTGCTCATGGTCGGGAGAAGCTCGATGTGTATCGCTCTGGTGGTCATGCATTTGAATACAATACCCCACCGCTTCTCGGTTCCTCTTCCTTTCTTTATGTGCAGCGGGCCAAAGCAGTCCATACCCGTTGAGTGGAATGGCTTGTCACCGATTCGGAGGCGACATGGAGGAAGGTCAGCCATCCTTGGTATGCTGGGCTGCGCGCGCCACTTGCGGCAGTCTAGACATGTTCGCTGGAAGCGTCGTACCGCCTCTCTTCCTTGTAGGATCCAGTAACGACGTCTGATTTCCGCGAAGACTCTTTCTGCTCCTGCGTGATGTACATCCTCATCGTATTTCTTTATAATCAGCTCTGTGACCTTGTGTCGGCTGTTCAATACGATCGGGTATTTAATGTCATCCGGTAGATTGGGGGCTCTGCGTAGGCGACCACCCACTCTGATGAGGGTATGAGCGTCGCTCTCGGGGGCCAGATGAATTAATCTGCTGTCGGATGGGACGGGCTTTCCTCCCTGTAGACAGGCCAATTCATCGGGGAACGAGTCTCTCTGGGCTCGCTGCAGTAGAAGCAATTCTGCTTCCTCGTAGTTAGCTGCTGACATATCAGCGGGGGACTTGCACTCCGGGTGGTACCGCAGGAATGTTCTTTGTTGTGCACTCTCTATGGACGTGCAATCGTCTATGTTAGGGTCGGTGGAGGCTACGGTGCTCAATCCACAGAACACAGACTTCTTATTTTCCACCTCCTCTGGACTTGCTTCCCTCGGGATAGGCATGGGCCACTGTCCTTCCGGGAGTCTTAGGAATGCGGGGCCGTCACTGTAGACATTGCGACGGGTGAGGTCATCCAGGGGCATCCCCCGGGTGATGACGTCAGCTGGGTTCTGTTTTGTATCAACGTAGCGCCACTCTGTTTCTCCGGTTAACTCTTCGGTTAAGTCTTGAATCTCGGTGACTCTGACTCCCACGAAGACTTTGTACCTGCATGAGTCCGATTGGATCCAGGCGAGTACTGTCGTGGAATCTGACCACAGGATTGTTCTAGACACCGGTATGGTGAGCTCACGTTGGATGAGCGTGGCTAGGTGCGCTCCGGCTAGGGCTGCGCAGAGCTCTAGGCGTGGGATAGATTGTTGCTTGCGTGGGGCTATTCTCGAGCGGGCGAGGACAAATGCTGTGTAGATCTCTCCCCCCTTTTCTTGGGCCCGCAAGTAGGCTACTGATCCGTATGCGACCTCTGAGGCGTCACTGAAGACGTGTAAGTCCATTTTACATGTCTCTGGCCTCACCGTGGGTGGGAAGTAGCTTCGGCGCATATTAACGCCTGGGAGTGAGTGGAGCTCCATCTCCCACTCTCTCCAGGTGGATGCAAGGTGTGCGGGAATGGGGTCATCCCAGCCCTGGTCCTTGTCCCACAATGCTCGTACAATCATTTTTGCCCTGGTGGTGTACGGTAGAATACATCCTAGCGGGTCATATTGTCGGGCGAGTGTTGTGTACACACTCCGTCTGGTGGTCGGCGCCGCCGCCGGCCTTCCCTGCTCCGTAGTCAGGGGCTTGTGTCTGTAGTGAAGCGAATCTGTTTTGAATCGCCACACCAATCCCAGGGTCATCTCCTGGGCTTCTCCCGGGATTGTAGCCATCCAGGTCTCGCTGCTGGCTGCCTTGTCCTCGGAGGAGAGGCTGCGCAGTACTTGCGGATCGCTGCTGAGATCAAAGCCGCCTTTGATCAATGAGGCGCGGAGTTTAATCAGGAGAGCCTCGGCTTCTTCCTGGGTTGAAAGGCTTTGTAGACAGTTGTCTACGTAGAAGCTGTTCTTTACGCTGTGTCGGACCTCTTCGTCCTCTGCTGGGTCCTCTGCTACATGTTTCTGTAGTGCAAATGTAGCACAGCAGGGGCTGCACGTCGTTCCGAAGGGGAGGACTTCCCATTGGTAGATGGCTGGGTGCTCATCTCCTGGCTTCTCTCTCCATAGGAACCGTAACAGGGGCTTGTCCTCCTCTACTAATCTCACCTGCAGGAACATTCCTTTAATGTCCCCGCTGATGGCCACCTTTTCCTGGCGGAAGCGGAGTAGAACGCCGAGTAGGGAGGGGCCGAGTGTGGGACCGGGCAGTAACTCTTTATTCAGATTTTGGGATCCGATCTGGTAGCTGCAGTTAAATACTATGCGGTCTTTACCGTTGTGATGGACCTTGTGGTGAGGCACGTACCACGATTCAGTGGTCTGATCAGCCTCTTTTATGTCCATCTTTGTGACGTGTCCCGCTGTGATGAGCTTCTCAATCTCAGCGCGGTATACACTCTCTTGGGCGGGGTTCTTGGCTAAGCGCCGCTCCGTGTTCAGCAGGTACCGTTCTGTGGCGTCTGTCTTGGCGTGGAAAGTAGGCATTCCTTCTCGCCGCAGGAGTGGCGTGGCGTATCTCAACACGCCGTTGACCGGGACTCTCTTGGTCCCTCTCTCGAGGAGGTGAATGGCGTAAATGTCATCTTTAGAGCGAATGTCTTTCTTTCCGTTCTTAAAGGGCATTTGTTCCAAGGTCCATAGCCGCTCTACGTGTTGCAGGAGTGCGGTTTCTCCCTCCGTGACTCGGGAGTGGAGACATCTAGTGGCTGTACTTCGGTTGAGAGATTTGGCGAGCGGGCCTTGGAGAGTCCATCCCAAACGGGTCTCGACTGCTGCAGGACAGCCTCGGGGTCCGGTATGAACCCGGTCTATCGGGACAATGAGGTCTGCATGGTCGGAGCCTATCAACAGGGTCGGCATAGCATTGTCTATGAGCGGGATCGGTAACTTGCGCAGATGTGCATATTTCTCCATCAGCTTGGCGACGGGGTATGTGTACCGCGACAGTCCTATTTCTTGGCTGGTGAAAGCGTCTGTAATCTGGTACCGTCGCTCAGGCTGGCCGCTTGCTGCGATAGAGAATGAGACATTCTCGCCCTTTATCGTCTTCAAATCTCGTCTTATTGTCCGAATTGTCATTTGGGTTTCGCTTCCCCGCAGCCCTAGCTGGGCCGCAGCGGAGGCGAGCAGAAGGGTCTTCTCTGACCCGTCATCGAGGACGGCGTAAGTGTCCAGGACTTTATTCTGGTAGCTTAGTGTCACACGCACTACTTTTAGGAGTACTCGGGCTCCACTGCTGCTGGCGGGATCGATGTACATGACGCTCGCTTTGCTGCTGGATGGTGCGGGTGAAGGGCGCCGTCTGTTACTGTCGTGAAGTATGTCCAGATGGGCTCCATCGCACTTGGTGCACCTTTTCTTTAAGCGGCATTCGGCTGCCATGTGTGAGCGCGCACAGCGAAAACAGCGCTTGTTGGACTTTATCCATTGACTTGCTTCCTCCGCGTTCAGCTTGGGGAAGGAGTCACATTGCGCTAGCCAGTGTTCTTTCTCACAGTAGGGGCACACTATCTTCCACTTCTCCGTTCTGGAGGGGGTACTGTGGCTCCTGCTGCTCGGTACTGACTCCGATTGGTGCATCACAGTCACCGATCTTCTTCCATCATTTAGTCGTCTGGTTCCTTCTCTGGAGCCAGGGGTGCTCCGTCCGAATGTATCTAGCCGTAGGCTGCTGACTTCTCTCGCCAGGAAGTCTGCTAGATCGAGGAGGTTCGGTTCGGGGCCATTCGGGTCTCGGTGGTCTCTCTGCCGCCTAAAACGCTCCTGTCGAGCGGGCGGCAGCTTCTCCAAGATCCTTTCCACATTTGAGTTGGCGTAAAGTTCATGCCTCCCCTTCTCTCTCTGCGCTCCCAACATCCCTACCAGGGACTGCACTCTGATGGACAGGTCGTCCAGTGCTCGATTGTCTATTGCTGGGGGTAAGCGGTCGATGTGTCGGATCTCCTGGATCACGTAATCCCATATGCGCCCATACCTCTGGTCCAATGCTACCAGCGCTGCTGTGTATGGGGTGGTGGAAGTCGCGTAGGCGAGCGCTATATTATGTGCGCGGGGTACCTTTAAGTGCTTCAGTAGGATGGCGTATTTGTGGCGTTCATCCAATACATCCACCAACATGGTCTCCAGACACATGCGGAGTTCTGTATACTGGGCCCGGTTCTCTTGGGTGAAGTCGGGTACCATAGGCGTGCCAATGTATGACGCTGACTGTGGATACATCGGCGAGCGTTGGGGGAGAGGCCTCCTAGGCGAGTCTCCTCCCGCTCCTTGGTATGGGCTGGTACCGGCAGTGTACCATGGCCCGCTTGTCCAGGTGCTGTTCCTCGGTGCGGGTCGTGCGTCGTGCTCACCCGTGTATAGAGTCGGGGGTCTGTAGCGCAGCTCCGCGGGAGTATAGCCTGGGCTGTACCGGACCTCCTGGTCCGGTAGAGTACTGTGCTGTCGTCGGGCGTGGTTCTCCTCCTCTTCCTCTTCGTCTTCAGTTAGGTCATCCAGTGCTTGTAGTCTCTGGTTTAGCCTCTCCACAGGATATGCTGCTCCTTCCCGGTTGCTAGGTCTCGCTTGGACCGGTGGGGGGAGGTGGTCTGTGGGGGGTATAGACCTCGTCTGTTGGTCAAGTTCAGGGTTGTTTACTCGGCTAGGGGATGCCGCCCTGGAGGTGTGTCTAGACGAGTTCCTGGAGCCTCTGGCGGAGGGAGAGGGTGTTGTCCGTCTGATCAGCTGTTCTATTAGTTGCGCTTGCTGTCTGTCGCGCTCTGCGTCCCGTAGAGCACCAGCAGCTGCTCGCTGGCTGTCTGCTCGGTCTCGGGCCACATTCTCTTCCCTCTGAATGCGTCTTATTTCTAGACGTATATGCTCTTCTTCGCTCCGCTGCTGGATCTGCAGTCGGTCGCGTTCAGCAGCGGCGTTCAGGCTGATGAGGAAGGCCTGCTGTAGGGTCCTCTCTGCCTCGCTGGGAGAATGCGGTTGTATAGGGGAGCCTTCCCTCGGGGTACTCCTTGCGGAGCCTTGGAGCTCTATCTCCACGGTGCTCTCCCCGTCTTCTTCCGTGCCGAGTTCTCTCTCGGTAGCGTTGTATTCCTCCCGGGACTCATCGGGGACTACTTCTTCAGTACTGGCGGGGTGTGAAGTCATGTCTGGTTCCCACTGGTCCCCACCGTGAACTTGGTCAGTTACATTAGAACCCGTAGGGGCCTCTATGGTCGGGGTAGTCTGGGCGTTGGGGTTAGACATACTTTTACTTTCTAGTTTTACCGCGTTTACTGTTAGTAGAAGACTAGGTTGTTGACTGACAGCGTAAGCCTCTAAGTACTGAGGGAGCCGTCGTTCGCGCTGCGGGTGTTGGTTAGGAGGATCGTTTCGTGGAGTGTTCATCATAGGCCATTTCAATATTAATAACACTATATTAATATTACACTAATTACCCTCCGGCTCGAAGGACCAATTGTAACTGAGGGGTACAATTCCCTGACTGTATTACTAGATATGATACTTACTACCACTACCTTTGTACTTAATATTCGGCCACCCAGTACTCGGCATAAATATATTATGATGAACACTGTCACGTAGATGAAACGGATCCAACACAAATGTACGAATTAGAAATAGGTCTTTATTTCTACACAGCGATGGTGTGTAGAGCAAGCACTTAATCAAATCAATCACATTTATGAATGGGAATTAGTATGCACTTTTATGGCAAGAGTATTCGTCGGTATATCAATAGAGAATGTCCAATCTCTGAAGGCGCAGGTGGTACATATACGACCTGGAATAGTTAAGGAATAACAGCAATGATACTTTAATGATTATAGGCTGGATACACTAGGGGGGGTTAATCCGGTCGCTTGTAAGCCGACAGGAGTAGGAAGGGGGGGGGGGGTAGAGTCCGGCTGCCTCATCCGGCCAAGGGTATCCCAGGTGAACCCACTGTAGTGCCGTTCAATGCGCCGGCGATCCTTGGACCACAGATGAAAGCAGGTGGACTCTCTGTGAGCCGGCTCTCTCCGGTCCACGGGGGAGAGACGTGAAGCGACCTCGTCTTGCAGAGCGTCTCCTCACCTTGCGTCCTCTCCAGGGGGGGGGGTTCCAACACACGGCAGTGTCGGGGGTCTTTATCCATGGAATAATCAACGTATACAAAGCATAATCCGTGCCTGGGAAGGCGGGCTGTCGTCGGTAGAATAATCCGGTATACAGGTCCACTCGCTCGTCGGCTCTGGGGCTCCTCGGGTGCAATCTCACATGGGGTCGATCATCCTGGATAAGCAGCCAGTTTTCTGCCCGAAACGATGGGGTGCTGACTACGGTAGTATTCTCACCGCACGAAGCACTATATATTAACAGACTATTATTAGCTTAATAGACTACGTCCAACTCGACGATATAGTGCCAAATATGACTATTCAAATATTAATATACACAATGTCTCAATACCGATGGTAGGCCGAACTTGGCCTTACTCCCACACGTGGCGTCGCGGGGAGGCTTTACGTCTGTCACTCTATTGGAGGGTAAGAAACTGGACTGAAAAGGAAGTCCTACTTTAGTAGCGCAGTATATATACGCACTATGAACAAATAGTCCCATTAGTGGTGCGGTAGCCAGATTCCTACGCGGAACTAGGACTTGTTCGTACATGTTGAGCGGTACGTTTGAACTGGGTCTGGGGGGTATGGCAGCCTGGCACCAAGGTCTCGACCAATAGTAGAATGGAGACTATTATGGGATGTTCAGTAGGCTAGAATGGATATTCAATGCATATTGTACAAGGAATATACAAGGGATATCAGGGAATATTAGAGAATATACAAATACAATTAAATATATATATATAAATAAATATATATATTCGGTTTAATCTGGCCCTTCACAACAGTGACTGTATACTAAATGCGCAAACAGATTGAAACTGAATATTTCTCGTATGGTGAGCCTCGGCGCTGCACCGAGTGAATCCAGAGATACAGGATGGTGCGCAGGCGCTGTGATCACCCAACGGCGGAAATAATGCCGCTTTGAGCAGTTTATAAAAAAATATTAAAAATATTTATTAGCAACGCCGAGCTTTCAAACCATCCCGTATCTCTGTGCGAACCCCTCGTGCAACTGTGAGCACCTTTGTAATGTCTCTGTGATACTTGTATAACGAACGGTTCGGCCAGAACCAGTCCTTCATGGTAAATCTAGGTTGGTTTCCCATTGAGGAGCATGTGACTGTGGATTCACTCGGTGCAGCACAGTCACGAAAGGGGACCCTGATGTAAACAAGACAAACGTCTTTCTCTGGTCTGCATCCCCTTAACAATTGTGTGTATTGAGCCGTACTGTATTGTACCCATTCTGCAATCTGTTAAATAAAGTTTTCATTCATTCAGCCGCCGCGCTCACTGGGGCTATTGATAGCGTCAATTAGTTGTTGTTGTTGTTGTTGGTGCTGCGGATGTGAACGGGGCTGGAGGGGCTTTGGGAGGATGGGAAAGTTATTATTATTATTATTATTATAATAGTAATTGGCTATCATACGTGCCTAGCTAGCGTTAGCTAAAAGAGCCCTCGCAGTGAAGTTATTATTATTATAGCTATCATACTGCAATATAAACTGAGTTTTATAGTGAAAAGAGCAGCTTTATTTTGGTCAAGATTGAAGGCTCTATATTGCAGGAAATTGCACATACAGGTGTTCATTAAATGTAAAAAAATCTGCCGTGGGGGTGCAAAAAAAAAAAAAAAAAAAAAAAAAAAAAGTAAAAAAAAAAAGAATAAAAAAAATTGCACCCCCACTTTCAACTATAACTAGGCGGCCATGCACGCACGCACACACACACACAGGGGCGGACCTTCCTACAGGCGATATAGGCGGTCGCCTAGAGCGCCACCCAGAGGGGGGCGCCAAAAAAAAAAAAAAAAAAAAAGCTTTTTTTTATTTTATTTTTTTTTATTTTTAATTTTAAATTTTTTTTTCTCTGTGCAGTTTTGGCGCCCCCCTCTATATCTGCAACCAGTCAGTGGTGAATCTCGCCTAGGGCGCCAAATGTGCTAGGTCCGCCCCCACACACACACACACACACACACACACGCACACACGCACGAACAGAAAGTCTTATTCAGTAGTAGCAGCACATTATCATTTGACCCAATTGGAGTGTTTTTCTGACCCACTTATTGGGCTGCTCCTTCAGAATTTGGCCTCTTTGACCTTGTTAACCCCTTCACTACCACACTACCAAAGGGTTAACCATTTCACTGCGACAATACAGAAGGTTAACCCTTTCACTGCCACATGACAAAGGGTTAACCCCATTCACTACCACACTACAGAAGGTTAACCCTTTCACTACCACACGGCAAAGGGTTAACCGTCTGTAGTGTGGTAGTGAATGCCGTCTGTAGTGTGGTAGTGAAACGGTTAACCTTCTGTAGTGTGGTTGTGAAAGGGTTAACAGGATACAAAACTCACTTTGCAGTGAGCTCATCCCAGAGTGAACCTGAACTTCAGACACACATAGAAAACATACCGGCTGCCACCTCCCAGGGGATTCATCGCTCCATGTGGTCACAGTCAAGCGAGGATTTGTTAGTTGACTAGATTAGATTAGATTCGATTATGTATTGTCATCATACAGCACAAGTACATTACAACAAAAATACATTTGTCATCCAACCGGAGTGCAAATGTAACAGTAAATTGCAATAGTAATATACAGTACAATGTACAGGTGATTAAACTGGGTATAAAATATATAAAATTTGTAGTACTGAGTATAGTGCTAATCAGATGTATGTACAGAGTTATAGTATTAATATTTACAATGGTACAGGTATAAAGACAGTATGGTAGTAGTATACTGGCCAGCAGTGTAATTAGTAAGAGTATAGATATAGAATCTACAGATATGTAAAAAGGATTATATGCAGGTATGTAAAGACAGATATATATATAGTATATGGTATATACAGCATTATTGTACATGCTATCATGCAGGAGTATAAGTAGGTATATAGCGGTATACTATGCAGGTATATTCAGACAGATATGGATATATTGTGTGGTAAGTGTAACACATTATATATAAATGTATATATACCATATACATTACAGCACGATTGTACATGCTGTCATACAGAGTTTTATATGTAGACTAGTATGAGGACTATGATTATGAATAGTGAAGTTTTTATGCATTTCTCCATGCTCAATGACTTGAGCACATCTCTGGTAAGTGCTAGATTTAGGCTGTGATCAGATTGCACGCCTTTTCCCTTTTTCCCCAGGGCAAAATGAGAGCAACATGGCATATGGCACAATAATCATTTTATCTCGATTATCTTGTTTTCATGGTCATGGGATGTCAAAATCATAATTGAAATTGAAACTTGATTAATCGCCCAGCGATACTGTATGACCATATTCGCCAGGAAGCTATTTGTTTATTTATCAATGTGCCGCTTTGAGACCCAATAGAGAGCTAGTTTGCTATGGCGGAAAATAACATGTTGTAAATCAGAATATGAAGGGCCGTGGGAGCCCACCCAAAATAAATCGCACAGGCTTTACTTCCGCCTTCCGGTCTAACTGATGACATTGAGCGGTAACTTCCGTAACGGGGTAACTTCCATATACATACACATTTGAAACCTTTCAATAGTGAATGTAAGAACGTTTCAGTAGTATATGTGAGAGCATTTCAGTAGTGAGTGCAAGAGCGTCTCAAATTCAATAGTATTGGCCTAAATAATCGGCCCATCATAGTTTTTACACCAGTGTTTACAAACATAACCAATGTAAAAGAAATAATATAATAATCTGTTTACCTGTTGTCATCTTGTACCAAGACCTCAGTCAGTAAAATGAAGACGTTTTCAGGCAGTGGAGATGGGCAATATTGCCTTGAGGGGAGATAGCAAATAGGACAAAATTGTGGATGACATGGTGGGCTTTAACCTCTTAACCTGCGCCCCTAAAAGTGGCCATTTTAGTTTTCATTTTTGAGGACTGCATACTTTTTTTGCAAACCAAAACAACATACTTTATACCTATAGCACATGCATGAGCCTGGTCTCTTTCGAAATATGACATTCTGAAATTTCTGATTCCAGAATGAAAATTCACTTTTACTGCTAATGAGTAACATAGGTCTGAACTTGAGTTGTAGAATAACTTGTTAAATAGTAGTATAGACATAGTAGCATATACATGATATTAACTCATTCATCGCCATACGCTTTCCGTATCTCTGCCGCTCGAGGCAGGGGCGTAACTGACGCCGGGGACATCGGAAAGTGTCCCCCCCACGTTTTACCGTCCAAAGAGCTGAGTCTGACTACCTGTTCTATTATTATGCAAAGAGCAGTAGATGGGGGTCGCATTCTTGCCCTGCACGGGCCAAGTACCCACTTGCTAAAGTACTTGTCTTTGCATAATAATAGCTTGGGTCGTCAGCCTAGGTGTGTGTTAAAATACGTCAAACATATTGTTTACACTGTCTTTCTTCTATTATAACCCTCCCAAATCATATTCAGAAAGTATCACAGAGACTTCTATTGACCAAGGAATTAGTTATTATTTCGCGGTTTATTCACATAACGTTATATTGTTTACACTGTCTTTCTTCTATTATAACCCTCCCAAATCATATTCAGAAAGTATCACAGAGACTTCTATTGACCAAGGAATTAGTTATTATTTTGCGGTTTATTCACATAACGTTATATTGTTTACACTGTCTTTCTTCTATTATAACCCTCCCAAATCATATTCAGAAAGTATCACAGAGACTTCTATTGACCAAGGAATTAGTTATTATTTCGCGGTTTATTCACATAACGTTATATTGTTTACACTGTCTTTCTTCTATTATAACCCTCCCAAATCATATTCAGAAAGTATCACAGAGACTTCTATTGACCAAGGAATTAGTTATTATTTCGCGGTTTATTCACATAACGTTATATTGTTTACACTGTCTTTCTTCTATTATAACCATCCCAAATCATATTCAGAAAGGCACACACAACATATTCCAGTTAACGGTATATTTTTTTAATGATTCGTTATGGCGTAATCAATACTTCTATGCGTATAAATTGCGTTCGCGACCTCCGTGTTTTGGGGGTAGTCATCAGAAACCTCGGATCCGGGATTCGCTCCCATCCGTCGGGCAAGAACTGTGGGTTTTCAGCCTCTCTCTCTGGAGCTTAACGGAGTTTCTGGAGGAGTTTCTGGAGGAGCTTGTCGCGGCTCATGCGCATGCGCACGCTCAACCAATCAGAGAGGGGCTTCGCTCAACCAATCAGAGAGGGGTCTGCAGAAATAGAGTTCAACCAATCAGAGAGGGGTCTGCAGAAATGCGGCTACGAAATGTAGAGACGCAGAGGGGGGGGGGGGGGGGGGGGCCTAACCCCCCCCCCCATCGAGGTCACTCGCCACGCCCCCAAATCTGTCCCCGGCACACATTGAGAGAGAGTTACGCCACTGGCTCGAGGCCAGATTAAAATGGTCACTTTCGCTGTGTTTCGTGATGTTTGCAGTGCTGTGTGTGTGTTCTGTATTATAGCTGTGGAGACAATGGTGTGGCTCATTTGGCAGACACTACTTGTAGTCCAACATGGTAAAAAATAGTTTGTTTCTACACACTGTAGTTTGTAGTTTATTACACGCTATTACATCGCCCATTTCCTAGATAATTCAGTCTTTTCCCATAGATTGTGAGATAAAACACGTTATATGCAATAAGCCCAAACCGTTCTGGTTGATCCCATGAAACCCCAAATACTCCCAAATCAAAGGTATATACCATATACACATGTGCCTTCACAAAATGATCACCGAAAATGCGGTCGTTACAAAACGCTTGGTTTATGTCCGGTAAAGTAAGAAACTGTGATCGTTACAGAAACATGTTTCAGGTTCGGTAAAATAGACATAGGGGGTCCTTACCTTAGCCAGAAGGTAATCCAAAAAGAGCAATTCCAATGATCCCATCGGCGATCGCGATTACTCGTTTATATGTAATTACACGTGTTTACGGGACAGTATAGGTTTTGAGGCGAGCAGATCTGCTTGCGATTGCTTTGCAAGAGTTCCTCCCCCTCAGAGCGAGTCTTGATAGTCCAGTGCATTCATTGTCTGTCCTGATCCATTTCTATCAGAGTTCAAATGGTAGACGATACTGCCACCTGGTGAGATTCGATCGGCATTGCAATTCCAACGTATGTAGCTGTGCCACAGTGATTCAGAGAGCTCCGGCCGAGTGTGTAGAACGGGGATCAAAGGAAAAAGATCAAACGATCTAATAACGAGTATACTTGTAACTGAGGGGTACAATTCCCTGACTGTATTACTAGATATGATACTTACTACCACTACCTTTGTACTTAATATTCGGCCACCCAGTACACGGCATAAATATATTATCATGAACACTCTCACGTAGATGAAACGGATCCAACACAAATGTACGAATTAGAAACAGGTCTTTATTTCCTACACAGCGATGGTGTGTAGAATAAGCACTTAATCACTTAATTACATTTATGAATTGAAATAGTATGCACTTTTATGGCAAGGAGTATTCGTCGGTATATCAATAGATAATGTCCAATCTCTGAAGGCGCAGGTGGTAAATATACGACCTGGAATAGTTAAGGAATAACAGCAATGATACTTTAATGATTATAGGCTGGATACACTAGAGGGGGTTAATCCGGTCGCTTGTAAGCCGACAGGAGTAGGAAGGGGGGGGGGGTAGAATCCAGCTGCCTCGTCCGGCCAAGGGCATCCCAGGTGAACCCACTGTAGTGCCGTTCAATGCGCCGGCGATCCTTGGACCACAGATGAAAGCAGGTGGACTCTTTGTGGGCCGGCTCTCTCCGGTCCACGGGGGAGAGATGTGGAGAGACCTCGTCTTGCAGAGCGTCTCCTCACCTTGCGTCCTCTCCAGGGGGGGGGGTTCCAACACACGGTAGTGTCGGGGGTCTTTATCCATAGAATAATCAAAGTATCCAAAGCATAATCCGTGCCTGGGAAGGCGGGTTGTCGTCGGTAGAATAATCCGGTATACAGGTCCACTCGCTCGTCGGCTCTGGGGCTCCTCGGGTGCAGCTTCACATAGGGTCAACCACCCTGGGTAAGCAGCCAGTTCTCTGCCCGAAACGATGGGGTACTGACTACGGTAGTATTCTCACCGCACGAAGCACTATATATTAACAGACTATTATTAGCTTAATAGACTACGTCCAACTCGACGATATAGTGCCAAATATGACTATTCAAATATTAATATACACGATGTCTCAATACCGATGGTAGGCCGAACTTGGCCTTACTCCCACACGTGGCATCGCGGGGAGGCTTTACGTCTGTGACTCTATTGGAGGGTAAGAAACTGGACTGAAAAGAAAGTCCTACTTTAGTAGCGCAGTATATATACGCACTATGAACAAATAGTCCCATTAGTGGTGCGGTAGCCAAATTCCTACGCGGAACTAGGACTTGTTCGTACATGTCGAGCGGTACGTTTGAACTGGGTCTGAGGGGTATGGCAGCCTGGCACCAAGGTCTCGACCAATAGTAGAATGGAGACTATTATGGGATGTTCAGTAGGCTAGAATGGATATTCAATGCATATTGTACAAGGAATATACAAGGGATATCAGGGAATATTAGAGAATATACAAATACAATTAAATATATATATATAAATAAATATATATATTCGGTTTAATCTGACCCTTCACAACAGCCACCCCCTGAATAGGTCCCAGACCTAATCAGTTAAACGGAGACAGATTAATCGCGTTGTCTATTTACACATAAGGGTTTGCTGTAGGGGTCAGTCAACTTCACAAAGTCATAGGGTTGTAGGGTCATGGTCATCATCGATTGTGTCTGGGAGTCGAGGCAGTTCTATGAGCCTTGCCACGGGACGGGTGTAAGTGCGACCCTGGACGAGCACTTCAGCTGCTCGGACCTTGCCGTCGGCACCGGTGATCACTTTGCTTACGCGGCCGGCCGGCCACATAGCTCTGGGCAGTGATTGATCAATAATCATGACGACTGTTCCTTCTGTCAAATTGTCTCTCTCCTTTACCCACTTCTGGCGGGTCTGTAGAGACGGTAGGTAGTGCAGTAGGAAACTGTTCCAAAACTTGTCGGCCAATACTTGGCTGTACCTCCACATTCGTCGGCCGTTCGCTTCTTCAGGCCGGTACATTGTCTGGGGTAATGTGGGATCTAGCCGCCCCATCAGGAGTGTGTTGGGGGTAACTGGGTCGATATCCGCCACATCACTGGAGACATATCCGAGGGGCTTCGAGTTAAGTACTCCCTCAATCTCCGTGAGGACTGTCATTAGGACTTCTTCCGCCACAGTCTGGGCCCCAAGTACTGCGTACAGGGCTGTCTTTATGGAGCGCACTTCTCGTTCCCAAGTGCCACCGAAGTGGGGTGCGTTTGGGGGGTTGAATTGGAAATCAACCTGTGCTGGAGCGAGGTGGGTCTTAAGTTCTGGGCCCATAGCTTGGAAGCTCTCTCTCAGCTCTCTTTCGCCGCCTTTAAAGTTTGTCCCATGATCGGACAATAGGGTAGACGGTCTTCCTTTCCGTGATATGAATCTACGGAAGGCCATAAGGAATGAGTCTGTGCTCATGGTCGGGAGAAGCTCGATGTGTATCGCTCTGGTGGTCATGCATTTGAATACAATACCCCACCGCTTCTCGGTTCCTCTTCCTTTCTTTATGTGCAGCGGGCCAAAGCAGCCCATACCCGTTGAGTGGAATGGCTTGTCACCGATTCGGAGGCGACATGGAGGAAGGTCAGCCATCCTTGGTATGCTGGGCTGCGCGCGCCACTTGCGGCAGTCTAGACATGTTCGTTGGAAGCGTCGTACCGCCTCTCTTCCTTGTAGGATCCAGTAACGACGTCTGATTTCCGCGAAGACTCTTTCTGCTCCTGCGTGATGTACATCCTCATCGTATTTCTTTATAATCAGCTCTGTGACCTTGTGTCGGCTGTTCAATACGATCGGGTATTTAATGTCATCCGGTAGATTGGGGGCTCTGCGTAGGCGACCACCCACTCTGATGAGGGTGTGAGCGTCGCTCTCGGGGGCCAGGTGAATTAATCTGCTGTCGGATGGGACGGGCTTTCCTCCCTGTAGACAGGCCAATTCATCGGGGAACGAGTCTCTCTGGGCTCGCTGCAGTAGAAGCAATTCTGCTTCCTCGTAGTTAGCTGCTGACATATCAGCGGGGGACTTGCACTCCGGGTGGTACCGCAGGAATGTTCTTTGTTGTGCACTCTCTATGGACGTGCAATCGTTTATGTTAGGGTCGGTGGAGGCTACGGTGCTCAATCCACAGAACACAGACTTCTTAATTTCCACCTCCTCTGGACTTGCTTCCCTCGGGATAGGCATGGGCCACTGTCCTTCCGGGAGTCTTAGGAATGCGGGGCCGTCACTGTAGACATTGCGACGGGTGAGGTCATCCAGGGGCATCCCCCGGGTGATGACGTCAGCTGGGTTCTGTTTTGTATCAACGTAGCGCCACTCTGTTTCTCCGGTTAACTCTTCGGTTAAGTCTTGAATCTCGGTGACTCTGACTCCCACGAAGACTTTGTATTTGCATGAGTCCGATTTGATCCAGGCGAGTACCGTCGTGGAATCTGACCACAGGATTGTTCTAGACACCGGTATGGTGAGCTCACGTTGGATGAGCGTGGCTAGGTGCGCTCCGGCTAGGGCTGTGCAGAGCTCTAGACGTGGGATAGATTGTTGCTTGCGTGGGGCTATTCTTGAACGGGCGAGGACAAATGCTGTGTAGATCTCTCCCCCCTGGTCTTGGGCCCGCAAGTAGGCTACTGATCCGTATGCGACCTCTGAGGCGTCACTGAAGACGTGTAAGTCCATTTTACATGTCTCTGGCCTCACCGTGGGTGGGAAGTAGCTTCGGCGCATATTAACGCCTGGGAGTGAGTGGAGCTCCATCTCCCACTCTCTCCAGGTGGATGCAAGGTGTGCGGGAATGGGGTCGTCCCAGCCCTGGTCCTTGTCCCACAATGCTCGTACAATCATTTTTGCCCTGGTGGTGTACGGTAGAATACATCCTAGCGGGTCATATTGTCGGGCGAGTGTTGTGTACACACTCCGTCTGGTGGTCGGCGCCGCCGCCGGCCTTCCCTGCTCCGTAGTCAGGGGCTTGTGTCTGTAGTGAAGCGAATCTGTTTTGAATCGCCACACCAATCCCAGGGTCATCTCCTGGGCTTCTCCCGGGATTGTAGCCATCCAGGTCTCGCTGCTGGCTGCCTTGTCCTCGGAGGAGAGGCTGCGCAGTACTTGCGGATCGCTGCTGGCCCACTGCCTGAGATCAAAGCCGCCTTTGATCAATGAGGCGCGGAGTTTAATCAGGAGAGCCTCGGCTTCTTCCTGGGTTGAAAGGCTTTGTAGACAGTTGTCTACGTAGAAGCTGTTCTTTACGCTGTGTCGGACCTCTTCGTCCGCTGCTGGGTCCTCTGCTACATGTTTCTGTAGTGCAAATGTCGCACAGCAGGGGCTGCACGTCGTTCCGAAGGGGAGGACTTCCCATTGGTAGATGGCTGGGTGCTCATCTCCTGGCTTCTCTCTCCATAGGAACCGTAACAGGGGCTTGTCCGCCTCTACTAATCTCACCTGCAGGAACATTCCTTTAATGTCCCCGCTGATGGCCACCTTTTCCTGGCGGAAGCGGAGTAGAACGCCGAGTAGGGAGGGGCCGAGTGTGGGACCGGGCAGTAACTCTTTATTCAGATTTTGGGATCCGATCTGGTAGCTGCAGTTAAATACTATGCGGTCTTTACCGTTGTGATGGACCTTGTGGTGGGGCACGTACCACGATTCAGTGGTCTGGTCAGCCTCTTTAATGTCCATCTTTGTGACGTGTCCCGCTGTGATGAGCTTCTCAATCTCAGCGCGGTATACACTCTCTTGGGCGGGGTTCTTGGCTAAGCGCCGCTCCGTGTTCAGCAGGTACCGTTCTATGGCGTCTGTCTTGGCGTGGAAAGTAGGCATTCCTTCTCGCCGCAGGAGTGGCGTGGCGTATCTCAACACGCCGTTGACCGGGACTCTCTTGGTCCCTGTCTCGAGGAGGTGAATGGCGTAAATGTCATCTTTATAGCGAATGTCTTTCTTTCCATTCTTAAAGGGCATTTGTTCCAAGCTCCATAGCCGCTCTACGTATTGCAGGAGTGCGGTTTCTCCCTCTGTGACTCGGGAGTGGAGACATCTAGTGGCTGTACTTCGGTTGAGAGATTTGGCGAGCGGGCCTTGGAGAGTCCATCCCAAACGGGTCTCGACTGCTGCAGGACAGCCTCGGGGTCCGGTATGAACCCGGTCTATCGGGACAATGAGGTCTGCATGGTCGGAGCCTATCAACAGGGTCGGCATAGCATTGTCTATGAGCGGGATCGGTAACTTGCGCAGATGTGCATATTTCTCCATCAGCTTGGCGACGGGGTATGTGTACCGCGACAGTCCTATTTCTTGGCTGGTGAAAGCGTCTGCAATCTGGTACCGTCGCTCAGGCTGGCCGCTTGCTGCGATAGAGAATGAGACATTCTCGCCCTTTATCGTCTTCAAATCTCGTCTTATTGTCCGAATTGTCATTTGGGTTTCGCTTCCCCGCAGCCCTAGCTGGGCCGCAGCGGAGGCGAGCAGCAGGGTCTTCTCTGACCCGTCATCGAGGACGGCGTAAGTGTCCAGGACTTTATTCTGGTAGCTTAGTGTCACACGCACTACTTTTAGGAGTACTCGGGCTCCACTGCTGCTGGCGGGATCGATGTACATGACGCTCGCTTTGCGGCTGGATGGTGCAGGTGAAGGGCGCCGTCTGTTACTGTCGTGAAGTATGTCCAGATGGGCTCCATCGCACTTGGTGCACCTTTTCTTTAAGCGGCATTCGGCTGCCATGTGTGAGCGTGCACAGCGAAAACAGCGCTTGTTGGACTTTATCCATTGACCTGCTTCCTCCGCGTTCAGCTTGGGGAAGGAGTCACATTGCGCTAGCCAGTGTTCTTTCTCACAGTAGGGGCACACTATCTTCCACTTCTCCGTTCTGGAGGGGGTACTGTGGCTCCTGCTGCTCGGTACTGACTCCGATTGGTGCATCACAGTCACCGATCTTCTTCCATCATTTAGTCGTCTGGTTCCTTCTCTGGAGCCAGGGGTGCTCCGTCCGAATGTATCTAGCCGTAGGCTGCTGACTTCTCTCGCCAGGAAGTCTGCGAGATCGAGGAGGTTCGGTTCGGGGCCATTCGGGTCTCTGTGGTCCCTCTGCCGCCTAAAGCGCTCCTGACGAGCGGGCGGCAGCTTCTCCAGGATCCTTTCCACATTTGAGTTGGCGTAAAGTTCATACTTCCCCTTCTCTCTTTGCGCTCCCAACATCCCTACCAGGGACTGCACTCTGATGGACAGGTCGTCCAGTGCTCGATTGTCTATTGCTGGGGGTAAGCGGTCGATGTGTCGGATCTCCTGGATCACGTAATCCCATATGCGCCCATACCTCTGGTCCAATGCTACCAGCGCTGCTGTGTATGGGGTGGTGGAAGTCGCGTAGGCGAGCGCTATATTATGTGCGCGGGGCACCTTTAAGTGCTGCAGTAGGATGGCGTATTTGTGGCGTTCATCCAATACATCCACCAACATGGTCTCCAGACACATGCGGAGTTCTGTATACTGGGCCCGGTTCTCTTGGGTGAAGTCGGGTACCATAGGCGTGCCAATGTATGACGCTGACTGTGGATACATCGGCGAGCGTTGGGGGAGAGGCCTCCTAGGCGAGTCTCCTCCCGCTCCTTGGTATGGGCTGGTACCGGCAGTGTACCATGGCCCGCTTGTCCAGGTGCTGTTCCTCGGTGCGGGTCGTGCGTCGTGCTCACCCGTGTATAGAGTCGGGGGTCTGTAGCGCAGCTCCGCGGGAGTATAGCCTGGGCTGTACCGGACCTCCTGGTCCGGTAGAGTACTGTGCTGTCTTCGGGCGCGGTTCTCCTCCTCTTCCTCTTCGTCTTCAGTTAGGTCATCCAGTGCTTGTAGTCTCTGGTTTAGCCTCTCCACAGGATATGCTGCTCCTTCCCGGTTGCTAGGTCTCGCTTGGACCGGTGGGGGGAGGTGGTCTGTGGGGGGTATAGACCTCGTTTGTTGGTCAAGTTCAGGGTTGTTTACTCGGCTAGGGGATGCCGCCCTGGAGGTGTGTCTAGACGAGTTCCTGGAGCCTCTGGCGGAGGGAGAGGGTGTTGTCCGTCTGATCAGCTGTTCTATTAGTTGCGCTTGCTGTCTGTCGCGCTCTGCGTCCCGTAGAGCACCAGCAGCTGCTCGCTGGCTGTCTGCTCGGTCTCGGGCCACATTCTCTTCCATCTGAATGCGTCTTATTTCCAGGCGTATGTGCTCTTCTTCGCTCCGTTGCTGTAGCTGCAATCGATCGCGTTCACCCTGGAGTCTATCGCGTTCAGTAGAGGCTTTCAGGCTGACGAGGAATGCCTGCTGTAGGGTCCTCTCTGCCTCGCTGGGAGAAGGCGGTTGTATAGGGGAGCCTTCCCTCGGGGTACTCCTTGCGGAGCCTTGGAGCTCTATCTCCACGGTGCTCTCCCCGTCTTCTTCCGTGCCGAGTTCTCTCTCGGTAGCGTTGTATTCCTCCCGGGACTCATCGGGGACTACTTCTTCAGTACTGGCGGGGTGTGAAGTCATGTCTGGTTCCCACTGGTCCCCACGTGAACTTGGTCAGTTACATTAGAGCCCGTAGGGGCCTCTATGGTCGGGGTAGTCTGGGCGTTGGGGTTAGACATACTTTTACTTTCTAGTTTTACCGCGTTTACTGTTAGTAGAAGACTAGGTTGTTGACTGACAGCGTAAGCCTCTAAGTACTGAGGGAGCCGTCGTTCGCGCTGCGGGCGTTGGTTAGGAGGATCGTTTCGTGGAGTGTTCATCATAGGCCATTTCAATATTAATAACACTATATTAATATTACACTAATTACCCTCCGGCTCGAAGGACCAATTGTAACTGAGGGGTACAATTCCCTGACTGTATTACTAGATATGATACTTACTACCACTACCTTTGTACTTAATATTCGGCCACCCAGTACACGGCATAAATATATTATCATGAACACTCTCACGTAGATGAAACGGATCCAACACAAATGTACGAATTAGAAACAGGTCTTTATTTCCTACACAGCGATGGTGTGTAGAATAAGCACTTAATCACTTAATTACATTTATGAATTGAAATAGTATGCACTTTTATGGCAAGGAGTATTCGTCGGTATATCAATAGATAATGTCCAATCTCTGAAGGCGCAGGTGGTAAATATACGACCTGGAATAGTTAAGGAATAACAGCAATGATACTTTAATGATTATAGGCTGGATACACTAGAGGGGGTTAATCCGGTCGCTTGTAAGCCGACAGGAGTAGGAAGGGGGGGGGGGGGTAGAATCCAGCTGCCTCGTCCGGCCAAGGGCATCCCAGGTGAACCCACTGTAGTGCCGTTCAATGCGCCGGCGATCCTTGGACCACAGATGAAAGCAGGTGGACTCTTTGTGGGCCGGCTCTCTCCGGTCCACGGGGGAGAGATGTGGAGAGACCTCGTCTTGCAGAGCGTCTCCTCACCTTGCGTCCTCTCCAGGGGGGGGGGTTCCAACACACGGTAGTGTCGGGGGTCTTTATCCATAGAATAATCAAAGTATCCAAAGCATAATCCGTGCCTGGGAAGGCGGGTTGTCGTCGGTAGAATAATCCGGTATACAGGTCCACTCGCTCGTCGGCTCTGGGGCTCCTCGGGTGCAGCTTCACATAGGGTCAACCACCCTGGGTAAGCAGCCAGTTCTCTGCCCGAAACGATGGGGTACTGACTACGGTAGTATTCTCACCGCACGAAGCACTATATATTAACAGACTATTATTAGCTTAATAGACTACGTCCAACTCGACGATATAGTGCCAAATATGACTATTCAAATATTAATATACACGATGTCTCAATACCGATGGTAGGCCGAACTTGGCCTTACTCCCACACGTGGCATCGCGGGGAGGCTTTACGTCTGTGACTCTATTGGAGGGTAAGAAACTGGACTGAAAAGAAAGTCCTACTTTAGTAGCGCAGTATATATACGCACTATGAACAAATAGTCCCATTAGTGGTGCGGTAGCCAAATTCCTACGCGGAACTAGGACTTGTTCGTACATGTCGAGCGGTACGTTTGAACTGGGTCTGAGGGGTATGGCAGCCTGGCACCAAGGTCTCGACCAATAGTAGAATGGAGACTATTATGGGATGTTCAGTAGGCTAGAATGGATATTCAATGCATATTGTACAAGGAATATACAAGGGATATCAGGGAATATTAGAGAATATACAAATACAATTAAATATATATATATAAATAAATATATATATTCGGTTTAATCTGACCCTTCACAACAATACTCGTTATTGGCGGTCAAGCGTTGGCGGCCAATAACGAGTATACTCGTGATTGGCGGCCAATGAGTTAAGATATAGTAAAAAGGTTGTTTTTTGTTGTTGTTGTTTTTTTTTATTCAGATATTGATTAAAAAGGTGTTTTTAGTCGACAGCGACAGATTGGGTGGGTTTCGTCTGTCTTGATTGTGGTGGGAAGTTAATTCGCCAAGTATGTAACACACTCTCAGTGGCTCATACAGAAACAAGCATTTCATCATAAAGTATTCTGTATTTTGTTGTGACTACTGACTAATAATAAACAAACTTGAAACTTCCACCACGTTTGTAATGAGCGCCCTGAAAGACACAGAACCGTAGAGACATAATATAGAAAACACTAAAAGTTATAATTTGAAGATGATCTTTAAAGTCTACATGTCAATGTCATTCACTATGTTTCAGTAATGGTATCATTGTTGTTGATTATTTATCCTATATTCTATTCTAGTCTAATAATAGGTCTGCATTACCCTGCCAGGATGGATGAGCTATGAGAATGCCCGCTTTCTGAAGCTTTTCAGAGTGTCCTGTGAATTGATTCATCTCGGATAAGAGAAGCTTATAAGGTTGCGCTAGATCTAAAAACCTGTCTGTTCTTCCAGGGGTCACGTGGGTCACTTCACATCAGCAGGTAATGGAGTTGACAGGGTTCATCGGAACCTCTGTTCTTACGGCCTTGAGTGAGTCCACGTCATCAGCAATTGACGTCCTCCTTGCAGCACCAACGTGGTTCGGAGATAAGTAGGACAATTGCTGCTGGATGAAATTCAATTTTTTATGCAGCGCATGGTCGATGTTTGTGCTTGTGGTTTGCTTGTCAGTGTGCCCGTCTGATTGATTACAGAATTAGCTACTGTATGTGGGGAAATGTATGTGACAAAATGATGGAAGAAAGAAAGACACAACGATATTAGCAGAGACACTAAAAAGCTTGCTTTTGATCAGAGTGCAATGTGGGGGGGGGGGGGGGGGTGGATATGCACGATAAATCCATGGAGAATAAAAACATCAGCTGTATCCTATAAATTAGATTTGAATTGCCATGTCAATTTGACATTTTTTATTTTCTTTTTTACGTGTTTTGCCATTATGGAAGAAAAAATGAAAGATTTAAGTAATCCGTCTTTCAAGTGTATAGAACACAATGGAGCGGTTCAGGTGATATAATTTGGACCTGGTGAGAGATTATAATGATGCAGCTCCAAACACTACTCAGTCTAGAGTCCAAACAACCAATTAAATCATCACTCCTCCCTCTCACACACACACACACACACACACACACACACACACACACACACACACACACACACACACACACACACACACACACACACACACACACACACACACACACACACACACACACACACACACACACACACACACACACACACACACACACACACACACACACACACACAAACACTCACTCACTCACTCTCTCCTTTTCTCTCTCTCTCTCTACCCCCCTTATTATTGCAGTAATTGCTGGAAACCCTGCGTGTAAATTGTCAAGATTATCTGTCTGGAGACAAGACAGACCTTGCACATCACAGCCAACCCAAAACAATCACTGTTCATTCTGTAATACTGTCATATGTGACCTGTCCTGCTGAGAATGTGATGGGAAATACCACATTTAGGTGTACACTGTATGTCCACAACGTAGGGAGGGGAGGAAGAGGATGCTTCATAATTACCGGTAATGCAGTCTCTTTGTTTTGGTCCATTAACTCAACTCAAACAGCAAATAGTAATTTGATGATAATTGCTACTGCGCCCACTGCCATAACCCATTATCAAAAGTACATGGAGTCTGCAACATGAAAGGTTGCTATATCAAAACAAATCTGGATCTGCGGGCTGACATCTTGGAAAAGGGCAACAGAGCTGAGCTGATTGGTGGTTCAATAAGAGAGAGAGCTACAGTATACTTTATATCCTGTAACCTTTTGTAGCTCTCTCCTCTCACTCTCTCCTTCCTGTCAGTATTGCTGATCAGCTGTACTGCTGTGTACAGAGCCCGTTCAAATCATCTCAACACACAAACCCTGACCCCCCCCCCCCCCCCCCCCCCCCCCCCCTCCCTCCCCCATGTCTTTTCATCCTCACACTCAGACAATGCATTGCACCTGGCTGAGCCTATTATAGTGGACACTTCCTTTCAGGAGTAAACATGTGAGTATGTGCTCCAGGACGAGACCAGGGAGAGATCGGCTCACGCTCCTTTAGTTCGAGAGTCCAACAGTGGTCTACAGTGCTGGGTGGATATCTCAAACACTGCGTGGAATACTAGGTAGCGGGTACTGTGTTTCGCCTAATCTGGTCGAGTCAATACTCATATGCTTTTGTTTGTATGGTTCTTGTATGATCAATTGGTGTCACGTGTGCCTTGTATGCTATTGATGGGACTCGCCCAGCATTTGTTATCACATTGATCACTAAAGCCCCTCTGGTGGCTCCCTCCCTCCCTCCGTGCTGGCTCCCTATCTCCCTCCCTCCCTCCCTCCCTCCCTCCCTCCCTCCCTCCCTCCCTCCCTCCCTCCCTCCCTCCCTCCCTCCCTCCCTCCCTCCCTGCTCCCCACATCTCTATTTAATTGAATGACCTTGAATAGCCCACTTATTGGTGGCGATAAGATCAGTTTAACCCCCACAGATTATAATTACATCTCACATGGCTTTGTTTGATGTCGATGTCTGTGGCGGGCATTGCGCCTAATCTTTAATAATAAAGAGCTTTTCCGCCGATGCACGGATCCAATCGCACGCCGGTTGAACAGGTTGTTCCTTTGGATTCTCACGGAAAATCAGCTCCGGAAAATGTCAAAAAAGATTCGATTTCAGAGCCTGATGTCATAGCGTGAGAAAAGAAGAAGAAAAAAAAGAGAAGAAGAAAAAACACCTAAAGAAAGATGCCACCGTGAGAATGTTGCCGAAAGTTAACGAACACAAGTCTGACATAGACCCACATAACAGAGAGATGCAAACAGCACATTTAAATTCAGGGAACCTGCAGGCATTCAGATAAAGCTGGCATCAGAAGCTGCACAATTTACCGGCAAATAGGATAAAAACGTCCATGTGGAGAAATGTTTTACTCGAGGTAAGGAAGAGGCTCAGCTCTATTCTAAATAGGTTGAAATCGGACTGCCAGTGGAGAACTTTTTAATTCCTTCCAACTAAACTTTTTTGTTTGCATAGAATAATATTCCCGTTTCCGTCAGCACTTTTGTTCCCGACAAATCGGTCCTCAAATTGCTCCGCAGGTATGGACTGTTTTGTGTAACTCGAACTTATAGACATGCCAGACTGAAGGGTCTCTGAGCTTTGAATGTAGCCGTCCACGCGTCCATACTGTAAATATAATGATTTTCACCTCCCTGGTGTTAATCAAGCCTATTAGCACCTCTGAACCTTACAGATGGTGGTAATCACAGCTATTCCTCTATAACACCACCTATAATGGCCTGCCTCTGTGGGTCTCATACTGTGAAGGAGACAAGGCTCTCGATGCTCTCTCTCTCTTTAATAGCTAGCTGGGCAACAGGGTTCCTTTTAAGCCCTGATTGCGCAATATGGCCCCCATTGTGTTTTTCCATGCCCTTCGTTGAACAGCCATTTGGGAAGCAGCCAGGGGAGCCGTGTCCTTGGGAGGTCTCGCCGCCTCCTCTGGAGAGAGAGAGAGAGAGAGAGAGAGAGAGAGAGAGAGAGAGAGAGAGAGAGAGAGAGAGAGAGAGAGAGAGAGAGAGACTAACGTAACGTAACTGCTTCTCGCCGGGGCCCTGTGGAAAGCTACCGCTCGGTTCTTAATTGATTTCTTCTTAGGATCAATAACAATTGAGGATTTTCCTTCAAGTCCATCCTCCCTACGCAGATAATCAGCCTTGGAGACAGGTAGAAAAACAGGTCAGTGGAAATGATTTGCCCCCTCGACCCCGGCTACGTACCAATAAGCGAGTCCAACGCTTCCTTATTCACAGCCCTGATCTATTCCGACTGCCGCCTCAAGGACGTGCCAGGCGATCTAACCACGTTGGCTAATTGAATTATACCCCGTAGGAGGAGGGTGGGAGAAATGTAAAATGACATTAGCCTTTAGTGTGTTCAGCTCGGTGTGGCCACTGTGCGGTTGTGTGTTGTGAATGGAGGACTCAGTATCACATCCCCCTGTCCTCCTGTCGATGAGCACTTTGTAAAGAAACGTTGCTGTCTTCAAATTGCCGCTGTCTTGTCATTTGCTGTACATTTCATTAAAATGGTTCAGTACCTCAGGGTATATACGATCTGTCCAGTGCCGGTAATGTTATTATGAATAGAAGCGGATATGGACCACTAGACTAGCTGTTGGTTACACCTCTCCTGAAAGGGTTTTAAGCTAGCCTAGTGGACCGCATCCGCTTCCATTTATTTGTACTAAGCTAGGCTTGAAGCCAGATAGCTTCCCTCTGAACGGACAAAGAGGAAATTGTTATCCACCATTGGGAAAGAGCCATTTCCCATCATTCAGATTTCAGATTCAGAATTTTATTTGCCACATGGAAGCAATACAATCATACAGTTTTCATTCAAATCATAAATAACGTTCTACCATGGGCAAATCATAAATAACGTTCTACCATGGGCAAAAGGAGCAGGAAGAAGAAGAATTCTTATAGTTACCTGCCCCCTATTCCTAAATTATTAGTAGTATTACTTGATGGTCGGTGTACAACCTAATTTACACAAAATAATAATTCATACCATATACAAAGAAACAAACAATCCACAGATTTAACAAGAAAAAAATTAATAATAATAATAATAATAAACAAGAAAATAAAATATCTCACTATTCAGATTCACATTTGAATTTCATACTGACTAAATAATTCTTTTTTATAATTATTTTTGAATTGACAAACACTCAAGTTTGCAGAGCTATATCTATATTCTATATTATAGCTATGGAGACAATACTATGGCTCACTTGACAGTCACTATCTCTCGTCCAACATGTAAAAAAGAATATGTTCAATATTGAATTTTTTCATGTATACGTTTGCGTGTTATTCCATGGTGAATATTGTATAGTTTCAGAGTGATCCGGGCTAATTCCTGGAAGGTGTGTTATGGAGCGCTATGTGAATTTAGCTAAAGTCGTTCACGTTGCTCGCCTGGACACGTTACTATTTCAAAATTAAAGGTATATAGGTATTATGGTTCATCATGAATGCAGCAAGGGGCCGTTTTTTTATGTTCTGATTGTCAGCAACGGCATACATTTTTGAATACTACATACGTTGATCGTTGCGATCGATGTGAAATCATTGTTGGATCAAAGTAGGGTTGATGTCATTATAGTCCTTACCTTTACTAGGAGGTATCCCAAAATGAATATTCCAATTGTCTGATCGCGATTTCCAGTATTGATGTCCATCGGGTCCCTGACATGAAATGGCACAAAATATGCATCAAGTCTGCTGAACACGTTCCAAGGTGCTCGGATGAACCGTTTCACTTGCCCAGGTCCAAATTCTCTGCCCGGATCATATAAAATGTAACACACAGTGTGAAATAAGGTTTCAAAGAGTAGGCGATACTGCCACCTAGCAGGATTCGGCCGGCATTGCACTCTCGAGGTCTCAGAATAGGTTCCAATGGTAACACCGAGGTGTCCGTGAGAGTGTATAGGATATTAAAATCAAAAAAAAAATAAAAAACGATCTAAAAACGTAACATTACGCTTTTGGTGCTAAACGGTTGGCGAGCAAACGCGTAATATTACGTGATTGGCGCTGAGCGCGTTAAGCTCGCTATGGAGAGTGCTAATGTTGGCGTGTTCCTTTTAAATGCATACGCCGGAAAGGTCATGAAATCATAGGAGCATGGCCTACCAAGAACTACTGTACGTTCTCTTAGAATATCCACT
Organism: Notolepis coatsorum; assembly: GCF_963971535.1. NCBI lineage: Eukaryota > Metazoa > Chordata > Actinopteri > Aulopiformes > Paralepididae > Notolepis > Notolepis coatsorum. The sequence continues at coordinate 23,000,503 of NC_140180.1, forward strand.
TTGACAAGCGCTTCTGTCCCGTGAGTAACACTTCATGGCATGATAAAGTATACTAAGCAGATTTGCTACGCGCCTCACTGTCCCGTCCCGGAGACTGTGGAAGAACCTTTGTGACATGTGTCCCCTGTTGGGGGACGAGCACGGAGGCTGTGTGTGTGTGTGTGTGTGTGTGTGTGTGTGTGTGTGTGTGTGTGTGTGTGTGTGTGTGTGTGTGTGTGTGTGTGTGTGTGTGTGTGTGTGTGTGTGTGTGTGTGTGTGTGTGTGTGTGTGTGTGTGTGTGTGTGTGTGTGTGTGTTTGGAGGGAGGGGTGGGGGTGGCGGGGGCTGAATCTCATGGCTGTCGCTTCCTCCCTCATTACCAAGGACCGCTGCTCGTTATTCATGGCTCCTCCTTCTCTCCTGGCCGGGTCCAACGGCGGCTAGTCACTGCTTTGATGAAGAGGAGAATATGGGGGTGGTGTTATCCCGGTCAACGATTAGATGAGGAAGCACACGGTCAAACGTCACTGGTTGTTTTGTCAGCTGTGACTGCTTTGCGATTTATCTGAAGACACAGACATACAGTACCTGTCGTCTGTATAGCCTTGTTATATAATTCAGCCATTTCTTAAAAAATCGACAACAACAACAACAACACATCCAACAATACAAACATATATATGAACTGGAATGTATGAACTGGAATCAAAACCTGTGCCGTAACCAACTCTGAACCGTAACACATGCATGTGGTTTTTTTTTTTTTTATTATTTTTGTTTACTTTATTTTTTAGCGTTTATCGCTTTTCTGGTCAAGCATGACCGACAAAAAACAGGTTGAATGGGATGTAGAGTAGGGGAAGACACTCTGAGAGAATACGGCGGGTCCGGGAATCGAACTCGTGTACCCCAGATCCGTGACGAGCACGGTTGTCCCCGACGCAGAAATAGCGCCGAGATACGCGGTGAGCTACGGGTCCCCCATGCATGTGGTTTTGATGTACTGTGTGTATAAGCTGGGTGAACACCAGGGCGGTAGTGGCGGCTGAGCGGCTGCAACAGCAGCATGGCCCTGAGGGGAAGAAGTCATATATATATATAAAGACTAGATCACTCACCCGCGCTGCTGGCCAACGGAGACCGATATTGCCACATGGCGGCCATCTTGCTACAGGGTAGCACGCCCACTCATAACATGAATGTCTATAGTGCATACTATTGAAATAACCATAGCTTGCTCAATTTTCAACCGTTTGGTTTGTTAAAAACGTCATAGATGTAGTTATCATACTGCATACTTATAATGGACTTTTTTTTATAATAATAATAATTCTTCCAAGCAACAATCATAGCCACGTTAATAACGTTTGTAATAAACCAAACCGTCCTATGTGAACCTGTTTTTGAAGTAAATTTTTATTTTGTGTGGGGTGGGGTTAGGGGAGGGAGAACGGGGTGACATTTTTTGCTGAATACTGCTCTGCTGATATACATGTTGTAATTTGCAAACTAAAACCCAATAAATATATTGTTAAAAAAAAAAAAAAACCAAACCGTTTGTAAATCCGTCAAGATTTCAGCGAGTTAAGAGTATTTTTGTTTGTGCAGATCACTCACCTTAAAGCAGTAGTCCACTGAAGCAAGATGGCCGCCGGTGAACTACGCGGGAGACTCCGCCTTGCGCCATCTAGTCTTTATATATATCTATGGATTCTCCACTCATCAACAGGAACACTGACACGTCCCTCTCGCCCCCCCGGAAAACAACGGCATGGCTTCTCGCACATAGGGAGATTTTTTTTCTTCAAGGCGAGGCGGCATAGTAACATCATTTTCAATATATTATGAATGGGGAATAAGGCTTGTGTGCATACAGATGCAGAGTGTGTTCTTCCAGCTGCACCGCAGAGCCCTCTCTGCGCAGGTGCAGCCGTGAAATCGCTCTGAAATCTTGCCGACTCAGATAATGTCAAATCCACTAAATATCTTCTCCGGCTTTTAGCTTGGGAGCATTTATCGGTAAATAATACACCTGTATCCCTCACACACCTGGCTTCAGACTTTATATAGTTTACTCTCCCTGATGCGATCCAAATTTGGTCAATTTGTTTGCTATAATGCGGTTTCCATCGAGTAACATGATTCGATATCACTTTTTCACAGCCGTGCACTGGGGGGAGCAGACTTATTGGTTGCCGCGCACGACGCTTGTCTGACTCATTGCCCGATGTTAATTACTCTAAAGAGTCTGAATATAAAATTATGCACCTCTTGATAATTGCAAGCCTCTTAGGGAGGCTGAGGGTAGCCGTCTGTGAACAGATGAAAAAAAAAGAATGGCGTTAAGACCTATTTCAGAGAAGCAAAGCGCTTATTTGTCTAAAGCAGCCCATACTAAAACCCAGACAGAAATGCAGATTTTTATATTTTTTTCGGATTGTTTTTAACACTTTGGCTGCCATGGGTTAAATTAATGATATACCATAGATTGCCAGCGCTATTTGTCTATGGAGAACGTCCCCTTCTTTGCAGGGCTATAACTTTTTAAATTCTATTGCTACATTGCCATTATTAGGGCCCATTCAAAGTCCTATATGTATTGTTCATTGTGTAGCAACGTTAAACTTTTTCATTCACATATTCATAGTAAAGTATGGTCTAATGTATAAGTATGTTTTCATCTCTTTCTGCAACTTTCTCCAGAACGTGATATATAGCCCCAAATGCATTATATTGATGATGAAATACAGTTTGATGGCAATCAGCGCGATATAAAAAATTCCAACTAGACTTCTAGAAGTTACTACACGTCATCTGATGTTGACCGGATGGGCGAGGGGGCGTTTATAATTCCGTGGGCAGCGTTATACCAATCATCTAATGTGGGTCAAATGTTGATAAAAGCAGTTAGTATCGAAGATGGTAACGTTACACGCTGAAACTCACCCCAGTCTCCGCGCGCCGTTGGGCGATCATCGTCGAGTAGAAATTTTATCATTATGGGATATATTATTACCCGGTCCATCTCCAGCTTGTATAATGGTATATACGTCCAAATCATGTTGTTTATCGAGTTATTGGCAATCGATCGCTATGTAGAGTGACGAGCTAGAGTGCCGGAACCTATCCCGAGTGGCCGGAAGCAATAGGGCCGACCAGCAAAACCTCTACTGCGCTTCCTGTTAAGCAGTTGCGCCGATCGGCCACCAGATGGCGCTCCTGAACCGCCAGAGAGCTCAGTGGGTCCTGCTGGTGAATCTCAGGCCAGCGGAGGGGGAATATGAATCCGATTCCAGATTTTTGAAATATTGATATAAGGACGCTGTACAGCGTCCCCCGGCAACTTTAGCATCGCCAGCAAAGACGTTGTAAATCGTTTTTAGGCAGTCAAAGTGTTAAGCATAATGCTTCTATTAACGACTCCCGTAATGACATAAGCAGTTTTGTCGTACAGGCAGTAAGTCGTTTTCAGTGCAGAAGGCTAAATACGCTTGGGTTTTTTCAGTTATGCGCTGTGTCTAATGGTGAGATTGTCCACAGTCCCAGGGAACATGCTGTGAGGGGAGTGGGTTTGTGAGGAGGTTCATTTTCACCTTATATGAGACACTGACATTACCAATCCAACGTTATCAGCACCTCCTCTGCCCCGCCCCCCCTCTTCCTTGTCATCCCTGTCTCCACCAGGTCCCTTCTATCATGTTATCGTCAAATTCAACCAGTTTTCAAGTTAATTAAGATATGTGATAAATACAATCTATTTTATTGGAACAAGGCTTCATGATATCCTCAAAAACTACTATACAGTATAAACACAGCAACACCAATGGTCACCATTTTATTAAATTCTGAAGGTCTCTTTTAATTAAATAGTCTCTGTGGTGTTATGGGTCAAATACTGGCAGAGAATATTGGCTGTTGATAGTGTGGCAGGCAGCAGTGAAAACGTACGGTTATGTATATAACCATAGCTATATGAGTATAGTGACGCTCTATTGCGTCTATTGCAATACTCTTCATATCCAGTATTGATACTGAATAAATTCTCACATGCACCTTTACATACCATCATCTGTCTGGCCACACCCCCATCCGCTCCCTACATAAGCAGGGGTGTAGCCATACCATCAGCTCTTTCCCAAGTCTTTCACCACAAGGCAAGACCACGGGGTCCTCAGTGAGTCCGACGCAGAGTGTCACTACACCCATATAACTATGGTTATATACATAACCGTACGTTATACATCGTGTAGCTCCGCTCTGCGTCTATTGCAACACAGGAGCTGAGCAGAGCGGAGCCCGACAAATGCACCCGCTGAGGCCCCCCACGACCATCAGAACCGGGGAGGACCCGAGCCCCCGGACCCCCCTAGCGGAGGACGGGAGGGTGTCGGATCCGACTGCGCGAAGAGGAGACTTCAGCAACTCAACGCACAGGGTGAGCAGGCCATGGGGCGTACCCACGACTACACAAACGCGCAACCGGCATGCCAATAGGGAACGAACGGAAATGAACAAACCCCCGTTACCACCCCTAACATCACAGGGTCAAGAGCAAAAGCCCAACCCTGTGGCAAGGCCGTAGCAGCGGAGCGCGAAGGAGGACCCAGACCTAGGAAGGGACTGGACCCCCCCGGAAAAAGGGGGCCTGGAGAGGCCAAAGACGCCACAGCATCAAGACCTCACCAGGCGGTCACTAGTGACACCGCCCCCCACATCGCCAGCGTATTCGGACAGGGCCCATCCAAGAGCAGGCCCTTCCCCCCTATAGCTCGCCGCCTAGCTCACTGAACCTGGTATACCAAGGCAGTCACCCATCCAAGTACAAACCAGGCCTGAACCTACACAGCTTCCGGAATTGAACGAGATCGGGCGTGTTCAGGTTGGTATGGCTGTAAGCTCGTAGCACTCAAGAGGCTACACCCACAGCAGGAGCAGGCAGCGCACCGGGGAGACGACCACCAAAAGAGGTCGATCCCTCAATCCAGGCAACAGGCCACTCGACCTGAGCCTGGAGCACTGCGGACTAGACAGGTGCCAAAGGAGTCTGCTGAAACAGCACCACGGCGGAAGGGGCGTATGCTGGCATTGTTGTCACCATGTCACAGCCTCCACAAAAACCCCTCGACTCTCTAGAGGGGCCGAGGCAGAGAAGGCTGACATGATTGGCAGACGTCATGAAAAGTGCGGGGGCACACTCACAGGTAGACGGGGCCAAACCCGGCCTACCCCGAGAGTTGACTCCGCTACCAACACACCAGGGAACCAACCACCCCCTTGATTCTAACATGAGGTGGTTGTTCCTATAACCCCTCAAGAAAAAACTCCAAAACACAACTGCGGGTATACACTGGCTATACCGCAGTACAAGTGTTTCAGTTTTCAAAAAGGGGTTAACCCAGGCCTACGGGTAGACGAAAACAATTTCGGACCGGGCCCGGCGGACCGGGACGTACACAGGGATGCCAGAGGGGTTAACCTATATATTCTATAAGAATCACCTCAACAGCCCCCTCCCAGCCCTGCCTAAGCAGGAGAAGAGAGGGGCGAAAAAGAATGGAGAAGGACCAGGCTCCCTTAGCACAGCGCAAGGTACAACACAACATGGACCAAGCAACAGTGAGGGGTAACACGTGGTAACACAACCACGAACATCTCCATAACGTTAAACCCTGCAACACCCGGGCCGACCCGGCATTTTCCCCCCCGAAAAAAGCACAAGTCCCTCAGGGTACCAGAACAGCAGATCTGCGTCCCCGGCGGACAACGGGTTAACTGACCTGGACCGGCGCGACCAGAATCAGTCCCGTGCCCTAATCACGCCGCCATCCTCAACCCTAGGAGGGGGGTAGGTACGCGTGTCGATCCAAAACATTATAGAGGGCGCCACCCAGACGGTCCCTTTCGTACCGCGCTCGGTGGCCCACCCCAATGGCGTGAGACCCCTCTACCTGTGCTTTGATCTATTCCATTAACATCCCCCAGATATGAACGAGAATTCATCGAGACAACACTGGCGCTCGGAAGAGACAAACTCCATCTTAGTTGCCCCATAAAAACGCTGTTTCAATGATGAGCAACCAAGGCGCGCAAGCCAATGCGTGGTTCCTATCAGAAGCACCCAGGGCCAGCACTATGTACACGTCAAGACCCAAAACACATCAATGGATAGTCTAACAAGACACCAGATACCAGTCGTCCAAGCCGCCTGGGAGCACGACAAAAAGCCGCTTTTTTCACAGAAAAAAAAACTGACATGGGTCCCCTACGACGCGGCTGAGGGAAAACAACACCCTGTCAACCATGCTCCATAAAAGAGGGGACGGGGAGCGACGTACCCTATGACGGGGGGGAAACCCATGACTCAACCGACCATTACCGGCGAGGAGTCAGGGAACTCCCTAAACAATACCCGTCAACCTGCTCCATAAAGGAGGGGACGGGGAACCTCCAGAGAGACTTCCCACGTGAGCAATAGATTGAAAAGACATATTGCAACATTGAGCTATGTAACAATTGGACTAGGACTCTCCGAGGAGAAGGCTCTGAAACTCTGAGGAGGCTCCCTCACTGAGAGGGAGGCTCTGAACTCACAGAGGAGGCTCTGAACTCCCTGAGGAGGAGACTCTGAAAACTCCCTGAGGAGGAGGCTCTGACCCAATACACACACTACTAGTAGGGAGCAGAGCAGAAGAACAAATCGTCTCTACTGCGTTGCCTTACCCACCAAGCTCAATACACATACAACAGAGCAGAACTTCTTTTTAAGTTCTACTCACCTTGACAATCTGAGGAGGAGGCTCTGAAACTCTGAGGAGGCTCCCTCACTGGGAGGGAGGGTCTGAACTCACAGGAGGCTCTGAAACTCCCTGAGGAGGAGGTTCTGAAAACTCCCTGAGGAGGAGGCTCTGAAACTCCCTGTAACAGAGGTCCACAACATGGAGCCTGAATAACCCACGGAAGTCTTACCAATAGAAACGCGCCCAGTGACGTACTCTATGGCGGGGGAATTTCCGTGGTCCACCGCCCAATATGGCATGGGACCAGGAAACTCCCCATGCGACCAAACAATCTTTTCCCTAGGAAAAAATTGTTTCTCCAAGCAGGAGCACAACCCCAGCAGAAGCTGAGGGATTACACTGTATCCCCACAAACATAGTGAAAACAATATATTGTAAACAAAATCATGTTTGAGAGGAGGGGGGGGCCCAGGGAAACCGGGGGGATCACCCCTCACCACCTTACCCCTGATACGACTAGGTTGAACAGGTACCGCCCTGTTAATATGTGAACACGCCACCTGTTTATTGTCATCACAGGCTGAGAGAAGGACTCACCCCTCGATCACATGTCACTAAGCATAGCTTTGCAGGGTTATTAACCCAGCTAGTTGTGAGCTCAACTACGTTGTCTAACATTACATGAACACACAATTTCTCATCACAACCAAACCAGTTCATTTTTACTCACGTAAAAAACAACGCCGATTTTCTAGGTAGAGAGAAAGCTATACCAGCGACAAGACAATTCACACACAACACATGTCGCATCCCCAATGTAGTGAAGCAACATACGTTTTGGAAAAAAACATTGCTATTACAAAACATTCAGACGGGAAGAAAGAAAGAGGCGTTAAGTGTCCAACGGACCCTTACCTGCACCAATGAACGCAGGCTGAGAGGACACGCAACAGGCTGGCCTCCTTACGTTGACGAAGGCCCTCGCTGGCGGGGCAAAGATGCTCTTCGCTCCGGCGAAACGCCCCCCTCCAACAGCCGATCACAGTGCAGGGTCGACTACATCCTCTGTCAAAGATGACATCGTAGTCAGAGTGTTATGGCCTGCTATTCTCACGGCTAATGTTCAACGGTGTAGCGTAAGCTAACAGCCAACTCCAGGCCGACTGGTAGCATCAAGCTAACGTTCCTAGCCTAGCGAGCGTATCGAGCTAGCGCCGCAGCTAACAGCTAACTGGCTAACAGGTAGCTAACCCTGCTAGAACGCAAGCTAAGCAGCTATCACCGAACTGCACAACGAGAGAACACAATAAGGCCAACACTTCAGACAGCCGCCGTCTGTCCCCCTCCTCATCCTAAGAGAGAAGAGAAAAAGAAGTTAACACAGTTTTCAGAACGGTGATTAACAGATATACAGCGGTGTCGGCACAATTCCCTCATGGGCTGCAGCCGATTTGGGCGTGGAGCTTCCGATAACGAAACACCAAACCCACTTTCCTCGTGCAAGGGTAACTTTCATCTTGAAAGATGGGGCCATTCACGTGACAGAGAGAAATCCGCTCGTCCAAAGATCCGGGGGTTTTAACCACAGATCTTGGTCACGGCCCACTAGTTTGACTACCGTGGGCGTCAAACCAGGACCCTCTTTCCGCCATCTAAGAGGCAGAAAAAGGGTACCAGTCTGGGGCCGGCTTTCGTAAATCGTGCAGCTAATCCCCTCATAGCAACACAACTGGCGCTCTCGTGTATCAAAACCATCACTCACCCAGAGAGGTAGCTAGCTTCTCACAACAGCCGTCGCCCCTCCTGCACAGTCCAGCTGCAGAACCGGAGGTAATACCTGTCCAGCTGCAGCTTGGAGGACTGCAGGTGGGGATTAGGCCAGTGACGCGAGCCCCTAATACGGAAATGCCGGTGGAGGTCAGAATGATCATCATCTTCTAGACACCCCAGTGGCGAAGACATTATCGCTGTATTTCCTCGAAAATAGTGAGAGAGAAAACAAAGATATAATGTCAATGTAGCTCCTTCATCTCCTATTTTCTTCTTCAAAAATCCATCAAACTTCAAAGTGTGGTACATTGCAGGCACTTGACGTGGTGAAAACTGAAGAAGGAGCTGATGGTATGGCCACACCCCTGCTTATGTATGAAGAGTATTGCAATAGACGCAGAGCAGAGCTACACGATGTATAAGTTGTTGCTGTAGATACAATTTGACTGAAACAAGATTGATTTTTGACCCTTCCTCTCTGGGAAAATGTTTTCTCACAGTATGGACTCGTGCTCCCAATCCCATCAGCACCCTTCCTCCTCCATCAGCACCCCTCCTCTCCCATCAGCACCCCTCCTCCTCCATCAGCACCCCATAGACATGTTTCATAGACAGGTGTCATAGACAGAATCGTAGACAGGTGTGTTCGAGCCAATCAGTAATACCTTCTGAGTCACGTGACTGAGTCGCCCCCTACCTGCCTTGAGCTGCTGTTAGGGATCGATGTTGGCGAGGACCCAATTGCAAAACAGGATGAGGAGGAAACAGGCAGGACACAGAGGGTAGAGGCAAAAATATAGTTTAATATAATAATAATAACCCTATCAAAAACAGTAGTCAAATTGTATATTTTCATTTTTACCGATGTTTTATATGTTTTATCGGAAATACAAATTTAGCAGAAAATGCTAATTATCGTAAAAAACGCAGGAAATGACAAAATCCAGATTCAACCCTGCCATTGGAAAGAGGAGCATTTTCCCAATCCATAGATGTATGATTTGGCCATAATAAGGTCAAGGTCAAGTTCAAATATGAATTTATAATTAGAGTCGATTATCATTAATTACTGTATCTACAAATCATTCTGTTTAATCATCTTCCCGCGGTTCATTTGCTTAGATTATTTCTACACATGATCTCAATAAGGTGGTGACTGGTGAATGAGCTCAGTGAGCATTTTCTCCTACCCGTATACATTTTTGATCATCATCATCAAAATCATAAATCATAATGAATCATAATTTATTTATTCATTACAATTTACTCAGCCTAGTAACAGACACAATATTTCTGACACTGGAAATACATACCCCCAGGTCCCTAGATGTTCCTAGATACCAAGAACATGCAAATTGACCTTGCAGAAGTAGAGCAATCTTTCATTTACTTAGGCATGTACCTTTTTGGCGAAAACGGTCTACAGATTAACAGGTTAAAGGCAGCAACAAAAACAGGGATAATCTCAAAACGAGAGCACAGCAAATGCTGGCAGAGAGCAAAGGTATAAAACCATGAACGAAAAACACAGCAGAGCTGGCAGGGAAAAGGTACAACCTTTTCCTACAAATAAAACACTATCAAAACTAGACGAACTGTACACGAAAACAAAGATGGTAACAAACAAACACTAAAACATTAGAAAACACTTACTGACACCAGGAAACTAGGAATGAATAACAGAGCATGGAACGGGGGTAACAGCACAGACAGGATAACCAGGAACAATAACACAAACATGGACACCAAACAACGAACCGACAATGGAGTACAGGAAACACACAGCAGATATAGGGAGAACAATTAACACATGGGACACAGCAGGGCAATCAGCAAAATGAGAAACACATGGGGGACACAGACCAGGCTGCAGAAACAAATTAGTGGGGGGGCATAAAATGTTCTCGGGGGGGTACAATGGTTTTTCAACACAGGTTCCCTTTTATACGTTTCAGCTGGGACAGTTCTTAAGAACTTTCACTTATACAAAAACAGACTGAACGGATATATATAACAGACCTGCTGGGGCAGCGGACTGAGAGCAGGGGACACAAACAGGCTGATAAGATGGTCAAGAAGGCCAGTAGCGTGGTTGGGGTGGAGCTGGACTCTAGCGAGGGTGGCGGAGAGGAGGAACCTTGCTAAGCTCCAGGCCATCAGGGAAAACCCCTCCCACCCACTATACACAGACTTGGCTGACAGGAGGAGCATGTTATAGGCTCACACTACCTAAATGCAGCACTGAACGGCACAGGAAGTCCTTCATTCCGACAGCCATCAGACTATACAATGCATCACTGTGCCTCACTGCATCACTGAGCACAGAGTGACAGTTACCATCTTCCTGGACTCTTACTTTTTAAACAGCACTGTGCAATATTACACCTACTGTAGACTTCAGTATATTTTTACTGTATTTATTTACTCTATCTTTTATTCTATTTTTATTCTATTTCATTTTATTCTATTCTTAGGCCATTTGTTTTGTTATTCATATTTGTGACTTGTTCTGTCTAAATGTTTAATGTTGAGTGATTTGCAGTGTCAAATTTCCCTCGTGATAATGCATTTCGATTCTATTCTATATCTTTGAAAAGTCTCCATTTATTCAACACTTCTGAATTCACTGACAAACTGAACTGAACTGACAAAAATAAGGTGCATAAAAAAGCAAACAAAATTCCTCCACAGGCTACTCACCATCATAAGTAGAGAGGCAAGCGGTGTTTGGGGACAGAGTGAAATCTTCTTAAAACACTGTCCCTCCACTCATTCCTTTTTTTTTTATCCACTTTTTCTCCCATTTTTCTATATTTTCTCCCATCCCAATTTCGTATCATCCAATTCAACCCTCCCCTGTCACGAACGCTGTTTCTTGCCTCCCACAAGCCGGCTGCAATGTGGACTAAGTCATACATAGCACAAGTCCCCTCCGGTACTTGAGGTAACAGCAGTCGCATCTTTTCACCTGCGCAGCTCGATCTCTCAGTGTCGAGGAGTAACGCGTGGGAGGCTCACGCTGCCCCCGACACTTCCTGATTCTACTGCGCAGGCGCACCAACCGACTTGTAGGAGTCGCTTGTTCACAACGTTCGATCCCCACCCTTCAGTTTTCCCTCCCCGTAATACGGCCAATGTGTATTACTGCGGACGACCAGCTAAACTGAAAACAATGTGGAGAGCTGGATTCGAACACGCAAATCCTAGCGTCTCCACACTGGTGGCGAGTGCCTTGCCCACTACACCACCTAGCCGCCCCTCCCTCCACTCATTCCTGAACTTTTTTGTTAAGTCCTTCTCAAATGCCAACTGAATTAAATCAAATGCCAACTGAATTAAATTGGCCTTAGATGTTCTATAAAGATGTTCTTGAGGGTAGAAAACGAATTCTCACAGAGTGCCGTGCTAGCTTCAGTAGTGTTGTTGTTGACATCAGTGCCCACTAGGGATGTCCCCGACTAAGGATTTGGATAGTTGACTTTGATTGACAAAAAAAAGAAAAAAGAAAAATAAGAAAAGAAAATAACCAGGGTGGGCACAGCTGACTCAGTGGGCGGGCCCGGCCCCCTAATGCCTGCCCATGGCGCCGGGACTGGGGGGACAGGATACTAACAAGACTGAACAGAAGACAAGAGAAACATAACAACAATATACGACAACACACGACAAGACTCAGAAGAAGCTTCTATCCCCAGGCCATCAGGCTGCTCAACGAACAATGAACACTACACAACAACAACCATCAAACGCACATAGCACACACATCCACACGCACACACTCACTTTAATCAAACACACTGTAGCACCCACTCCCCACACTTTATAGCACACACTCACTTTAAACAAACACACTGTAGCACCCACTCCCCACACTTTATATTTATTGATGAAGGATTGCACTACAACTCGTACACCTTACTGTAAATTGTACCTAAATTGTACCTCATCCCATTTCTGCTTTGCACTATATAGTATTGTACATTAGTACACTGCATAGTATTGTATATTATATGGTAACTCAGTTACGTCTATTCTGCATCGAACATTGTACATATGTCTATACTGAACACTGGGACCTCATTTTCTACTTCTAATTTACATGCTATACTATGTTATTTGATACTATCTTGTCTAGCACAGTCTCTGGAGCGTAACAGTAAGAAGCATTTTGTATGAAAGTATTCTGTACTTCTGTATGACAACTATTAAAGAAACTTGAAACTAAATAAACTTGAAACTTGAACAAGGAAAGTAACAACTAGGAACATAACACTTAACAGGGGAACATGAAGGGCAAGAGACACAGTAACAGGGGAAGGACACAGAGAAACATGGAAACAATAAAGAGCCACCAGTGCACCAGGAGGGTATGTACTGGTGAGGGTAGTAACTGTCCAGCAGAGGGAGGTAGCAGTCTGTGAAAAGGTGGGGGCGAGTGAGGAGTAGGAGGGGGAATCTGGGCAGGGAACGGTGAACCGTAACAGCTGCGCTGCCAAAAAATTACAACAAGGATCTATGGAGAAACCATGACACACCCCTGACTAAAAGTAGTTTCAAACGAAAAAGTCTTTCACCTTTTACATATCTAGGTTTGGCATGGATTGATCGTTCAGATCACTAGCATGGCTAACAAATGCAAATATATTGTAGTCTGCCCCATTGTTCTGCCAAGCATATGTTCCTTTTTGCCTCCTTGATCCGTGTGCACACTAAGGGCGGGATCCACTAAGAATGGATTCCGCGGTGGAAATTGCATCCTTAACTGTGCAGGGTTTACTCGCGGTATCTGCTCCTTTGCGAGCTATCCACTAAAGACATTGCATGGATGAGATACCAGCACAGACACGCCCATCATGTGTTGAGTTTGCTCCTGGGCCCCGTTCCCCGTACCTGGTTCAACTAAGTCGATCAAGATGTCATTATCCAGATTCAGTTAACCCGATGTTTGAAGCCGGGATTTTCCTGTTCCTCGAAGGTGGATTCAGTCTCGTTAACTCAAGCCAGACTTGAGACCCAGGATAAGTGCGCGCGGCCGCTCCAGTTGAAAAGCCAGCACGTATCGATAGCAGAGATCCTGATTATCTAGCGGCATTGATTGATTAATTGATTTAAAACTTTATTAACATATTGCAGTACGGCTCAATCGCCTCGCCGACAAGTTAAATGCGTTATCTATAGGCTAATTTTAAGTCCCTCATTACCTCAATCAATCAGATTATATTTCTTTAAACTTGCCTGCTGGATTGAATAATCAAATGAGATCTTGCTAGCGAAAATAATTAGTTAAACTGTTATACAAAATAACGATACGGCTCTCTTCCCATTGATTGATGTATGGTCGATCTTTTACTTATCTCCACTGTGGTGTAACGGGTTCTTCTTTTGACTTTCACGCAGACGACCGGGGTTCGAAACCTAGTCTTTCCCTTCTTTTTGCGATGTAGGAATAATTCAATTTGGTGCACGTTGAGAGCTATATAAAGAATGACATCCTCAATGCATGTAGATTTATAATATTTTAACTTAAAACTAGGCTACTTTGGCGTATAATCATTAATATTATATTCCAAAAAATTATATTGGAAACACAGGGTTTCGAACACCGGTCGCTGGGTTGCCAGGATTGAGCACTACCTCTGCTCCACTGTGCCAGATGGGATAAATTCATTGTTTATACATTAATGAACGAGACAAGATCCACAATCCACGCATAGACACTTCAATTTTATGCTTGAATGAAACACAATCCAGGCGCTCCATTAAACATCCACAGCGGAGAATATGAAAGGAATCAGAGCCAAACGAGCGATAGGTTTCAATCATTAAAAATATCGCCGCGGGATTCACATTTGCAATGCTGCGCGTTGTTAAAATAACCACATAATGTGTACATCGCACCGAGCGAGCGCCACGGTATATATAACGTGCATTATTTAGGACAAAGTGAATTTAGTATCAGCATTTTGGGTCTATTTTACATTTCAAAAGCCCCCTCTGGAAGAATGGAGCACAAAAACGTAATTCAGAATGGTATAAAGCAGATCCTAGACTGTGGGAATAATTTCATGAAACGCGCTGTCACTTTCTTTGCGGGGGCGTGGCTGTGCTTCATCCGGCTAACTTGAACTTAAACCCTGCTTTCGACCAGGCTCAAACTTTTGGATCTGTTGTCATGGTGATTTGGACAATCCAGGTACGGGGAACCGGAAAGTCCGGCTTAAGTCAGACTTAACCGAAAGTTATCCGGCTAACTCAGTTATCCAGGTACGGGGAACGGGGCCCTGTTCTGCTCCAGCGCAGTTGGCTCGCGGAGCAGTCTGCACTCCTGACAGTGCTGTTATAGATATCAGGAAGGGGGAAAATAAGCCCGAAATGAGGCATAGACATAGCGTATTTTTCTCCATTAGTATTCCGTTAATTTCGTATTGTATTTTGTAGATTTTTTATAGAGCTTGCTTAATTTGTATTTTCATGACACATTGCGTCCTGTGTTTTTGTCACTATATTTCGTCATTGCATATGTTTGTAATGTCCTATTCCAATTACATTTGTCACTTATAATTGTACTATATTCTATTGTGCTATATTTAATTTAGTTTATATACCATTTAATTGTATTCAATATCTTTATTAAGTTGTACAGCCCTGGCCTATATTTGATTATTTCATAATTATATTCTATTCTATTTAGCTATATTTAATTTAGTTTATATCCATTTAATTGTATTCAATCTCTTTATTAAATTGTCCAGCCCTGGCCTATATTTGATTTCATAACTATATTATATTCTATTGTGCATAACTTAGTTCATATTTAATTTAATGCATTGTATTATCTGTCTGTTAACACTTTCAGCGCCAGCCATTTTATCCATCCTTGTAGTCAATGGGCCACGCTTTAAAAGATAGGGATTTTCACTGTGCGTCCCGATGTTTGCAGGGCTATATCTATATTCTATATTATAGCTATGGAGACAATACTATGGCTCATTTGACAGTCACTATCTATCGTCCAACATGTAAAAAAGAATATGTTCAATATTGAATATTGTATAGTTTCAGAGTGATTCTGGCTTATTCCTGCAAGCTGAGTTATGGAGCGCTATGTGAATTTTGCTAAAGTCGTTCGTGTTTCTCGCCTGGACACGCTACTGTTTCCAAATCAAAGGTATATAATAGGTATTATGTTTCATCATGAATGCATCAAAGGGGGGGGGGGTCGTATTTTGATGCTCTGATCGTCAACAACGGCATTCGTTTTGAATACTACATACGTTGATCGGCTGGATCGATGTGAAATCATTGTAGGATCAAGGTGGAATTGATGTCATATAGTCCTTACCTTTGATCAGGGTTATTCCAAAAAGAATATTCCAATTGTCTGATCGTGATATCCAGTATTGATGTCCATCGTGTCCCTGACATGAACTGGCACAAAAAATCCATGCAATGTGCTTAACGCGTTTCAAAGTGCTCGGATGAAGCGATTAACTTGGCTTGGTCTAAATTCCCCGCCTGGACCATATATAATGTAACACAGTGTGAAATAAGGTTTCAAAGGGTGGGCGATACTGCCACCTAGCAGGATTTGGCCGCTATTGCACTCTCTGGGTCTCAGAATGAGTTCCAATCGTAAAACAGAGGTCCGTGAGACTGTAATGAATAAAAAAAATCGAATAAAAGAAAAAACGATGAAAACGATCGGAAACCCGACTATACTCGGGTTTTGGCGCTCAACGGTTGGCGAGATAACCCGACTATAGTCGCGGTTGGCCGTGAAAGTGTTAATGTCTGTCCGTATAATGTCGCACCGAAAACAACCAAAGCTAATTCCTTATGTGAAAACTTCTTGGCAATAAACACCTTTCTGATTGCTCCTGATTTGATACAGTGCTGTTGCCTCACGGAGCAGGTGACTGCAATTACATGGCTTAGTGCTTAGCCTTATTTATAATAGCATTCACTGCCAGACTTGGAGAAAATCACGCCACTTTGCGAAGGTTATCTCGGCCTGGGGCTGCATATTTCTCGAAAAAATCATATACCGTTTATAAGATCTATTTTCTGGTGTTCCAACAAAACCTCAATCGACAAAATCCGTCCATAGATTCTGGCTGTACAGGACGAAATGTAAGGTGGCATAGTCAGTCGCTTATAGCCTTGTTTTTCACAGCCAGACTTGGAGCAAATCACGGCACTTTGGCTGTACAGGACGAAATGTAAGGAAGCGTCTCTTATTGCATAATTACTACTGTACTACTGTAACTTTTCCCATGACAACACACCCCTCTTGACAATTTAGGCACTGTGACACTGAAGATATTTTACAATTGACGAATATTTTGAGTGAGCGAGTTGTATTTAATGTTTAGTTATGTAGATAATAGAACCTGAATCATATACTCCAGAATAAATGTTTAATTGGCCTGCTTCCAGCTCACAGACCGACGACACGTTATAAATGAAACGTTTATTCTGGTACAATTGGAACGTGAGTGCAGTCAATAATGATAATAATAATAAACGTATTTATATAGAATTACGATGCCTGCGTCTGGCAACAATTACTGCTGCCATGATCACCTGTGACGCTGGCATGATGCACCATAGCGTTTAGGGCTTTGCGCTTAGTTACCAACATGTCTGTGAAGATGGTAGGTGCATAGCGCTAACTGCTCGGTGCAATTGGCGCCAGGCTTTGTGGATAGGGAGCATTTTTGGATGAGGCTCATTTGCATATAAAGGGGACATGTTCCGCCCATATTACCTCATTTAAATACGTGCCAATTGCACCGGACGCAGTTCCCACCTCATTTCACCCGTTGCACGTCCTCTGTGGATAGCAAACTGAGTATCAGAGCGATATGCACCGGCTTTGCATCGGAAAAAGCAGCGCAAACCCTTTGTGGATCCCGCCCTAAGTCTGACGTGGACAAGAAACCCATCTATACAGCATCAAGAGAGTTGTTTCCTTGCAGACGAGTATCATCGAGATAGACCTCTCCCGGGTGACGTCAGTTTTTCTCCAGTCTTTGCAGCTCTAGGAGAATGAATGGACTGTTAATAGATCACTATAGCTTCGTCTGTGGTTCATGCAGCTGTGGTCCTGTGAACAAGGCCTTATAATATACATGTCTCTCTCAGATTCTTTTATTTAAGGTGGCAGTAAAAAATAAACAAAAAAGCACAAACTAGTTGGCAAAATAAAAACTAGCATCACAGATCAGGTGAATGAATTAATTAAATGAATGAATGGAAACGTTATTTAACAGATTGCAGAATGGGTACAATACAGTATGGCTCAATACACACAATTGTTAAGGGGATGCAGACCAGAGAAAGACGTTTGTCTTGTTTACATCAGGGTCCCCCATTTTCAATTCATATTGACATTTATGACATACACAACATACATGACATCATGACATTTATGGCATAGGGACATACATGAAATACAGGTATATAGTACTGTTTATTGTGACATATGATATGCAAATATACAGTACTGTTACCCATAGATCCTAACAGAGAATATATATTGGGGAGGAGACTGTACATTAGGAGGGGGTGGGTGTGTGGGAGAAAAAATATACATACGGTGGGGAGAAAATATATACATACGTGGTGTTGGATTTCGCGATATCAGCCAGTAATCACCTCGTCACCTGTGGCTCCGTGAAGTTTCTGCGTTGTGTTTACCTCTTTCTCATTGTACTAGTTGATACACGATATCTTCCCCTGTTGATGCATTCGTCTCAAAAGAATTAACGACACACCGGAAACATGATACCTCTCCTGGATGTTGACGTTTATTTCCATAAACATACTCTGTAGTCTGTACAGTACAAGATGGAAACCGTTCTGAAAAGTCTTTGACTGCTATTGAATTAATTATTCTAATGATCTCTCTCTCTCTCTCTCTATCAGCCCGGTGGTTGTCGCGGCCTAGTGTTATCCAAAAGCCTT
Organism: Notolepis coatsorum; assembly: GCF_963971535.1. Taxonomy (NCBI): domain Eukaryota; kingdom Metazoa; phylum Chordata; class Actinopteri; order Aulopiformes; family Paralepididae; genus Notolepis; species Notolepis coatsorum. The sequence continues at coordinate 23,018,954 of NC_140180.1, forward strand.
CCCTGTTAGCCGAAGCTAGCTCGTGGCAACCGGAGGGTGGGGGCTACGCGTCAGCTTCCCTTCCCCCACCCTCTAGCTCCCTAGGTCTCTCTGTCTGCGTGTCTACGCTTCGTTTCTTAGTCTGAGTCTAACCAGAAGAACTCACAGCTATAACGTCTTTCCCCTAGCAACCGGTGGCCATCCCCGTAGCCACGCGCCTTCTCTCGTTACTAAGTGACACGATGCCATGGCAATGGCTCTTGTCACCCACTGACAAACTCTAACGCCCTTTCTATCTCTTCCCCATAGCTCTCTCTCTGACCAAATCTTCCCCACCAGTTGTTGGTGTTAACAACTCAGCTGACGACCTTGGCACCCACACACCCTGCTCTGTGGCTTTGTCTCTCTGTGGCTCCCCAGTCTAACTTGAAAACACACACTTAATGAAAGCTGCTGTTCCTCTAGATCCGTCAGAGTAGATGCTGTCATCTCCAGAAATTTACATTATGTACACATTGAAAAACAAGTGGATCTCAGAGTGGGGAGAAGACTGTCTATTAGGGTCGGGGGTTTGGACATTTACGGTGGCCAGTTTCGAATTGCAGGCTCCCGTAGGTGCTCTTTAAGAGCGGTTTTGAATGTGGGTAGGGATTCACATCTTTTTACGGCTGTGGGTAGGGCGTTCCACATTGTTGTAGCATAATTGCGAAATGTGTTTGGTCCCTTGTTTGTGCCGAATCATTTCTGCCATAGGCGGGGGGGGGGGGGGGGGGGAATTCACCAGGGCTTGTAATGATGATGTGAACGTGTGAGAGGAAGTGTTTGAGGAAGTGTCTGAGAATGATCCTGATCGTGATGAAGACACATCTGATGAGGATACAGTCAGTGAATGAGACATGGGCTGAACAAGAGGTCGTCCTGTCTTATGTCTTCATGTCTCAGCACACAAACTGAGAACAGACTCCAATGACTCCAGGGCCACTAGATAGATATGTAGTGTCACATGTTCAAGACATAATAAGCCTTTGAGCTGTTTGTATTTGTTATTTTGAACAAAAAAGTTTTGTTTTAGGCAAAAATATATATATATACATGGCCGCCTGGGAGATTTTTTTTTTTTTTTCAGACAGTCAACATATTCTTAAATAATAGCGCTGCCCGAGGCTGGGCATGATACAGTCAACATATAGCAAGAGAGAGAGCGAGAGAGAGCTCCCGTTCTACAGTCAATATACAGTGTACAGAGAGAGAGACACATTGGAAAGAAATTGAAATGCTATTTGGCCCTAAACAGAGAGTACACAGTGGCAGAATACCTGAGCACTGTGACTGAAGATCCTTGACTAGGTACAGACTCAGCGAGCACAGCCTAGCCATCGAGAAAGGCCGCCATAGGCAGACTGTGTGTGTTAGAAAGAGAGAGAGAGAGAGAGAGAATGTGTGTTTGTCGTGTGTGTGTGTGTTAGAGAGAGAGCATGTATGAGAGAGATAAGCAAAGATGACCCCCTAAAGGATATTCAACTTTTAATGAAAGAACAAAACAGAAGGAAAAGATAACTTCACAAAGGCAACATGAATATACATAGATCCAAAAGGACAAAGATCAACACTTAAATCCAAAGAGAAGAGGGTCTATACCAGAGAAAACAAAGCAGCAAGGAGCCATTTGGCCGACATCAGCTAAAGGCTAGCCAGGTAGGCTACTGACACCAGGCCACACACAGCTTTGGCCAACGGCCCAACGCTACCCAAGCTACACAAACGACCAAGACAATGAATTCACACACAGCACATGTCGTATCTCCAAATGTTGTGAAGTAACATATGTTTTGCCTGGAAAAAAACATCGTTATTAACAAAACATTCGGGAGGGGAAGGAAGGAAGAGTGGGGTAATGTCATGACATTTTCATTAATCTTACCTGCACCAAGGAACGCAGGGCCTCTCGCTGGCGGGACAAAAAGCTATGCTATGGCCGGAGCCTTGTCATGGTGCAGGCCCGACTACATCTTCTGTCAAAGATGATGTCGTAGTCAGAGTGCCAGAACCCCCTGCTATTCTCACTAATGTCAATGGTCGTAGCACAAGCTAACAGCTAACTAGTCTCTAGGCTAACTGATAGCATCAAACGAACGTTCCCAGCCGAGCGCAGCCGGCAGCTAACGTCGTAGCTAAACAGCTAACTGGCTAACAGTTAGCTCAACCAGGCTATCGCTAACCATTAGCTAATGCAGAAGCAAGCTATGCGGCTACATACAGGTGCTGACACCAGGCCACACACCGTTAGCTACTAGTAGTACTACAACAGCTAGTCGGCCAGTTTAGCTCCAGAGAGAGAGAGAGAGAGAGAGAGAGAGAGAGATGTCCACGGCGGGAATAGAATAGAGTTAATAGAATAAGTTAAAAACTCACCAAACGTCCAAGAGGATGGAGACAACCGCGTGGAGTTGACGAAGTTCATCTGCCAAACGACCATCCTCTTCATCTTGGCTGCATGCGCATGATGCGCTGTCTCTAGGTTAGCTAACGCTAGTTAGCCTTTAGCTAAGCTAGCTACTAACCGACATCACCATGACAAGGCTCCGGCCATTTGTCCCGCCAGCGAGAGGCCTTTCGTCAACGTTCCTTGGTGACAGACCGACTGATAATGACCGACCTCTTCGTCTTGGCTGGCATAACTAAGCATAATAGTCAAAAGCTGCACGCGCGAAATAGTAAAACGCAGCTGACGCGCGCCGGCGTACTACACATGATGTAACATGTAAGTAACCACTCCCTACGTTGAAACCAATAGTATGTCTGCTGCAGAGCCCCATAGCTCCAATAGTGACACAGGTGCAGACCCAGGAACAAGTCAGACACATTCTACAAACGTGTCTAATGTGAAATATATAAGTGTAACTGAGGGGTACAATTCCCTGACTGTATTGATAAGTATGGTATCATTAAACCACTACCGTCTTATGTACTTTAATTACTGGCCATACAGTACATGATATATAAATATGATGAACACTTCCCACAATGAATCGGTTCCACACAAAGTTGTAATTAAGTATTTATTGCAGCAAAAGGTACATAATATACTTCTCTATTTTACTTTGGATGCGCTTATAAGGCAAAGGAATGTGCGTAGGCAAATCAATAATGAATGTCCATTCTCTGGTTACGCAGGAGGTAATTATACAACCTGAATCTTAGGGAATTATATCTATGGTACACTAGTAATATATAGCGGGAGATACTGGAAGGGTCCCCCCGGTTGTAAGCCAGCAGGGGTAGAGGATCTGTCGGTAGTAGAGCCTGGGTCAATGATGATAAGGAGACTCGGAGTACGGGAGACGGTGCAATAAGATCTTGATCCACAGACGAATACAGCTGTTCTCCGTAGCCTGTAGATCCACAGGGAAGAAAGCTAGCCTGCCTCAGGCTCTCTGAGGCGCAGACTCGACGTGGCTCCTCACAGGGTAAATCCCACACACGTGTAGGCGTCGGCGATTCTCCGCTCCATTAATCACAGGACCAAAAGCAAATATAATCCAGCCGCAAAGGGCTATGTAGTCGTCGGGTAGATTAATCCAGTGTACATGTCCACACGGTTCTCGTCTAGGGCTCCTCGGGTGAAAGCGCCATGAAAGCAGCCCAGCCTGGATAAGCTCTCTAGCTGATACGAGGAAGCGTTGGTGATGCTGGTCACTGTAGAACTTTAGCCGCACGATACACTATACACAAATAGACTATTACTGACTTAATAGAAATATGTCGCACTCGACGGTATAGCGCCAAACTCTGACAATTCAGTTATTAATTCGCACGCGGTCTCAATGCTCTTATTTGGGGCCAAACAGGCCATACTTCACCGCACGGAGTATCGTGGGTGAGGCTTCAACTTATTGGGTAACATACTTCTGTATTCACCTGCGCCATATTTATATGCACGGCGAACAATCTAGTGCCAACCTCATTTCTGTCTCGTATTCTTGGGCAAGGCCGGGCATGTACAGACATGTCTTGACGGTGGCTTTGAACCTGACTCTGGAGGCATGGCCTTGGCGCCTGTGGACCGCTGTCCAATAGGAGAATGAAATATTATGGTCTGTACTAGGCTAAAGGGATATTCCGTGTGTACAAGGAATATACAAGGGATATCAAACGATATACAAATATTATGCAATATATATCAATCAATAAATATATATATTCGGTTTAATCTGATCCTTTGTAACAGCCGCCCCCTAATTAGTCCCACCTAATTAGCTAAGCAGAGACAGATTAACCGCACTGTCCACTACTCAATGTCTGTTGTGAGGGGTCGGGCAGTTCACAAAGTCATGGGGTCATGGTCGTCATCGATAGTATCGGGGAGCCTTGGCAGTTCTATTAGCCTCGCCACGGGTCGGGTGTAGATCCGCCCTTGGACGAGCACTTCGGCTGCTCGGACCTTTCCGTCGGCACCGGTGATCACTTTGCTTACGCGGCCAGCCGGCCACATAGCTCGGGGTAGTGACTGGTCGATAATCATGACGACTGTTCCTTCTGTCAAATTGTCTCTCTCTTTCACCCATTTCTGGCGGGTCTGTAGAGACGGTAGATAGTGGAGTAGGAAGCTGTTCCAAAACTTGTCAGCCAATACTTGACTGTACCTCCACATTCTTCGGCCGTTCGCTTCTTCAGGCCTGTACATTGTCTGTGGTAGCGCAGGGTCCAGCCGCCCCATCAAGAGTGTGTTGGGGGTGACTGGGTCGACATCTGCTACATCACTTGAGACGTAACCGAGGGGCTTTGAGTTCAATACTCCCTCGATCTCCGTGAGGACTGTCATTAAGACTTCTTCCGCCACGGTCTGGGCCCCAAGCACGGCGTACAGGGCTGTCTTTATTGAACGTACTTCTCGTTCCCAAGTTCCACCGAAGTGGGGTGCATTCGGGGAATTAAACTGGAAGTCAATCTGGGATGGAGCGAGGTGGGTCTTAAGTTCTGGGCCCATAGCTTGGAAGCTCTCTCTCAGCTCTCTTTCTCCGCCTTTGAAGTTTGTCCCGTGATCAGACAATAGTATAGACGGTTTGCCTTTCCGCGATGTGAATCTTCGGAAGGCCATAAGGAATGAGTCTGTGCTCATGGTTGGAAGGAGTTCTATATGCATCGCTCGGGTGGTCATGCATTTGAATACCCCACCGCTTCTCGGTTCCTCTTCCTTTCTTTATATACAGCGGGCCGAAACAGTCCATACCGGTGGAGTGAAAAGGCTTGTCGCCGAGTCGGAGGCGACAGGGAGGTAGGTCAGCCATCCGGGGTATACTGGGCTGCGCTCGCTACTTACGACAGTCTAGACAGGTTCGCTGGAAGCGCCGCACTGCTTCTCTCCCTTGCAGTATCCAATAACGACGTCTGATCTCCGCGAAGACTCTCTCTGCCCCGGCGTGATGCACATCCTCGTCGTATTTCTTTATGATCAGCTCTGTGACCTTGTGTCGGCTGTTTAAGACTATCGGGTACTTGACGTCATCCGGTAAGTCTGGAGCTCTCCGCAGACGACCACCCACTCTGATGAGACCATGGGCGTCGCTCTCGGGGGCTAGGTGGAGCAGTCTGCTGTCTGATGGGATGGGCTTTGCTCCCTGTAGACAGTCTAGCTCATCGGGAAACAAGTCTCTCTGGGCTCGTTGTAGTAGAAGAAGTTCTGCTTCTTCGTAGTCAGCTGCTGTAATGTCAGTAGTGAGCTGAACCTCTGGGTGGTGCCACAGGAATGTCTTTAGCTGCGCACTCTCTAGGGTGAGGCAATCGTCTATGTTGGGGTCTGTGGAGACGAGTGTGTTCAATCCACAGAACATAGATTTCTTGTTTTCGGCCTCCTCTTTACTCGCTTCCCGTGGGGTGGGTGTAGGCCACTCTTCTTCCGGGAGCTTGAGGAACTGAAGAGTGGACTTGAGGACGGGTGAGGTCATCCAGGGACATTCCCCGGGTGATGACGTCAGCTGGGTTGTGTTTTGTGTCCACATACCTCCAGCTTGCTACTTCTGTTAAATCTTGAATCTCTGTGACTCTGACTCCGACGAAGACCTTGTATCTGCACGAATCAGACCGGATCCATGTGAGTACTGTCGTGGAGTCTGACCACAAGATTGTTCTTTGCACCGGAATGGTGAGTTCACGTTGGAATAACGTGGCGAGTTGCGCTCCTGCTAGGGCTGCGCAGAGCTCTAGACGCGGGATAGACTGTTGCTTGCGTGGGGCTATTCTTGAGCGAGCCAGGATGAAAGCAGTATGTATTTCTCCTCCCTCCTCTCGGGCACGCAAGTAGGCCACTGAACCGTAGGCTACTTCGGAGGCGTCGCTGAAGACGTGCAGGTCCATCTGGCACGTCTCCGGCCTCACTGTGGGTGGGAAGTAGCTGTGGCGTATGTTGACACCTGGGAGTGAGCTGAGTTCCGTCTCCCACTCTCTCCATGTGGACGCAAGGTGCTCGGGTATGGGGTCGTCCCAGCCCTGGTCCTTGTCCCATAGCGCTCTTACAATCATCTTTGCCCTGGTGGTGTAAGGTAGAATACATCCCAACGGGTCATATTGTCTGGCGAGTGTTCTGTATACACTCCGTCTGGTGGTCGGTAGTGCAGTCGACCTTCCCTGCTCCTTGGTCAGGGGTGTGTGTTTATAATGGAGCGAGTCTGTTTTGAAGCGCCAGACTAGTCCTAATGTCATTTCTTGGGCTTCTCCTGGGATGGTCGCCATCCAGGTCTCGCTGCTTGCTGCCTTGTCCTCGGGGGAGAGGCTGCGCAATACTTGCGGGTCGCTGCTGGCCCACTGCCTGAGATCAAAGCCGCCTTTGATCAGGGAGGCGCGGAGCTTGAGTAGAAGGGCCTCGGCTTCTTCTGGCGTCGAGACGCTTTGCAGACAGTTGTCCACGTAGAAACTATTTCCTACACTTTGTCGGACCTCTTCATCAGCTGCTGGATCCTCTGCGACGTGCTTTTGCAGTGCAAACGTAGCACAGCATGGGCTGCATGTGGTTCCGAAAGGGAGGACTTCCCATTGATAGGTGGCTGGTTGCTCATCCCCGATCCTCTCTCTCCATAGGAACCGCAGCAGGGGCTTGTCCTCCTCCACTAGTCTCACCTGCAGGAACATCCCTTTGATGTCGCCGCTGATGGCCACCTTGTCTTGGCGGAAAAGGTAGTATCACGCCTAGTAGAGAGGGGCCGAGTGTTGGGCCGGGCAAGAGCTCTTTATTCAGATTTTGTGATCCGATCTGGTAGCTGCAGTTGAACACAATACGATCCTTGCCGTTGTGGTGGACTTTGTGGTGCGGCACGTACCATGATTCGGTCGTCTGATCGGCCTCTTTAATGTCAATTTTCTTTATGTGTCCCGCTGTGATTAGCTTGTTAATCTCAGCGCGGTACACAGTCTCTTGAGCGGGGTCTCTGGCTAGGCGCCGCTCTGTGTTCAATAGATACCGCTCCGTCGCTTCTTTTGGGGCGTGGAAGGTAGGCATACCCTCTCGCCTCAGGAGTGGAGTTGCGTATCTCATCACTCCGTTGACTTTGACTCTCTTTGTCCCCTGCTCGAGGAGGGCTATAGCGTAAATGTCTTCCTTGGAACGAATGTCTTTCTTTTCGTTCTTAAAGGGCATTGTCTCTAGAGTCCATAGCCTCTCGACATGCTGTAGGAGGGTGGTGTTTTCTTCTGTCACTCTGGAGTGGAGGCAGTTAGTGGCTGCTGTTCGGTTAAGAGACTTAGCGAGGGGGCCTTGTAATGTCCATCCTAGGCGGGTCTCGACTGCTGCAGGACAGCCTCTGGGCCCTGTGTGGACCCGGTCTATCGGGACGATGAGGTCTGCATGGTCGGAGCCTATCAGCAGGGTCGGGGTGGCACCGTCTATGAGCGGTATAGGTAGTTGACGCAGGTGCACATATTTATCCATCAGCTTGGCGATGGGGTAGGTGTACTGCGACAGGCCTATTTCTTGGCTGGTGAAAGCGTTAGTAATCCTATACCGTCTCTCTGGCTGCCCGCTTGCTGCGATAGTGAAGGAGACATTCTCGCCCTTTATCATCTTTAGATCTCTTCTTATTGTCCGAATCGTCATCTGGTTTTCGCTCCCCCGCAGCCCCAGCTGGGCCGCAGCGGACGCGAGGAGAAGGGTCTTCTCTGACCCGTCGTCAAGGACGGCGTAAGTGTCCATGACCTTATCTTGGTAACTCAGTGTTACGCGGACCACCTTTAAGAGCACCCGGGTGCCCCCGCTGCTGGCGGGGTCAATGTACATAACACTTGCCTTTGTGCTGCTTGAGGGTGCAGGCTTTCTTCTGTTACTGTCATGTAGGACATCTAGGTGGGCTCCGTCACACCGACTACACCTCTTCTTTAAGCGGCAATCGGCTGCCATGTGACTGCGCGCACATCGGTAACAGCGTCGGTTGGACTTTATCCATTGACTCACCTCGTCGGCGGTCATCTTCTTGAACGTGTCACATTGTGACAACCAGTGTTCCTTTTCGCAGTACGGGCACACCATCTTCCACTTCTCTTTCATCGAGGGGGTACTGTGGTTCTTGCTGCTCGGTACTGATTCTGATTGGTGCATGACGGTCACCAATCTGCGGCCATCGTTTGCTCTCCTAGGTCCCTCTCTGGAGCTTGGTGTGCTCCGCATGAACGTATCCAACCGTAGGCTGTTGACTTCTCTCGCCAGGAAGTCGGCTAGGTCTAGGAGGGATGGCTCGGGACCGTTAGGATCACGGTGGTCTCTTTGCCGCCTGAAGCGCTCTTGTCGGGCGGGCGGAAGCTTCTCTAAAATCCTCTCGACATTAGAGTTTGCGTACAGTTCGTGCATACCCTTTTCTCTTTGCGCCCCCAGCATCCCTACCAGGGATTGTACCTTGATAGACAGGTCATCTAGTGAGCGATTGTCTGTGGCTGGGGGTAGGCGGTCAATATGCCTTATCTCTTGTATTACGTAGTCCCATATGCGTCCATATCTTTGGTCGAGTGCTGCTAGAGCCGCTGTGTATGGGGTAGTAGAGGTGGCATAGGCCAGCGCTATATTGTGCGCTCGGGGCACCTTGAGGTGCTTCAGTAGGATAGCATACTTGTACGGTTCATCAGCTACATCGGACATCATTGTCTCTAAGCACATTCGTAGCTCCGTGTACTGTGCTCTGTTCTCGTGGGTGAAGTCCGGAAACGTCGGTGTGCCAATGTATGATGCCATGGATGGCTGGCACATCGGTGAGCGTTGGAAGAGAGGCCTCCTAGGCGAGTCTCCTCTTACGCCTCTTGGTGGGCTGGTACCTGCTGGGTACCATGGCCCGCGTATCCAGGTGCTGTTCCTCTGGGCTGGTCGTGCGTCAAGCTCACCCGTGAATTGAGTCGGGGGTCTGTAGCGCAGAGCCGCGGGGGTAGAGCCTGGGCTGTACTGGACCTCCTGGTCCTGTGGAGTACTGTGCTGCTGTCGGGCTTGACTCTCCTCCTCTCCCTCTTCTTCTTCCTCTGGCAGGTCCTCTAGATCCTGTAGTCGTCTATTTAGCCTCTCCGCGGTGTAGACCGTTTCTTCCTTGTAGCTGGGTCTCACTTGGACCGGTCGGGGAAGGGGTTCGGAGGGGGGTATAGGCTCTCTCTGGTGGTCGGGCTCAGGGTCGCTTGATCGGGTAGGGGAGGGTGCCCTTGACCCTTGTCTTGACGAGGCCCTGGAACCCCGTGCGGAGGGAGGGGGTGTTGCCCTGGTGATCAGCTGCTCCATTATCTGCGCTTGTAATCGGTCGCGCTCGGCTTCGCGCTTGGTGAGAGCGAGGTCGCGCTCTGCTTCTCTTTGGGCACCGCCAGCGGCGCGCTGGGCTTCGGCGGCGGCGCACTGGGCTTCGGCCCGGTCCCTTACCATATTCTCTTCCGTCTGAAGGCGTCTAATCTCTAGACGTATACGATCTTCGTCGCTCCGTTGCTGCGCTTGAAGGCGTTCTCTTTCCATGGAAGAATGTTCGCGCTCACTAAGCGTCTGTGCTTGGAGTCGATCGCGCTCTGTTGAGGCTGCCAGGCTGGCGAGGAATGCCTGTGCCAGCATCTTGTCCGCCTCGCTGGGGGAAGACGCTGGTTGGGGTGATCCGCTCCTGGCAGTACTCGTTGGATCTGTTCTCCTGTGGCGAGTCCTGGAGATCCATCTCCGGGGTGCTCGCCTCTTCTTGTAGCGGGTCGAGTTCCATCCCTGGAGGGCTGTCTTTATCCTGGAGCTCTCCGGGGACTACTTCTTCGGTCTTGGCGGGGGGTAAAGTCATGTCGGGTCCCTCCTGGTCCCTACCGTGAGCTTGGTCAGTTACGTTAGAACCCACTAGGGCCTCTATTGGCGGGGTAACCTGGTCGATAGGGTCGGACATAATTTTACTATCTACTTTTTCCGCGTTTACCGTCTGTAGAAAGCTAGGTAGTATATTGGCAACGTAATCCTCTAAGTACTGAGGTGTCTGCCGTCTACGCTGCGGGCGATCTACTTTAGGAGAACCGTTTTGTGGAGTGTTCATCATTGGCCATGTCAATATTAATACCACTATATTAATATTACACTAGTTACCCTCCGGCTCGAAGGACCAATTGTAACTGAGGGGTACAATTCCCTGACTGTATTGATAAGTATGGTATCATTAAACCACTACCGTCTTATGTACTTTAATTACTGGCCATACAGTACATGATATATAAATATGATGAACACTTCCCACAATGAATTGGTTCCACACAAAGTTGTAATTAAGTATTTATTGCAGCAAAAGGTACATAATATACTTCTCTATTTTACTTTGGATGCGCTTATAAGGCAAAGGAATGTGCGTAGGCAAATCAATAATGAATGTCCATTCTCTGGTTACGCAGGAGGTAATTATACAACCTGAATCTTAGGGAATTATATCTATGGTACACTAGTAATATATAGCGGGAGATACTGGAAGGGTCCCCCCGGTTGTAAGCCAGCAGGGGTAGAGGATCTGTCGGTAGTAGAGCCTGGGTCAACGATGATAAGGAGACTCGGAGTACGGGAGACGGTGCAATAAGATCTTGATCCACAGACGAATACAGCTGTTCTCCGTAGCCTGTAGATCCACAGGGAAGAAAGCTAGCCTGCCTCAGGCTCTCTGAGGCGCAGACTCGACGTGGCTCCTCACAGGGTAAATCCCACACACGTGTAGGCGTCGGCGATTCTCCGCTCCATTAATCACAGGACCAAAAGCAAATATAATCCAGCCGCAAAGGGCTATGTAGTCGTCGGGTAGATTAATCCAGTGTACATGTCCACACGGTTCTCGTCTAGGGCTCCTCGGGTGAAAGCGCCATGAAAGCAGCCCAGCCTGGATAAGCTCTCTAGCTGATACGAGGAAGCGTTGGTGATGCTGGTCACTGTAGAACTTTAGCCGCACGATACACTATACACAAATAGACTATTACTGACTTAATAGAAATATGTCGCACTCGACGGTATAGCGCCAAACTCTGACAATTCAGTTATTAATTTGCACGCGGTCTCAATGCTCTTATTTGGGGCCAAACAGGCCATACTTCACCGCACGGAGTATCGTGGGTGAGGCTTAATTTTATTGGGTAACATACTTCTGTATTCACCTGCGCCATATTTATATGCACGGCGAACAATCTAGTGCCAACCTCATTTCTGTCTCGTATTCTTGGGCAAGGCCGGGCATGTACAGACATGTCTTGACGGTGGCTTTGAACCTGACTCTGGAGGCATGGCCTTGGCGCCTGTGGACCGCTGTCCAATAGGAGAATGAAATATTATGGTCTGTACTAGGCTAAAGGGATATTCCGTGTATATGTACAAGGAATATACAAGGGATATCAAACGATATACAAATATTATGCAATATATATCAATCAATAAATATATATATTCGGTTTAATCTGATCCTTTGTAACAATAAGCATATAAGCAAAACTAGATTTTAGGTCTGTGATGAAAAAGGGCCTCGCGGGAAGGGGGGCCTCGCACAAAAAAAAAAAAAAAAAAAAAAAAAAAATTGCGAGGCCCCCCTTCCCGCGAGGCCCTTTTTCATCACAGACCTAAAATCTAGTTTTGCTTATATGCTTATTGTTACAAAGGATCAGATTAAACCGAATATATATATTTATTGATTGATATATATTGCATAATATTTGTATATCGTTTGATATCCCTTGTATATTCCTTGTACATATACACGGAATATCCCTTTAGCCTAGTACAGACCATAATATTTCATTCTCCTATTGGACAGCGGTCCACAGGCGCCAAGGCCATGCCTCCAGAGTCAGGTTCAAAGCCACCGTCAAGACATGTCTGTACATGCCCGGCCTTGCCCAAGAATACGAGACAGAAATGAGGTTGGCTCAGTGCGAGCAGTGCGGTCGCACAGGGCCTCGCGGGAAGGGGGGCCTCGCAATTTTTTTTTTTGCGAGGTCCCCCTTCCCGCGAGGCCCTTTTTCATCACAGACCTAAAATCTAGTTTTGCTTATATATATATTAGGGATGCTCGATATTGGCTTTTTTACCGATACCGATATTCCGATATTGTCCAACTCTTCATTTCCGATACCGATATCAACCGATATCAACCGATACCGATATATGCAGGGTTTCCCCCCCCAAAAAACAGAATAATTTCAGGTAACTAATAATTTCACTGGATATATATATAACAAATATTGTTATTGTTTTTTTTTTTTTTAAACCGATACCGATATTTTCCGATATCACATTTTACTGCCGATATCGGCCGATAATATCGGTCGGCCGATAATATCGGACATCCCTAATATATATATACTTTTGACCTTTTTCTCTAACATGAATCTGATATGATTGATTGTTCTTTTTTGTGTCATGCACACAACCATCACAACAAGTGCCCAACCATCATGTGTTCCCATGAGGTCTTCCATTATTTCAATTAACTTCATAGTTATATCAATTAATAATAATTACAGATCATTATACAACACCGAAAAAAAGACAATTTATTCTAGAAAAGTGTGTTCTAATATTAGTCTATTATAGTCAGATAACTGTCTTCACTATACAAAATAGAATGAGTGAATATTGGACTCATTTTAAGTTGTATATTCTACAGTATATAGTCTTGGGGACCATAACGTTTTAAAAATAAAAGTGATGTATGGTTATGAATGGATAATAAGTTAATTATTATTATATTAGTAAAAAAAATATCAAAACAAATATCCAAATATAAAAATGTATAGAACTGAATTAAAACATAGGTCAAATTGCAACTAGGAAGGGTAAGGACTTCTGTAACGTAAGGTAAGCAGGTCAACTGTTTCCTCTTAACCTGCACACCCAAAAGTGGTCATTTTATTTTTAGTTTTTGAGGACTGCATACTTTCTTTGAAAACCAAAATACTATACTTTATACTTATAGCACATGCATGAGCCTGGTCTGTTTTGAACGATGACATTCTGATGTTTATGATAGAATAAAGATAATACACTTTTAGTGCTAATGAAATAGAGTAACATAGGTCTGAACTTGAGTTGTAGAAAAACGTGTTACTCACGTATTTCTGTAGTAGTTGCAATATCAGAAGTAGTATATCCAAAATAAATTGGTATGGCTGAAAAGTCTTGTGTAGTACATGTAGTACAAAATACGTTCAGAAATGAGTGCTTAGAATCGGTTTTGGGTAAAAAGTTAGAAAAGAAAAGAGCTTCAATGGTATCGACAGAGAATTATATTCCTGGTTTGCCTCGTGGGTTTTCAACTAGATCCCTGATTCGCTAATTCCCACCATTCCCCATCATTTTTGAGATCGCCAAATGATTGACAGAGGTAGAGGCTCGGACGTTGGGAGTGGTATTTGAAAAAATAGAAAGTCAGCCGTGTGCTTCGGCATGTAACTCGAGAATCGCTGAACGGATTTTGTTGCCTGAAAAGGCAATCGACAGGAGACAATTCGGGCTTTAAGAAATATGCACACCCGAGCCGCTAGAGGTCGCCAAAGTGGCATGTCGCGCTGGTGGGCAAATCGTCCTTAAAACGACCCGGAGCCGGGTCAGTGCCAGTTAAGAGGAGGACTTCTGTAATGTAAGATAAGCAGGTCAACTGTTTCCGTTCACTGATGGTACATCATCCATGTCGCTTCAGGAGGCTAAATACAGTTGGGTTTTAGAGAAGCAGCTTTCGTTTCCGCTCTGTGTTTATTAAAGCAGCTACTAGAACGATTTTGACTTCATTGTAAATTCAATGTCCATACCTGGCAGAATTACCGCAGAAACATGTTGAGATCGATAGAGACTGAAATACAATTGGCGTGACCGCCAGGAGGCCATCAATATCCCGTATTTTCTATTGATATGGTGTGGTGTGTCTGGGCCGGATCCCCGGGAATTCTGCTGAAGGCATAATGTGGCACAAAAAAAGCCTTTCCAAACAACAAAAACAACAACAAAAATAACAACAACATAAAAAAAATGCACACACCGTGGGGCGAACGCTAACGGTGATTTGCGTGAAACGTGTGTCTCGTCGTGAGAATTAGACTCCCGCCGATGCTCTCATTTGTTTACTTTAGGTATGAGAATGTATCGCAGCCGATATGACAATGATATATTTTCCTGAACATTCCCCTCGTCGCTGCTTTAATGATGCAATGGGCCGCCCACCCGGGGACGCGCTGCGTCTCCTAAGGAGGTGAATTTTCACCTACTGTACCTTTACATGAGACAGTCTGACAGCACCAATCCCACTTTATCTCTGCCTCCGCCATGTGCCGTACCCCCCCCCCCCCCCACAACACCCTGTCATCCCTGTCTCCACCAGGTTAAAACCTGTTATGTGATAAGAGCAGGGAATTAAAATAATTTCTTTTTAATTACTTTCCAAATTAAGAACATTCCAAAGCGCATGCATTATATATGTGTACTCACTCCACTCTGTGTGAGGATTAAGCAGTTTGTGGGTGAACCGTGCCCACAGGCGTCGTACACAAATGCAATTAAATTCATTTCAGATGGGGGGGAAAGGCACTTTTTCCCTGACAGTAGACAATTTCTTGAAGATGAAATTTTTTAATGTTGGATGGGAACACGCAAAGTTCACTGGAACGTGTACCGTGTTCGACTCCAATCAAACAACTCATAAGTACAAAAATAAACGTATCACCGGTTGATTAGGAAGCGCTTATTATTCTTTCCTATAATGGGAGTCCAAACAGAGGTAGTGGTACAGTGTAGTTGCATGTACTGTAAGCCTAGTCAGTTGTTATACAGACGGCAGCATATACTGTACAGTAGTATCATTTGGTAGTTTGTTAGTTTATCCTCAAAGATACAATCTGGAATGTATTTGACCATCTAAATTGCAGGTATATTCACAAGATGTTGAGTTGTTGATGGAAAATCAGACAACTCAATAAATAATACAGCTCTGTTTTACTCATTCCTCCCAGGTGTCAGACTCCTCATTCACATTCATTTTGGGGACCTAGTCTAAAATTATACTTATGAAGTATAATCAAAATTGAATTACTGCTGTTCAGATTTCAATAAAACAGACAATTCAGAGTCAAAATTATGTTTGTTTTGACATTTGATTTGTCTTCACGCATTTTTTCCATTTGAAAAATAAAAGCAGATCCAGTCAATTTGTTGTATGTTTGAGTGTGCTGTGTATCTTTGACCTGCATGGAATATATGGGGAGTGGTACATGGTTACCTGCTGCCTTGCTGGAAGAAAGATTCTAAACATTCTGTGAAATGTTTACAGTTGATCAAACTACATCTCAAGTAAGAAATAGTTCCTTTACTGATAATGACTTTAGGTGGAGGTGAGCATGAAAAAATCCTGAACACAAAAATGGTGAAAAACTGTTTAACTCATTGACCGCCAGGCTGTTTTCCCATCTCTACTCAATGGCGCCAGCGTTATTGACCATTTTAGCGATGTTTGCAGACCCATCGTGTGTTCTGTTTCCAAAATAATCCAGTATTTTTTCCTAGATCGCGAGATATGACGTGTTATATGCATTATGCCCAAATCGTCCGGGTTGCTCGCCTGAAACTCCAAATATTTCCAAATCAAAGGTATATACTAGGGATGCTCGATATTGGCTTTTTTACCGATACCGATATTCCAATATTGTCCAACTCTTAAATTCCGATACCGATATCAACCGATATCAACCGATACCGATATATGCAGTGTTTCCCCCCCCAAAAAACTGAATAATTTCAGGTAACTAATAATTTCACTGGATATATATATAACAAATATTGTTATTGTTTTGTTTTTTTTTAAACCGATACCGATATTTTCCGATATCACATTTTACTGCCGATATCGGCCGATAATATTCACATATATTCACATATATATATATATGGGGTTGTTTTACCTCGAAACTGTGATCGGTACAAAAGCATGTTTTAGGTAAAAAAAAATACCAGCAGGTTACCTAAAATAGACCTTACCTCAGTCAGAAGGTACTCCAAAATGAATAAATCCCAGTCGTCCCATCGCGATCGCAATTACTCGTGTATATTGGGCATGGCTATCATACGGGAAACAATAGGTTTGAGGCATCAAATCTCCGACCGATTGCTATCTCCTGATCCACTTTGAGGGGGAAGCAGCCGGAGGTAATTCAGTACTGGAAGACAACTGATATCCCCAGTTCAAAAGGTAGGTGATACTGCCACCTGGCGGGATCCGATCGTCATTGCAATTTTAACATAGCCAGCTGTGCCAGTGAACACAGGCAGCTCCGAGCGAGTGTTTAGAATGGGGATCAAAGGAAAAAGAAAAACTTGTTTTTGGCGCTCAAGCGTTGGCGACGAAACACTGGTGAACAGGAAGGCTGAGATGGAGACACAGGAGAGAAGGTTCTTTATTGAGACAGTAGGAAGGCTGAGAGGGAGACATGGGAGATAAGGTTCTTTATTGAGACAGTAAAGCTGAGAGGGATACAGAGTAGGGGAGACACAGGAGAGAAGGTTCTTTATTGAGACAGTAGGAAGGCTGAGAGGGAGACAGACTAGGAGACACAGGAGAGAAGGTTATTTATTGAGACAGTATAGGAAGGCTGAGAGGGAGACAGATTAAGGCAGTGGTGCCCAACCAGTCGATCGCGATCGACAGGTAGATCGCGGGTTGATTTCAAGTAGATCTCGATTAATAAAATTAAAAAAAAAAAAAAAAAAAAAAAAATGTTTTTTTTTTGCTAAATCAACTCTGCCTCTCCTTGTTAACTACAACAAGCAATGCTGTTTTGTTATTTAAGATGAGGTCGGACTCGGAACTGACAGATTTGTGTTCATTATGCTGCTTTTATAAAGCCTCAAATGACGGCTTACAATATACAATTTTGGCTGGTAGCTCTCGGCTAGGTGGTAAATTAAAAAGTAGATCTTGGTTCAAAAACGGTTGGGCACCCCTGGATTAAGGGATACACAGGAGCGAAGGTTCTTTATTGAGACAGTAGGAAGACTGAGAGGGAGACAGCGTAAGGGATACACAGGAGAGAATGTTCTTTATTGAGACAGTAGGAAGGCTGAGAGGGAGACAGAGTATAGGGCAGACACAGGAGAGAAGGTTCTTTATTGAGACAGTAGGAAGGCTGAGAGGGAGACAGAGTAAGGGAGACACAGGAGAAAAGGTTCTTTATTGAGACAGTAGGAAGGCTGAGAGGTAGACAGAGTACAGGAGACAGAGGAGAGAAGGTTCTTTATTGAGACAGTAGGAAGGCTGAGAGGGAGACAGAGTAAGGGAGACACAGGAAAGAAACAAATCTCTGTATTTGTCCCCCCCCCCTGACTTTAACTCCAAACATCAATTATCTGGTTTTTGCGGTTTATGTATAAAACATTCTATGTGCACTGAATAACCAGCAGCTATATCACATTATAAAGACATAACAGAGAGCAATTACTGCTGGTACATCATATTTCTCTTGAGCAGTGAACAAACCTATGCCTACATCAACAGCCAAGCTAGGACTGTACCTTGACAAAGCCACTGCCACACACACCGAATCAAAGCTCCTTGAAGATGGGACTTGAATGGCCTGTCCTTAACCCGTGAGGCCCTTTGAAAACCAAGAGGTAAGAGGTTCACAGACGGGAACCTTGATGACCCACGAGGCATAACAAGAACGTACCCTCCCTCACTGTCATGCGCTGTTTAGAGAACGCAGACACAAAGAGAACCTGATGCGTATGGATTTTCTTTTAACGGTAATAAGACTGTCAGGGGGCCTGCGCAGCTTGTGTGAGGATCTGGCGGCACAGACAGCGGTAATTGAAACTGACAGCGGGTTGAGCACAATGACTTGGCAGATAGCAACAATCACAAGCCTCATAATCATCACAGCGGTGCTGCACACTCACAAAACTCTTAGGTAAACAAAATTACCCAGCTGACACCCACTATCATATTTCCCCAATCCTCATTGATTGGTTTGATCCCTCCTACGAGGCCACAAGCGGCCCCCACACTGGGCCCTCCTCCGCCTGATGGTGCACTGTGCTAAGGGGGTTACCTGCGGTTCCGTGCCCTTTCACCACAAGCACCTCCGCCCGCCACTTTCAGCCCTGTGTTCCCCTGGCCCCTTTTGTGTGCAGAGCCACACCATCCTGGGAATTACATTTATTTGTATAATGGATAGCAGGTATTCTATCACAAGAAGCATTCTGTTTGTTTCAGTTTCAGTTTTGTATTTATTTGTTAGAGAGGAACAACGTACATTAAGGAACATTTCATAGGGCGCCCCAGTGGCGAACCACATAGCGCGCTATGGTTTACATTGGCAGCCAGTCCCCCTGCCAGAAATAATGGGCTAGTACCTTTTGGTGGATTTTGGTCCTTTATCCAAGTACAGTACTTCCTTGATTTGCAGCGTTTATATCGAAAAATGCATCAAATCTGTGTTAAACTGTTGAGTAGAACGGTAGGTGTGGAGCCTAGCAAAGCACACCTGTCCTCAGCAACCATCTTACCTTAATAGTCCAGACCGCTGCTGTAGCTACTGCATCTACCCCCCCCCCCCCCCTCCTTGTTGTTGTTGAAGATTTATCAAACTTAAAAGAATGGTTTCCATGGATGGCAGTATAAAAGTTACAGGTTCTGTGATGATGATGATGGTGATGATGGTGGGGATGATTAAGTGCTGCGCCTCCTGACAGACATGTCATAATGAGTGCTACAAACAGCTGTTTATTACAGAAAATTACAGATTAGAGAGCAGTAACAATGATTTTCACTCATATTATGCCATTTGTTTTAAAGGTGTGCAATTTATTTTAGGAGGATTTCTTACTAGCTTTGGAGATTTATGGCTAAATACGATATTTGATTATGTTTTTGTCTCTCAAATTACAAATTGAATGTGTACTCCATCTGGGTGTGATTTTCAGCTGTATGCTCTTTATACTATTTACAGCTTGGCTCAGAGCAAGCACAATGTCAATATCCTTTTGAAAGAACAAATTATATTTTATGCCCACGATCCATTACTGCCCCCACACGTAAAGCAAACCCAGAGCACTAACAAGAAGCTGGGGACACTTGTTGGGAACCAAAATTCATTTTCAATTAATTTCTCATTTCCGTAAAAGTCCAAAAAAACAAATTACTGAAGAGTCGGAGGAAACATCTGTCCTCATCATTTTCAATAAGCCCAAGCTGTCAGGCATGTAATCATAGAACCATGTGCTGTCAGTCATATTCCATTACAGAAAATGCAGCTCCATTTTGGTGAAGATGTGCTGGCAGCTTATTTCCCTGCTTGAGTAACTGGTGAATCTTCCCCTGGTGAATCTGGCGACTGTGTGGCAGCAGCTGTTATAGGACCAATCCCAATTCCCTTTCCTTTGGCCTACCCCTAGTTTTAAAGTGCCCTCAACTGGGTAGTGGCCCTTCAGAACAGAGCTACAAGGGGAAGGGGTTGGAATCTTTACCTAGGAAATGGGTCTTGCAGAATGGGTACAATACAGTACGGCAGTACGGTTGGGGGGGTTCGAGCTGGAGCATATGTGTGTAGGTTTTTAGATAACAGGTATTAGGGGTATATCCTGTATAAGACATTGGTATAAATGGTAATTTCGTTGGATATACACTGTGTATTAATGCTTGTGTATCTTATCGTGTGTTGTCATGTTTGTTTATATGTGTGTTTAAAAAAAAAAAAAAAAAAAAACAGTACGGCTCAATACACACAATTGTTAAGTGGATGCAGACCAGAGAAAGACTTTCGTCTTGTTTACATCAGGGTCCCCCATTTTCAATTCATCATAACATTTATGACATACACGACATACAGATATACAGTACTGTTACATCCAGACATTTATGACATACAAGATATAGAAATATACAGTACTGTTTAAGAGACAGAGTTTCTAAAAGAGAATATACATTTGATGGGGAAGAAATTGTACATTGGAGGGGGTTGGGTGGGGTGAGGTTTGGACATTTACCGGGGCCAGTTTCGAATCGCAGCCTCCCGTAGGTGCTCTTTGAGAACGGTTTTGAAGGTGGGTAGGGATTCACATTATTTTAAGGCTGTGGCCCGGGTAGGGCGTTCCATATTGTTGTAGCATAATTGCGAAACGTGCTTAGTCCCTTGTTTGAGCCGAATCTGGGTTGGACATGATTTGTGGAACTCCCTCTGGTGTTGTGGTCGTGGTATTCACTGACCTTTGGGAAGTATTTCGACATGTAGGCCTACATGGGTACCTTAGGGGTGTAGTGTATTTTGAAGACCAGGCCCATTGCAAGTTGCTGTACTCTGTCGTCTACTCTAAGCCATCCTAGGTTGTCAAAGTGGGCAGGGGTGAGGTGGGTTTTAGTAAGGTCAAGCAGTAGTCTGACCAGTTTGTTTTGTGATGTTTGTAATCTTGTTTTTAGTGCCTTTGAGGTGCTTTGGTACCATGAGGTGCAAGCATAGTCGTAGTACCCTTGTATGAGTGCTCCTGCAGAGTCTTCAGGGTATTCTTGTTTACCAGAGAGGAGATCCGGTACAAGAATCGAGTTCGTTGGTTGACTTTTTTTATTACATTGGCCGGATGCCATTTTGTCACAGGAAAGATTAGCCTCTAGGATGGAACCTACTAGGTATGTAATTTCATCTTTCCTTGTGACAATATTGTCACCCACTGTAACTGAGAAGCCGTCAGCCTTGCTGAGTTTGTTATTTGAACCGAAGAGAATGGACTCTGTTTTACCCAGGTGTTTGTTGTCAGCGAGCCAGGTGCAAATTTTGCCTAGTTCCGAGCTGAGGGCTTTTTAAACCTGTAACTTGTTCTTGTTATTGTAGCAGACCAGTCCCTGATGACCTACAATAAATAGGCCTATACGTATTTATTGTATGTATCAAACACAGCACTTTATTTACAGCTTATTTTGTGATTAAGTTCATTTTGTGCCTACAATAAGAACAAATATATTTGAATTGAAATGGTTTGGAGCGGTGTGCGTCTGGAGAGAAAGGAGAGAAAAACAATTCAACAGTTGGCAACAATTTGGCATTTTCCGTCAATATCTCCACAACACCTGGGTTGTTGACGTGAACTCAGATCCAAAGTGGAAAAGAATGTATGTTGTATTACTCAATATGTGAATAACTCAAAACTGAGTAAGACCCCATCCATTTCGTTTTTGTTTGTGGTAGTCCTAATTATTGTCCTCTGGTGTGACATAATTTGTAATGATAATATTTAATTCAGAGATTGTCAGACAGTGAAGAAAAATATGCTTAAGTATTCTCAATTTGTCCTGATTATATTTCCACAACACCAGTGACCAATGTACATTCATAATCATGTTATTTATACTATATGATGTACACATAGGGACTTTTCATTAATGTTTGGGTTATAGTCATTATAATTACTATCAAACCTGATGGAACTTCCATCTTTCCAATCGTTTCCCCCCTTATTTTTCTTTTTGTCACGCCACAGGACATTCTGTCACACAATTGGACAACATAGAAAATATGCCAGGTGGCAGGTGAAAAGAAGCCGCTGACGACTTCACATGTATCAGAGGAGGCATGTGGTAGTTCTAAACCCTTCCCAGGCCGACAGTGGGGCAATGCGCGCAACAACCAGGAAGGGAATTGGCATAACGACTAAATTGGGATGGGTGAAAATAAAAAAAATACAGAAATCCCCCAAAAAGATTTTTGAAAAAAGGGACAGTGAAACCCAAGTCCTCAAAGGAGGGGCTGGAAGTGAGTCTAGGGATGCACTGATCCGATATTGGTATCGGTATCGGCCGCCGATATCACTAAAATAGCTGGATCGGGTATCGGTAAAAAATATATACAGGTATATATCGAATACATTTTTTTTGTTAAATGTATATATTATAATAGTAAATAACATAAGAAATAACAATTCAGTACATTTATATCTATGTGTTAATTTGTTACATTTAGTTTCACTAAGTTAGGAAAGTAATGTTTTAAGTCAAGCCTGATGTTGCCTTGCACAAAAGAATGATCCAAGTCTCTTCCACACAGTGAGGCATACAGTTTATTAATTGAATGAATGAAGTTTATTTTTTGTCTTTGTTTACAACAAATCAAAAACACACTTGTGATCCTTTACAATTCTTAAAAACAAAATATATTTTAATATAAATAAAAAAATACTTGGAATTGTTTTATTATTTTTTTTACTTTTTGGAAAAAAAAGTTTGAACAATGGGTATCGGTATCGGCCGATACCCAAACCCATGTATCGGTATTGGGACTGAAAAAGTCGGATCGGTGGCGGTGCATCCCTAAGCGAGTCCAACACGGACATCAGTAGGGACAGATTATATTATCTGGAACAATATACCCCTTTCCAACCAAGAGAGCTGGTATGCAGCTACCAGCACATGGATCCTGCAAGAGGATATGCTGAAGCAAGGCGACTGATGGAACTGCACTTCGGTGATAAAATAAAAATCACAAGCGCCTATATATCCAGAAGGCACTGGATTGGGCTGCTATCAAAGCTATGCAAGCTCTACAGTACATGCATGAATTGGACAATCCGTCAAATATGAGAACGGTAATTTCTAAGTTACCCTACAGGGTAACTTTATTACCCTTTATGTTCTCCGAAACAGAAACCCTACCCCTCCGTTTCGAGTCAAAATCTCAAAACACGTTTGGAGGGCCAGTCGGAGGGCTAGATGACCACTACCCCTAGAGCCACAAAATAATCCGGACACCCTACTCTACAAGGCCACGCGCAAAACGGAAGGGTAGAGCCAAGTGGTACGGCCAAGGGGGGGGGCGGTATTGGGATTGGGGCATAATGTCCTTGTGGTGAAGCTAAGCGGCAAAGCCTGTAACGCAGTTCTTTGCCACTTGATATAATCCGTTTGCCTGAGGAACCTCTGTGCCTTTGTTATGATCATGTCAACACTGACAAGACCGCCACAGTTATATGTGAGGAGGAGGACATTTTGTTCGGCTAACAGTGCAAACGCAAACATCTGAGGGAAGTGAACAAATTGATCAGAGTGTTTCTTTATGCATTCTCCCGGGCACTGTATACTCTGACAACCAAAGTTGACAGCCTCATAGCCAGGTGCGGATAGATGAGAGCACGGTGGTAAAAGGTTATCATGGTTGAAGTGTACTCTACGGGATGCACTGGGTGGCCACCTTGGGGTCGATTCTGTTCACTCCGCCTGGAGGGAAGAGTTTCCACCTGAACTATTACCCACTCTGATATTAACATGGTTCAAGTCCTTCTGCGTTTCACTTGTCAGGCAACAAACACACACGCAAAGCATAGAGGCACGTGTGCAGATGCTTTCAAACACACACACACAGGCTCATATCAGGAAATGACAAAAGAGAGAAAAATATCAATAATAATAGAAAGTTGTCTAATACAGTACAATACAATGAGAGGAGAAACAGTGTTGAAAATTACAAAGTCGTCAGCATACACCACATGGTTAATATTCCACATAGAACAATATACACACACATAAAATACATGGTACAGAAAAAACAACAAATAATGATATTAACAACGTTAAAGTTAACAAATGAACACATCCTTTCCCTCCCACATAGCTCCTCTCCCTATATACACTCAAAGTGCTTCCCCTCCACCAGACACCAAGGGACAAGGGCGGGAAAGGAGGGGGGGGGTTCCTAAATGGCTTTAATATATTTGATTTGGTTAAAAACATTATTTACAACACAAGAGTTTTCAATTATTCATCAAGGTTTGTAGATGCATTTTTCTAGCAGTCGTTTCTTTTTATTACATTTTACCTTTAATTTCTCTGATCTCTAAAGGTAAAGAGTTCTAAAATGGCATTGCTCTGTGCATCACTGTTGTCCTCTTTTCTCTATACATCACTGTTGTCCTCTTTGCTCTGTACATCACTGTTGTCCTCATTGCTCTGTACATCACTGTTGTCCTCATTGCTCTGTACATCACTGTTGTCCTCATTGCTCTGTACATCACTGTTGTCCTCATTGCTCTGTACATCACTGTTGTCCTCATTGCTCTGTACATCACTGTTGTCCTCATTGCTCTGTACATCACTGTTGTCCTCATTGCTCTGTACATCACTGTTGTCCTCATTGCTCTGTACATCACTGTTGTCCTCATTGCTCTGTACATCACTGTTGTCCTCATTGCTCTATACATCACTGTTGTCCTCTTTGCTCTATACATCACTGTTGTCCTCATTGCTCTGTACATCACTGTTGTCCTCATTGCTCTATACATCACTGTTGTCCTCTTTGCTCTGTACATCACTGTTGTCCTCTTTGCTCTATACATCACTGTTGTCCTCTTTGCTCTGTACATGTTGTCCTCATTGCTCTGTACATCACTGTTGTCCTCATTGCTCTGTCCATCACTGTCCTCATTGCTCTGTACATCACTGTTGTTCTCATTGCTCTGTACATCACTGTCCTCATTGCTCTGTACATCACTGTTTTCCTCATTGCTCTGTACATCACTGTCCTCATTGCTCTGTACATCACTGTTCTTATTGCTCTGTACATCCCTGTTCTCATTGCTCTGTCCATCACTGTCCTCATTGCTCTGTACATCACTGTTGTCCTCATTGATTTGTACATCACTGTTGTCCTCATTGCTCTGTATATCACTGTTGTCCTCATTGCTCTGTATATCACTGTTGTCCTCATTGCTCTGTACATCACTGTTGTCCTCGTTGCTCTGTGCATCGCTGTCCTCATTGCTCTGTCCATCACTGTCCTCATTGCTCTGTACATCACTGTTGTTCTCATTGCTCTGTGCATCGCTGTCCTCATTGCTCTGTCCATCACTGTCCTCATTGCTCTGTACATCACTGTTGTTCTCATTGCTCTGTACATCACTGTTCTCCTCATTGCTCTGTACATCACTGTTCTCCTCATTGCTCTGTACATAACTGTTCTCCTCATTGCTCTGTGCATCGCTGTTGTCCTCATTGCATACAATCTAGACCTGGGCACCATGACTCCAGCTGGGTTTCTTCTTTAAACATATATTCCAAAAGAATAAACTAGCTGCCAATCTCTGTTCCACCATTAACCATGATAGGTTCTGATGCATGTTTAAAATGCTGGACAGCTCCCTTTGCATGTTCTTAGTTATGTTTTAAATATGAGTGGACCGTGATAGATAACTGTCCAATGTGATGCCAAGTAGTTTTGTTTCATCTGCCTGCTCAATTCCAAAACCTCTACTTTTGGGGAAAACACACACACACACACACACACACACACACACACACACACACACACACACACACACACACACACACACACACACACACACACACACACACACACACACACACACACACACACACACACACACACACACACACACACACACACACACAATTACTTTCCAACACTGTCCACCATTGCGTGTTCACACCACTGTGAAAAGTTAGGTTTGATCTATTTTCAGGCTTATTTCCCCAGTCGACTGCAGGATATGTCCTCATTTCCCTACCTGGACATTTCATATTATGAATTATATATATTCTTATGAATCTCCAAATTACATAAAACTAAGAGGTAATATGTATTTCTGGGCAACGATGATCTTCAGTGTGATTTATACCACTGTGTTTTGTCCTAAAGTTGTAGTTTATGAACAAACACCATCTAATCCCTGTTTATTAGTGTGGGTGACCTGGCGAACCCACACTATAGAAATCTATACTATTCTTTATTTTTTCTTTATTCCACCGATTTTGCAAACACTACTCTTGCCAGAGCGTTCGCGCCCCATACACGTGAAAGGTATCAAAACGACCGGCTTGCCTATGGCAACATCGCTATTCGAACTCGGAAAGTTTCACCGCACCGTTTGGCTACGAATCGACTTTAAACGGGAAAAT
Source organism: Notolepis coatsorum (assembly GCF_963971535.1). Classification (NCBI taxonomy): domain Eukaryota; kingdom Metazoa; phylum Chordata; class Actinopteri; order Aulopiformes; family Paralepididae; genus Notolepis; species Notolepis coatsorum. The sequence continues at coordinate 23,045,305 of NC_140180.1, forward strand.
GTCGGTCCCATTGGAAATGCATTGCAAGTTAGAGTGCGGTAGCTGAAATAATTTTTGTCCACTAGCTTGGGTAAATTGCGAGAGTGATCTCAATTTTGGACGTAGAAAAAAAAAACCCACATCAAAACGATGACACGGCTGTCTGTTCGCTCACAAAAGAAAAATAAATGGAATTGGACATTTCTATCTCAACTGATGACCATTTGTTTGAAGGTTCTCTTCCCCATAGACCCCAATGTAATCCCACTCTAGGAATCCGATGATTTTTGAGCTTTTTCCCCCTTCTGTTCCGATCGCCACCGAAGCCACAATTGTCGAAGGAATGCCACAATATCACACACAACCCTTCGCCTACTCGTTGAAGTGCTCACGTGCACGTCACAACGCTTCATCTCGTATAGTTTTCTTTTAATCAACGTGACAATGCAGTCATGCATCTGCCTCCATTGGAATACATTCAAAGTGAAAATGCAAAGTCATTCGTGATTACATCACCTGTGTGGCTCATGGCTCATGATTGGTTCAGCCTAACAGCTGTGAGGCTCATGGCTCATGGCTCAGCTGACCTGCCAATGACCTCATCGACTTAACCCTTCATTGCCCCTCTGTGTTGCAGTACTGAATTGCTTGACAGCGCCCTCTGTCTTGCGGGTTGTGTCATTGTACTCAGTAGGGATATCCTCTTTCATTGGTCGATGTTGACCACCTTTCATTGGTCGATGTTGACAACTCCCCCGATCCTTATACCATGCCCCCTTAGGCCACACCCCCTCAGTGTATCTCTTGAACCGTTTGTCGTAGAGACTTGCGGGTTGTTCCATTGTACTCGGTAGGGATATCCTCTTTCATTGATCAATGTTGACCACTCCCCCGATCCTTATACCACGCCCCCTTAGGCCACACCCCCTCAGTGTATCTCTTGAACCGTTTGACGTAGAGACTTGCGGGTTGTTCCATTGTACTGGGTAGGGATATCCTCTTTCATTGATCAATGTTGACCACTCCCCCGATCCTTATACCACGCCCCCTTAGGCCACACCCCCTCAGTGTATCTCTTGAACCGTTTGTCGTAGAGACTTGCGGGTTGTTCCATTGTACTCAGTAGGGATATCCTCTTTCATTGGTCGATGTTGACCACTCCCCCGAGCATTAGACCACGCCCCCTTAGGCCACACCCCCTTAGTCCCGAACAATTTCAAAAACTCGGAAAAGTCCGAAAAATGTCTAAAACTCGGAAAAGTCTGAAAAATTTCAAAAACACGGAAAAGTCCGAAGACTCAGAAAAATCCGAAAACTCGGAATAATCCGAAAAAGTTAAAAAACTCAGAATAATCCGAAAAAGTTCAAAAACTCGGAAAAGTCTGAAAACTCAGAAAAATCAGAAAAGTCAGAAAAATGTCTAAAACTCGGAAAAAGCCGAAAACTGAAAAATCCGAAAAATTTTACAAACTCTGAAAACTAAAAAAAATCAAAAACTCGTAAAAGTCCGAAAAAATTTTAAAACTCTTAAAAGTCCAAACATTTTTAAAAACTCAGAGAAATCCAAAAAATTTCAAAAACTGAAAAGTCCAAACAATTTCTAAAACTCGGAAAAGTCAGAAAAATGTCAAAAACTCTGAAAAGTCTGAACATTTTCTAAAACTGAAAAGTCCGAAAGATTTCTAAAACTCGGAAAAGTCCGAAAATTTTCAAATGGTCTTCAAATGGTCTATGTTGACCACTCCCCCGATCCTTAGGCCGCGCCCCCTTTTTGTTTCCTTTGAACCGTTTGTCATAGAGACTCGCGAGAGCCTCTCCCGTTGGCCGGCGGTGCACAGGCGTCACCCACACTTTCACAATTTCCCCCGCGTGGAATTGTCTAGTTCCTGTTTATACCTTATAGTCTGATGTATACTCCTACCCAATCTAGTTTGCATAGTTTGATGCAAATGCCAAAAATGAAAGATCCTTATCAGATATGTAGTTAAACAGTCGCTCTTGTAGTTTACCAAACAATTCACCATGATTAATTTGGTAAAATGCTTTGGACGCATCAAGGAAACACGTATATATTGCAGCGTTATGTCTTCTGTACTAACTCACGACTTCCTTCAGTGCATAATTTATACACATCTGTGTTTATCTTTAAAACCAAATTTGGATTACTCTCCTTTTCCTGCTCTCTTTCACACTGCATATAAAGTGGTAAAAGTGGTTAGCAGACTTTATCATTATCTCTCTCTCTATCTTTCACAAACCCATGTGTCACACACACACACACACACACAATCTTTTCATCTTTCAAATAATTGTATTTCATACCCACTGAGAAGAGACCTTGACTCGGAAAACGGCTATTACTAAATAAAGAGAGAAAGCTAAACAAACAAATGTTAATATTGAACAAATCGGCAGGCAGGTCTTGCACTTAATCATCATGAATGTCATTAGCGCATAATGTAGTCTACCAATTAATCGGAATAACGCTACGGAGCGTCAATGCACTTTTAATGTGATTAATGTTATGAAGCGTTAATGCACTTTTTGAAAGTGAGACACCTTTCAGAAAAAGATCTCAAGGAGTCAATGAAGCAGAGCGAAGGAGAGCAGGAAGAGACGACGTAATCACAGGTCACCTCTCCCTCTTTCTCTTTCTCTCTCCCTCTCCCTCTCTCTCTCTCTCTCTCCATTTCCTCTCTCTCTCCATCTCTCTCTCTCTCTCTCTCTCTCTCTCTCTCTCTCTCTCTCTCTCTCTCTCTCTCTCTCTCTCTCTCTCTCTCTCTCTCTCTCTCTCTCTCTCTCTCTCTCTCTCTCTCTCTCTCTCTCTCTCTCTATCCCCTGCCCACTGTGGCTGCATGACGACAGCCTCCCAGCCACCTAAGCAGCCCCCCCCCCTCCTGGCTCAGTGGAGGACTTGTAGGCAAATGGTGAGAAATGAAATGGATATGCTTTAAAGTCGCTTTAATGGGTTCATGCACTGCCATGAACATAGCTAATTAAGGTCAGGGGAGTTTGCATCACATCCAGGCCCACGGTTGTGAGTACATTTTTATCAAGGACGTGTATTATGCACCACAGACAAGAGCTTTGCTAAGGCAGTGATGGGAATTAGGTTCCTCTTTTTTCTCCTTCACATAAAACACAATTTCTCCCAAGAGGTGTCGATGCTACACTGTCTAAAACCAACAGTGACTGTACACATGTAAAGGAACGTCTGCAGCAGCGGCGAGTGAAGCGTTCTAGTATTAGATGACTGCTCAGAACCCTGTGACGCCACTGTCAAACTACCCCGTCTCCGTGGTAACCTGTCAAGCTACCCCATCTCCATGGTAACCTGTGAACTCATCTTTAATGTGTGTGTTTGTGCAGAGAGAAATATTGGCCGTAATGAGTTGAACTAATGATGCCAGAGGAGAAATACTCCCTGAAAATTGTTTAGGTGACTAATTGCTCACACTAACAGACATTTCTCATTTCTGATTAGCCTTAATCACAAATATATGAGGGAATAAGACGTGGGAGATATACTGCATATTTAGACATGTGGGCTCATCTCAACATTGTAGTAATTTGATACACCAGATCCAGACATTTCCAGACAGCATTTGGAAATAGGAAAGGTTAGGACCATAGCTATATATCTGCACTGAATTGGTTGCTTTTACTGCTCTGTAATTAATGTGAGTAATGTAATGTTTATAGCGGAATGTAGTTTCAGTGGCTGATAATGGTAGTGGTGTGTCCACGAGTACATCGTTAACTAGGTTAGGTGTTTATTTTCATGCAGTAGGGCGTTTTAGCTCAGTAATAAACAAACAAGATACAACGAAACGTGTTATTTATTGTTAGCAAATTAGCAGAATTGTCATATTCCCCCATCAGCACAATTGCCTGCAGTGGAAAAACCTGCCATATCGGTAAACATTTTGAGGAGTATTATTATGCAAAGTCAGACTAGAGCACACAGCATTTATCATGTAGAACTGTATCCCCACATCTCTATTCATTGTACTTTTTTACATCAGAATGTAAAATGGATGGAACCAGAATGGATGGAAACCTTTAGAATAAAAAGAAGGTTAGTCATGCTAATTATGTCAGAGTCTTATGAGCTACAACTTTTACATTAAGGTTACAAAATGAGGTTCATTGAAAGGTCTGTGGTAACAAGACAAGACAATAATATCCTGTAGCGCGTGCAGCATCCTTCCAGATATCTGTAACTAACGTCACTCTTATCACTGGTGCAGGCTGATTTCCACAGCTATCTTCTCGCCGTCTTATCCCATGGTGTACTCCGTCAAGGCAGCTTATTTTCATGTTGACAATCAGGGGAATTCATTACGGTTTAATCTCACACTAGCAGCGATGTCAGATTGAGATTAGTGTTATTGTCACATTTTGTCTGTTTTTAAATCAGTCTTTATTATCTCTATCCTTTGGCAAATCAGATATGAATGTCAGTTACTTCTGATACGTATTCTTGAGGGGGAGTGTCGAGTTGACATGACAAGCATTGTCCTTCACAACAGTTATTAATCTTTATTACAGTTTAACTGACAAAAGCTATATTGAATATGTCTCACAAGCTCTCTGACCATGGGGACATGATGAACTCTATATTAAGCCTTCGAAGCCATGACACCTTTTTATTTTATTTAAGGGCTCATGTGAGTATATATTTTAAACATCAATATGTCTTTTGAAATCAATTAGATATATTTTAGCTTGGTATAATTACAGTGACATTTTTTTGTTTGAAGCAATACAAGGAGATCAGAGAGGCCAATTTGAGACGTGTCATTCCAGGCCTAAGGACCAAAATAAAATAGGCTTCTTTTACTTGCCTCAGTCCGCACGGGTGGTATTGTAAAGCGCATCCAGGTGCTGGCTCTGAGATTGAGGGAGTTTTAAATTAATTCAAGCTTGGAACTGATGTACCGTGGAAGTTTACCAAGAACAGCCTTATATATAAAAAATAAATACCAGTGCTGCAACCTGCGTGTAGCCAGTAAAGTCCAACCAATTAGTAAATAGAGTGTACAGTGATGCGTCCTATATGGTGAGTTGGAGATAAATCTCAGAGCGGCATGGTAAAGCGGATCGAGTTTGGCTAAGGCAGTAGGACAAGCACATCTATAAACTATGTCACCATAATCTAGTTGTGACAAAATAAGGGCCATAACCACCTGTTTACGGGAGGCGGGGGAAAAGCATGATTTAACCCTATAGAAAAAAGCAACTGTGAATAAATTTTTTACAGCATCAATATGATGTTTAAAATCTAGGTTCTTGTCCAGCCAGATGCCAAGGTATTTGTATGTTTCAATAACCTCAATAGAACAACCATCAAGGGTGAAAATAGAGGGGGGGGGGGCAGTTTACCTAGTTGGGGCAAATACCATTGCCTTTGTTTTGCTACCATCCAATAGCAGTTTTGAATGAGAGTATGCTGCAAGGAGGCAAAATCAGACATTTCTGACAGCAGCCTCAAGAGACCATTACCTAGTTGTAGCAAATACCATTGCCTTTGTTTTGCTACCATCCAATAGCAGTTTTGAATGAGAGTATGCTGCAAGGAGGCAAAATGTGAGGTTTCTGTCCTTGCTCACTCACTCGTTCTGTTCCTTTAAACCACCTCGCTCTGTTTTCATTTGTTTCTGTTAATCATTCAATTCCCCCATTCACACGCTTCTTCCCAGTGACGTCGTCAGAGACGTCGTTGATTGGTTCTCTCCCGTCCGCACGCTTTTCAATCACATTCCCCAGCTGTCACTGCTTGTCAATCAATCAATCCCGTATTATTTATACCCCGTTTCTCCACTCTAGTTTTGTTGGATCGTTTTGATATTTCTCTGTTTGCATTCTCCGTTCCTGCTGCTGCTGCTGTTTTGCTCTCTGTGCTTTACCTCCAGGATATTCCAAGAAGCCTTCCTCTTGGACACCTTTTCCCCGTGGCGACGCGCTCGCTCCGCTGCTGTTCCAGCACTCATTACGCACTACGTCTGGGTGAGTTTTTTACTGACTGTCTTGATCAAATTCCGTTTTCGTGTGTTTCTATAACACTGAAGATTACCACCTTTTTTATCAGACAGTCACTCACCCAGCGATCGCCTTTTTGTTGTTCTCACTGGGATAATATTTTTGGGACTTTACATCTCCCACTGTGTGTTGTTCACACCGAAGATATTATTCACATTGGATAGTTTTTTTGGACTTCACTCTCAGTGTCTATTTTTGCACCGAAGATATTCACTTGGGATTGTGTTTTGGAACAGCGCTCACTGTGTGTATTTACACGAAGATATTCACTTGGGATTGTGTTTTGGAACTTTGCTCACTGTGTGTATTTGCACGAAGATTAGTTCACTTGGATAACTTTTGTATTTGGGTACAAGTCACCTCTCCTGTTCTCCTGCTCGTTCCACCTGCACCCTTGTTGACTCGCTCCCTCTCTCTCTCTCTCGGTCCCGCAACACTTCTGAGATTCTGCCGAGAGAAGTCTGCAGAGCGGCTCAGACGTCAGCATCTGCTACCCCCTACTACCACCACGGGAGAAGCTGCAGAGCAGCAGAACATTTTCCCCCTTGCTTGTGTACCTGTCTTGTTTGACTTGCCTATTCTGTGCTCATTAATTAGTCTCAATAAACAAGCCCTTGTTTTTGGCAACTCTGAATTCCTACTCTCTTGTGTCGTGCGTTTGGGGTCGGTGTCAAACCATAACATTACGATCCAACCAAAATGACGACCCCAGCCGACACAGAGAGGGTCAGAACCGCACTTGCTAATCAAGTCGAGTTGACCAGGGATCACAGTCACCAATTAGAGCGGGCTGCGGTGCAGAATCTCAGGGATCAGGTCCTGCCTATGCAAGGGTCAATGGCCGCTATGGCGGGACAACAGTCCGACATTCTCGCTCAGCTTCACTCGCTGGGCGACACCGTTAATGCTTTTCATCTCTCACAACCTTCAGGAGCATTCCCCGCAGCCCCAGCAGATCCCGCACCTCGGGAACCCCGTCTCTCCGTCCCATGGCTGTTCGACGGCAATCCCGAGGAGTGTGCCACATTCATCATGCAATGTGAGTTGGTTTTCCGTCATCAACCAAGCCGGTTTTCTGCTCGTGGGTCCCAAGTGGCTTATATGACGAACTTGCTTTCAGGCCATGCTGCCCAGTGGGTCACTTCCTCCTGGGCAATGGAAGCAGATTTTGTGTTTTCCTATCCAGACTTTGTGGCGGAGCTCCGCAGAGTGTTCCACCATCCAGCCCGAGGTCTGGACCCTGGAGCCCGGTTGGGGACTTTCCGACAGGGGAGCGGCAGGGTGACGGACTATGTCTTGGAGTTTCGACTGGCGGCGGTGGAGAGTGGATGGAACGAACCTGCTCTTCGCCTAACCTTCTTGAGGGGGCTCAGTGACGCAGTCCAGGACCAGCTCGCTACCCGGGAGTTGCCCGACTCCCTCGAGGATCTGTGTAGCCTCGTCATCCGTATTGACGGACGCCTCCTGGAGAGAAGGCGCGAGAGGACCCGACTGTTACCTCCTGAAGCACCCCGGATCCCCCGGACGCTTGACATCACTCCTGGACGTCCTGTCCTCAACACTACTGTTGGTAGCAGGCCCCCCCGTTCGGTTCGCGAGGAGGAACCCATGCAGCTGGGACGCTCTCATCTGAGCCAGGCGGAGCGTGAGGCAAGGCTCAGGTCCGGTCTCTGCCTCTACTGCGGAGGTGCGGGACACCGAATCGCCGACTGCCCCACCCGGCCAAAAGATCAGGCTCACCGAGACCCCGGGAGATCCTGGTGAGCCGCTTTTCCCATTCCCAGCGCCGCGCACCACCTGACCATCTGATGAGCGTCACCCTGGCCTGGGGGGACCAACGTGCCACGGTGGAGGCCCTCATCGACTCTGGGGCAGACGAGAATTTCCTCGACTTCGAGTTCGCCACCCGAGCCAACATTCCACTTGAGGACCTTGTGAGGCCCTTGGAGATCTTTTCGTTGGACCAACACCGCCTGGCCGACATCTCTCAACGCACCGGCCCAGTCGTGCTGACCATCGCTGGGAACCACGTCGAGAGAATCCAGTTCCTCATCACCCAATCCCCCCTTGTCCCGGTGGTCCTGGGTAGGCCCTGGCTCACGCTGCACGAGCCCCACATCGTCTGGTCTTCCGGTACCATCAGGGGCTGGAGCTCCTCCTGTCACGCCCTGTGTCTGCAGGCGGCGTCCTGTCCCCCGCCCCGGAGGCCCGCTGGTGAGTTGCCTCCGGACCTCTCGTCCATACCTCCCGAGTACCACGACCTCTTGGAGGTTTTCAGTAAGACCAGGGCTCAGGCCCTTCCACCTCACCGCCCCTATGACTGCGCCATCGACCTCCGCCAAGGGGCTCCCCTTCCCGGCAGCCGCCTCTACAGTCTGACTGTCCCGGAGAAGAAGGCGATGGATCTCTACATCTCTGAGTCATTGGAAGCAGGACTCATTCGGCCTTCCTCCTCCCCGGTGGCGGCCGGGTTCTTCTTTGTTGGTAAGAAGGATGGGGACCTGCGACCCTGCATCGACTATCGTCAGCTCAACGAGATCACCATCAAGAACAAATACCCTCTACCTCTCATGAGCTCCACCTTCGAGCCACTGACCCAGGCCTCGTTCTTCACCAAGCTGGACCTCCGGAGTGCCTACCATCTTGTCCGTATCCGTGAGGGCGATGAATGGAAGACCGCCTTCAAGACCCCCAGGGGCCACTACGAGTACCTAGTAATGCCGTTCGGCCTCACCAACGCCCCGGCGGTATTCCAGGCACTCATGAACGACGTCCTTCGTGACATGCTGGAGGTGTTCGTGGTGGTGTACCTGGATGACATTCTCATCTTTTCCAGGACCCTCGAGGAACACATCCAGCATGTCCGCCGTGTGCTGGAGCGCCTCCTCCACAATCAGCTCTTTGTCAAGGCGGAGAAGTGCCGTTTCCACTCCAACTCCGTCGACTACCTGGGCTTCATCGTTGAGAAGGGCTTGACCCGAGCGGACGCCTCGGATTCTGGCCTGGGCGCTGTCCTATCCCAACGTTCTCTTTCAGACCAGAAGGTGCATCCTTGCGCCTTCTACTCGCGTCGCTTCCTCCCTGCCGAGAGGAACTACGACACCGGCAATCGGGAGCTGCTGGCGGTCGTGGCTGCGCTGGAGGAGTGGCGTCATTGGCTAGAGGGTGCCGAGGAGCCTTTTACCATCTGGACGGACCACAAGAACCTGACGTTCATCCGCGCTTCCAGGCGCCTCAACGGTCGGCAGGCGAGATGGGCCAGTTTCCTCAGTCGGTTCGACTTCTCGCTGACCTTCCGCCCCGGTTCCCGCAACACGAAGGCCGACTCCCTGTCCCGGATGCACTCCAAGGGGGCTCCACCCTCTGAGGACCCTACTCCCATCCTCCCGGAGGCCCGAGTGGTTGGAGCCATCACCTTGGGCATCGAGGGTGTGGTAAGGCGTGCCCTACGCTTCCAACGTGCTCCTAGCAACGTCCCTAGGAGTCGTCTCTTCGTCCCCGACTCTGTCCGGTCCCAGGTACTGCTGTGGGGCCATACCAGCCGGTTCGCCTGCCACCCTGGCGTCCATCGCACGTTCTCCTTCCTGGCTCGTCGTTTCTGGTGGCCCACCATGCGGAACGACGTTAAGGAGTTCGTGTTGGCCTGCACGGTCTGTGCCCGCAGCAAGGCCTCTCACCAGGCACCCTCCGGGCTCTTGCAGCCACTTCCCGTTCCGAGCCGTCCGTGGTCACATGTGGCGCTGGACTTCGTCACTGGTCTGCCCTCCTCCCAGGGGAACACCTGCCTTCTGACCGTGGTGGATCGATTCAGCAAGGGGGTTCACCTCGTGGCCCTCTCCAAGCTTCCCTCGGCGGCCGAGACGGCGGACCTCCTGACGCACCACGTGTTCCGCCTTCATGGGTTTCCCCAGGACATCGTCTCTGACCGGGGGCCCCAGTTCACCTCCCAGGTATGGCGGGCCTTTTGCAAGGGATTGGGGGCAACGGTCAGTCTTTCCTCTGGTTATCATCCCCAGACTAACGGGCAGACGGAGAGGATGAACCAGAGCGTGGAGTCTGCTCTTCGGTGTGTGGCAGCCGAGAGACCAGCATCCTGGAGCCGTTTCCTTCCCTGGGTTCAGTGGTCAGTTCCGCCACCGGCCTCTCCCCCTTTGAGGTCTCCCTGGGCTACCAGCCCCCTCTTTTCCCCGCACAGGAGACGGAAGTGGCAGTTCCCTCCGTGCAGGCCCACCTCGACCGCTGCCGACGAGTTTGGGAGATCACCAGGACCGCGCTGCTCCGGACATCTGAGCGCGCCTGTCGTGGTGCCGACCGGCGCCGGGTTCCTGCGCCGACTTACCGCCCTGGGCAGAGGGTGTGGCTCTCCGCAAAGGACCTCCCGCTACGGTCCTCGGCCAAGAAGCTCAACCCCCGTTTCGTCGGACCTTTCGAGGTCCTGAAGGTATTCAGTCCGGCGGCCCTGCGCCTGAAACTTCCTGCATCCATGCACATCCACCCCGTGTTCCATGTCTCCCGGGTTAAGCCCGTCTCCCTCAGTCCCCTTATGCCTCCAGCTCCTGATCCGCCGCCTCCCGTGTTGGTGGATGGTCACCCCCAGTGGCAGGTCCGCCGGTTGATGGGCGTTCGTCGGCGGGGCCGGGGGTTCCAATACCTGGTGGACTGGGAGGGTTACGGCCCCGAGGAGCGTAGCTGGGTCTCCCGGCAGCTCATCGTGGATCCCGGCTTGATCACTGACTTCCATCGTGCCCATCCTGACGAGCCGGGTCGGCCTGGTCGCCGGGTGGCTCCCGTGGAGGGGGGGGTACTGTGAGGTTTCTGTCCTTGCTCACTCACTCGTTCTGTTCCTTTAAACCACCTCGCTCTGTTTTCATTTGTTTCTGTTAATCATTCAATTCCCCCATTCACACGCTTCTTCCCAGTGACGTCGTCAGAGACGTCGTTGATTGGTTCTCTCCCGTCCGCACGCTTTTCAATCACATTCCCCAGCTGTCACTGCTTGTCAATCAATCAATCCCGTATTATTTATACCCCGTTTCTCCACTCTAGTTTTGTTGGATCGTTTTGACATTTCTCTGTTTGCATTCTCCGTTCCTGCTGCTGCTGCTGTTTTGCTCTCTGTGCTTTACCTCCAGGATATTCCAAGAAGCCTTCCTCTTGGACACCTTTTCCCCGTGGCGACGCGCTCGCTCCGCTGCTGTTCCAGCACTCATTACGCACTACGTCTGGGTGAGTTTTTTACTGACTGTCTTGATCAAATTCCGTTTTCGTGTGTTTCTATAACACTGAAGATTACCACCTTTTTTATCAGACAGTCACTCACCCAGCGATCGCCTTTTTGTTGTTCTCACTGGGATAATATTTTTGGGACTTTACATCTCCCACTGTGTGTTGTTCACACCGAAGATATTATTCACATTGGATAGTTTTTTTGGACTTCACTCTCAGTGTCTATTTTTGCACCGAAGATATTCACTTGGGATTGTGTTTTGGAACAGCGCTCACTGTGTGTATTTACACGAAGATATTCACTTGGGATTGTGTTTTGGAACTTTGCTCACTGTGTGTATTTGCACGAAGATTAGTTCACTTGGATAACTTTTGTATTTGGGTACAAGTCACCTCTCCTGTTCTCCTGCTCGTTCCACCTGCACCCTTGTTGACTCGCTCCCTCTCTCTCTCTCTCGGTCCCGCAACACTTCGGAGATTCTGCCGAGAGAAGTCTGCAGAGCGGCTCAGACGTCAGCATCTGCTACCCCCTACTACCACCACGGGAGAAGCTGCAGAGCAGCAGAACATTTTCCCCCTTGCTTGTGTACCTGTCTTGTTTGACGTGCCTATTCTGTGCTCATTAATTAGTCTCAATAAACAAGCCCTTGTTTTTGGCAACTCTGAATTCCTACTCTCTTGTGTCGTGCGTTTGGGGTCGGTGTCAAACCATAACACAAAATCTGAAATTTCTGACAGCAGCCTCAAGAGAGGGAGCACAAGAATACATAACTGTATCATCAGCATATATATGGTACCAGGAGTGACTTAATAGAAAAAGAAGCGGACACAAAATGTTACCTTGTGGAACCCCCTTTTCTAAAGTAATTGGATCAGAGACAGAGTCGCCAAGCCGAACACACTGTGTATGGTCAAGGAGATAGCTCCTGAACCAAGCAACATCTACAGTATTGAAAGCCTTAGTTAGATCAATAAACAAGGCAACACAAAAATACTTATTGTCAGCAGCCTTGATGTTGCTTGGTTCTATGACTTCTAAGCACGCAGTCACAGTACTATGCATGGTTCTAAAACCAGACTGCATGGTATTTAACCCTCATGTTGTGTTAGGAATTGGCACCACTGACCGTTGTTAGCGGGTCAATGTTGACCCGGGGTCTAACTCAGTCCTGACCACTAAAAATAAAGGAGTATCACTCAATATAGTTAATACTACATCCGAACTAACATTATATGCATTCATAACCATATAATCCCATTGTAATTTGATTTTATGGCCCCTGAGACACATCATGTCCCTTATTTTTAAGATGAAAATGAGGTTGTTCAATCATAATATACTAAATGTGAAACCCATAGATAATAATGTTTTCTGACTATAATAGAACAATATTAGAATATAACTACTGAACAAAAGTTTAGTATATTTATTATTATTTTATTTATTTATATTTAGTATTTTTATAGTATAGTTTTACCTTGCCAGGTCAAGAATGACCCTAACACCACAGTCGTACCTTTTTTTCTGCAGATACCTTCAGAATTTTCAAAATGGTGAAACATAGTTTTGCTGTGCTTATATACAGTATGTGTTGTGGAGGATATCATAAATCCTTGTTCTAATTAAATCAACTACATATTAGTTATTACATATTATAACCTTGAAACTGGAGACCCTAACACCACATACTGTAAGGGTTAAGATGGAATGAGAGTCTAGAAAAAGCCTTAGTTGGGAAGATACTAAAGACTCATCATATCAGGCAGGACCTCTTCAGAAATAGATAGATTATACAAGTCTGTCAAGGGTTGAGCTATAATAGGAGCTGCAATTCTTTGAAAATAGGGGTCAATGCCGTCAGGGCCAGCATTTTTTTGTATGATCTAATGTTTGCAGGGCATGCAGGACATCAGACACAAGAAAATGAGAAAAGACAAAAGTAGGCAGAGTAGAAGAGGGCTCTGAGGAGTTGATACTCAACCTCGAGTCAGGATGTAAGTAATCAAAAACATGCCCAGCCTTTTTGAAATGGGAATTGAAAGCATTTGACATTCGTTTTTTGTCAGAAATAAGGGAATCATTGACCAACAGTTTTTGAGGAGGGCCAGCCACACTCTTATTCTGTAAGGCTTTCACTGTAGTCCAAAACTTGGAGGGGTTGCTTAGGGTGTCAGAGGTTAAGGTTAAGTAGTACTCTACTTTAGATGTTTTAATAAGATGAGTCCACTGAGCCAATGTTTTGTCAGCATCATTATACATCACATGATTCAGGGGAGCCTACCCTTTCTTCCTGGTACAGTGTAAAGTCACCATCATGCATTGCATTTGTTTGAGCATGCCATATTTGACTCAAATAAAATGAATAAATCCAGCTTCCGCTCAGTGACTTACAGCCAAGTATTTGGACATTGTCCTGGGTGTTTCATTTTAGCAGTCAATATAAAACATGACTTTTGTTGGATAACTAAAACTTTTTTTTTAAATACTCAGTCAAAACGAACATGGATATTGTTGGCCTCCTGTCCAGTGTCCACACGAAAACAGTGGAAAACTATGTGTTGGGGTAGTTAACTACATTTAGTTCAATTACTAGTTTAACTACAATTTGCAGTAGTTGCATGGTAGTTTTACTACATTCAAATCTTAGTAGCCTTTTCAGTAGTTAACTACTTTGAGCCATGTAGTTTACTGTAAGTACTTAACTACTTTGGGCTGTAGTAAGTCATGTAAAATGGTAAATGGTGCACTTATATTGCGCTTTTATCCAAAGTGCTTTACAATTTATTCCTCACACCAATGGCGGAGGCAGCCATGCAAAGTCATTAAAGAATCTAATCTAAGGTTCCAACCTGCTCATCGGGAGCAATTAGGGGTTAAGTCTCTTGCTCAAGGACACCTCGACACGCTGCCCAGGAGGAGCGGGAATCGAACTGGGAACCTCCAGATTACCAGACGACTGCTCTACCTCCTGAGCCTCCTGAGTCACTGTCACCCCAGTAGTTTAGTTAGTTAACTACTTTGGGTCATATATTTTAGGTATTTAACTACTTTGGGTCATGCAGTTTAGGTATTTAACTACTTTGGGTCATGTAGTTTAGGTACAGTATTTAACTACTTTGGGTCATGTAGTTTAGGTACAGTATAGTTAACTACTTTGGGTCATGTAGTTTAGGTACAGTAGTTAACTACTTTGGGTCATGTAGTTTAGGTACAGTAGTTAACTACTTTGGGTCATGTAGTTTAGGTACAGTAGTTAACTACTTTGAGTCATGTAGTTTAGGTACAGTAGTTAACTACTTTGGGCCATGTAGTTTAGGTAGTTAACTACTTCGGGTCATATAGTTTAGGTATTTAACTACTTTGGGTCATGTAGTTTAGGTATTTAACTACTTTGGGTCATATAGTTTAGGTATTTAACTACTTTGGGTCATGTAGTTTAGGTATTTAACTACTTTGGGTCATGTAGTTTAGGTATTTAACTACTTTGGGTCATGTAGTTTAGGTACAGTAGTTAACTACTTTGGGTCATGTAGTTTAGGTACAGTACTTAACTACTTTGGGTCATATAGTTTAGGTATTTAACTACTTTGGGTCATGTAGTTTAGGTATTTAACTACTTTGGGCCATGTAGTTTAGGTACAGTAATTAACTACTTTGGGTCATGTAGTTTAGGTACAGTAGTTAACTACTTTGGGTCATGTAGTGTAGGTACAGTATAACTACTTTGGGTCATCTAGTTTACGTACAGTAGTTAACTACTTTGGGTCATATAGTTTAGGTACAGTAGCGCTAGCTCGTTGTGTTCACTAGGCTAGTAAACGTTAGCTTGTTGCTATCAGTCGGACGGCTGTTAGCTTAATGCTACACTGTTGAAACGTTACTGTGACTATAACATGCCTTAAACACTCTGACTACGACGTCATCTTTGACAGAGGGTGTTAGTCGACCCTACACCCGGGTGCCAGTGCCAGCGAGGACTTCGTCAACATGGAGAACGGCGGCTGGGTGGCGTAGCGGACATACCCTCGTCACCAACGCAGGAGATGCTGGGTTCAACTCGGTGTCCAGTTAACCAGTGTTGCTGTTCTCTCGGCCTGCGCTCAGGGTGAAGGTAGGAGTCCTGACCGGACTTTAAACACTTCTTCTTTTCTTCCCTTCTAAATGTTTTGTAATAACGATGTTTCCAAAACATGTGTTGCTGCAATACATTGAGGATACGACGGTGTTTAGGTGCTTAACTACTTTGGGTCATGTAGTTTAGGTACAGCAGTTAACTACTTTGGGTCATGTAGTTTAGGTGCTTAACTACTTTGGGTCATGTAGTTTAGGTATTTAACTACTTTGGGTCATGTCGTTTAGGTACAGTAGTTAACTACTTTGGGTCATGTAGTTTAGGTATTTAACTACTTTGGGTCATGTAGTTTAGGTATTTAACTACTTTCGGTCATGTCGTTTAGGTACAGTAGTTAACTACTTTGGGTCATGTTGTTTAGGTACAGTAGTTAACGTAAGGTTATGAATATAACCGTAGTTCTATGAATACTAGTGACGCTCAGCGTCATCTGCACTAACCTCACTTTGTCCACACACAAGCACACATGAACACACACACGACACGCACACTGTGCACGCTCACACACGAGCAGCCACTTAACACTTTAACATGAGCGGGCACACACTCATGTCGCACACACGCACACTTATGGCCAAAGGAAAGGACACTTTAAATTAGAATAACAGGAACAGTGTATTGCACTACCAAAGCTAACTAGCATGTCACACATGCGCTGTAAATAACTATGTACAGATACCGAGATGTCACTCCATGTTACCTGCTACCTGTTACTGCACAATGTTGTTTCTTCTTTTGATTCTATTATATGTACCACTGTATTGCACATCGTTGCGGGCAAGACCACCCGCATTTCATTGTATACCTGTATGCCGTGACAATTAAAACTCTTGACTTGACTTGACTTGACTTGTGCATTTGCACTGAATAAAAATTCACAATGTACCTTTACATACCAACATTCGTCTGGCCACACCCCCATCCTCTACCTTCATAAGCAGGTGTGTGGCCACACACTCGCCTCCTTCCCAATCTTTCACCACAAGGCGAGATCAAAGGCTGCAGTGGCGTCCAGACGCTGAGCGTCACTAGTATTCATAGAACTACGGTTATATTCATAACCTTACGTTCTATATCATACTAGCTTCCGCTCAGCGTCATCTGCACTACGGCAGCTGAGCGGGAGCTTGAAGCTCGACAAATGTACCCCACTGAGGCCCCCCACAACCATCAGAACCGGGGAGGACCGAGCCCCCCCGACCCTCCCTAATGGAGGATACCCCCCCCATTAGAGGACGGGAGGGAGACGGATCCGACCGTGCAAAGAGAAACTCGAGCAACTCAACGCACAGGGTGAGCAGACCGTGGCTTGACCCCACGACTACCCACACGCACAACCCGCATGCCACCAGGGAACGAACGGACGGAACAAACCTCGTTACCGCTCCCAAAAACACGGGGTCGAGAGCAACTCAACCCCGTGGCAAGGCCGTAGCAGCGGAGTGCGAAGGAAGACCCAGACCCACTGAAGGGACTGGATCCACCGGAAAAAGGGGGCCCGGAGAGGACAACGATGCCACAGCATCAAGACCTCACCAGGCGGTCACTAGTGACACCGCCCCCCACATCGCCAGCGTATTCGGACAGGGCCCCTCCAAGAGCGGGCCCTTCCCCCCACTAGCACGCCGCCTGGCACACTGACCCTGGCAAACTCAGGCAGTCAGCATGGTCGTAACTCGAAGCACTCAAGAGGCTACACTACAGCGGGAGCAGGCAGTGCACCGGGGAGACGACCCCAGAAGGGGACAATCCCTCAATCCAGGCATCAGGCGTTTGACCCAAGCCTGGAGCACTGCGGACGAGACAGGCGCCAAAGGGGTCAACTGAAAACAGCACCCCGGCGGAAGGGGCGTATGCTGGCATTGTTGCGCACCATGACAAAGTCTCCACCAAAAAACCCTGACCCAGAGGGGCCGAGGCAGAGAAGGCTGACACGATTGGCATACGTCATGAACGTGCAGGGGCACACTCAACCGGGTACCACATGCGGTGGTTGTTCCTATAACCCCTCAAGAAAAAACTCCAAAACACACCTGCAAGTATACACTGGCTATACCGCAGTACAAGTGTTTCAGTTTTCAAAAAGGGGTTATTCCAGGCCTACGGGTCGACGAAACACAACTTCGGACCGGGCCCGGCGGCTCGGGAAGCACACATGGATGCCAGAGGAGGTCCATAAGACCACCCCAACAGCCCCCTCTTTGCCATGCGTAAGAGAGGAGCGAAAATAATGGAAAACCAGCCCCTTTATGATAATGCAGGGTACAACCTGTACCCAACAAAGGGTCTCCATAACGCCCAACCCTGTGACACCCGGGCCGACCTGGCATTTTTTCCCCCGAAAAAAGCACAAGTCCCTCAGGGTACCAGAACAGCAGATCTGCGTCCCCGGCGGACAACGGGTTAACTGACCTGGACCAGCGTGACCAGAACCAGTCCTGCCCTAATCATGCCGACATCCCCACTCCAAGAGAGGGGGTAGGGACGAGTGTCGATCTAAAACATGAAAAGAGGGCGCCACCCAGACGGTCCCATTCGTACCGCGCTCAGTGGCCCACCTCAAGGGCGTGAGACCCCTCTACCTATGTTTTGATCTATTCCGTTAACATCCCCCAGATATGAACGAGAATTCGTCGAGACCTAGTAACAGGCGCTCGGAAGAGAAAACCTCCATCCCAGTTGCCCTATAAAAACGCTGTTTTAATAATGAGCAACCAAGGCGTACCAGCCTTATGCGTGATTCTCATCAGAAACACCCCGAGCCAGCACTATGTACGCGTCGAGACCCAAACACATCAATGGATAGTCTAACAAGACACCAGACATTGGTCCTCCAAGTCGCCTGGGAGAACGACAAGGAGCCGTCGTGCTTCATATTCTTTCCTCTTTTTATTAAAAAAGAAAGAAACACAGACTGACATGAATCCCACATGACGCGGCTGAAGGTAAAAAATATTTTTCATTTTTACATCCCGCCACCCTCACCACAGAGAGGAGACGGGAATCCTCAGAGAGACTTCCCACGTGAGCCATGAATTGAAAAGTCACGGTAACATTGAGCCATGTGACCAACAGACTCAAGTTACACGTATATCGAGCGTAGCAGAACACTAAGTTCCTACGCTCTGCCCCGACAACTTGACAATGACAGACCCTACATACGGGTCTGAAAAAACTCATGGAAGCCGTCGTCCAATAGAAACGTGCCCAGTGACGTATTCTATGACGGGGGGAAACCCATGACTCAACTGCCCATGATAGGTGCGGAGTCAGGGAAACCCTTCCTCCCCCCCGTGCCAAGCTGCCTAACAGCTTGGCCGGACCTCACACCAATGGCGGAGGCAGCCATGCAAAGTCAATAAAGAATCTAATCTAATCTCTAAGGTTCCAACCTGCTCATCGGGAGCAATTAGGGGTTAAGTCTCTTGCTCAAGGACACCTCGACACGCTGCCCAGGAGGAGCGGGAATCGAACTGGGAACCTCCAGATTACCAGACGACTGCTCTACCTCCTGAGCCTCCTGAGTCACTGTCACCCCAGTAGTTTAGTTAGTTAACTACTTTGGGTCATATATTTTAGGTATTTAACTACTTTGGGTCATGTAGTTTAGGTATTTAACTACTTTGGGTCATGTAGTTTAGGTACAGTATTTAACTACTTTGGGTCATGTAGTTTAGGTACAGTATAGTTAACTACTTTGGGTCATGTAGTTTAGGTACAGTAGTTAACTACTTTGGGTCATGTAGTTTAGGTACAGTAGTTAACTACTTTGGGTCATGTAGTTTAGGTACAGTAGTTAACTACTTTGAGTCATGTAGTTTAGGTACAGTAGTTAACTACTTTGGGCCATGTAGTTTAGGTAGTTAACTACTTCGGGTCATATAGTTTAGGTATTTAACTACTTTGGGTCATGTAGTTTAGGTATTTAACTACTTTGGGTCATATAGTTTAGGTATTTAACTACTTTGGGTCATGTAGTTTAGGTATTTAACTACTTTGGGTCATGTAGTTTAGGTATTTAACTACTTTGGGTCATGTAGTTTAGGTACAGTAGTTAACTACTTTGGGTCATGTAGTTTAGGTACAGTACTTAACTACTTTGGGTCATATAGTTTAGGTATTTAACTACTTTGGGTCATGTAGTTTAGGTATTTAACTACTTTGGGCCATGTAGTTTAGGTACAGTAATTAACTACTTTGGGTCATGTAGTTTAGGTACAGTAGTTAACTACTTTGGGTCATGTAGTGTAGGTACAGTATAACTACTTTGGGTCATCTAGTTTACGTACAGTAGTTAACTACTTTGGGTCATATAGTTTAGGTACAGTAGCGCTAGCTTGTTGTGTTCACTAGGCTAGTAAACGTTAGCTTGTTGCTATCAGTCGGACGGCTGTTAGCTTAATGCTACACTGTTGAAACGTTACTGTGACTATAACATGCCTTAAACACTCTGACTACGACGTCATCTTTGACAGAGGGTGTTAGTCGACCCTACACCCGGGTGCCAGTGCCAGCGAGGACTTCGTCAACATGGAGAACGGCGGCTGGGTGGCGTAGCGGACATACCCTCGTCACCAACGCAGGAGATGCTGGGTTCAACTCGGTGTCCCGTTAACCAGTGTTGCTGTTCTCTCGGCCTGCGCTCAGGGTGAAGGTAGGAGTCCTGACCGGACTTTAAACACTTCTTCTTTTCTTCCCTTCTAAATGTTTTGTAATAACGATGTTTCCAAAACATGTGTTGCTGCAATACATTGAGGATACGACGGTGTTTAGGTGCTTAACTACTTTGGGTCATGTAGTTTAGGTACAGCAGTTAACTACTTTGGGTCATGTAGTTTAGGTGCTTAACTACTTTGGGTCATGTAGTTTAGGTATTTAACTACTTTGGGTCATGTCGTTTAGGTACAGTAGTTAACTACTTTGGGTCATGTAGTTTAGGTATTTAACTACTTTGGGTCATGTAGTTTAGGTATTTAACTACTTTCGGTCATGTCGTTTAGGTACAGTAGTTAACTACTTTGGGTCATGTTGTTTAGGTACAGTAGTTAACGTAAGGTTATGAATATAACCGTAGTTCTATGAATACTAGTGACGCTCAGCGTCATCTGCACTAACCTCACTTTGTCCACACACAAGCACACATGAACACACACACGACACGCACACTGTGCACGCTCACACACGAGCAGCCACTTAACACTTTAACATGAGCGGGCACACACTCATGTCGCACACACGCACACTTATGGCCAAAGGAAAGGACACTTTAAATTAGAATAACAGGAACAGTGTATTGCACTACCAAAGCTAACTAGCATGTCACACATGCGCTGTAAATAACTATGTACAGATACCGAGATGTCACTCCATGTTACCTGCTACCTGTTACTGCACAATGTTGTTTCTTCTTTTGATTCTATTATATGTACCACTGTATTGCACATCGTTGCGGGCAAGACCACCCGCATTTCATTGTATACCTGTATGCCGTGACAATTAAAACTCTTGACTTGACTTGACTTGACTTGTGCATTTGCACTGAATAAAAATTCACAATGTACCTTTACATACCAACATTCGTCTGGCCACACCCCCATCCTCTACCTTCATAAGCAGGTGTGTGGCCACACACTCGCCTCCTTCCCAATCTTTCACCACAAGGCGAGATCAAAGGCTGCAGTGGCGTCCAGACGCTGAGCGTCACTAGTATTCATAGAACTACGGTTATATTCATAACCTTACGTTCTATATCATACTAGCTTCCGCTCAGCGTCATCTGCACTACGGCAGCTGAGCGGGAGCTTGAAGCTCGACAAATGTACCCCACTGAGGCCCCCCACAACCATCAGAACCGGGGAGGACCGAGCCCCCCCGACCCTCCCTAATGGAGGATACCCCCCTATTAGAGGACGGGAGGGAGACGGATCCGACCGTGCAAAGAGAAACTCGAGCAACTCAACGCACAGGGTGAGCAGACCGTGGCTTGACCCCACGACTACCCACACGCACAACCCGCATGCCACCAGGGAACGAACGGACGGAACAAACCTCGTTACCGCTCCCAAAAACACGGGGTCGAGAGCAACTCAACCCCGTGGCAAGGCCGTAGCAGCGGAGTGCGAAGGAAGACCCAGACCCACTGAAGGGACTGGATCCACCGGAAAAAGGGGGCCCGGAGAGGACAACGATGCCACAGCATCAAGACCTCACCAGGCGGTCACTAGTGACACCGCCCCCCACATCGCCAGCGTATTCGGACAGGGCCCCTCCAAGAGCGGGCCCTTCCCCCCACTAGCACGCCGCCTGGCACACTGACCCTGGCAAACTCAGGCAGTCAGCATGGTCGTAACTCGAAGCACTCAAGAGGCTACACTACAGCGGGAGCAGGCAGTGCACCGGGGAGACGACCCCAGAAGGGGACAATCCCTCAATCCAGGCATCAGGCGTTTGACCCAAGCCTGGAGCACTGCGGACGAGACAGGCGCCAAAGGGGTCAACTGAAAACAGCACCCCGGCGGAAGGGGCGTATGCTGGCATTGTTGCGCACCATGACAAAGTCTCCACCAAAAAACCCCGACCCAGAGGGGCCGAGGCAGAGAAGGCTGACACGATTGGCATACGTCATGAACGTGCAGGGGCACACTCAACCGGGTACCACATGCGGTGGTTGTTCCTATAACCCCTCAAGAAAAAACTCCAAAACACACCTGCAAGTATACACTGGCTATACCGCAGTACAAGTGTTTCAGTTTTCAAAAAGGGGTTATTCCAGGCCTACGGGTCGACGAAACACAACTTCGGACCGGGCCCGGCGGCTCGGGAAGCACACATGGATGCCAGAGGAGGTCCATAAGACCACCCCAACAGCCCCCTCTTTGCCATGTGTAAGAGAGGAGCGAAAATAATGGAAAACCAGCCCCTTTATGATAATGCAGGGTACAACCTGTACCCAACAAAGGGTCTCCATAACGCCCAAGCCTGTGACACCCGGGCCGACCTGGCATTTTTTCCCCCGAAAAAAGCACAAGTCCCTCAGGGTACCAGAACAGCAGATCTGCGTCCCCGGCGGACAACGGGTTAACTGACCTGGACCAGCGTGACCAGAACCAGTCCTGCCCTAATCATGCCGACATCCCCACTCCAAGAGAGGGGGTAGGGACGAGTGTCGATCTAAAACATGAAAAGAGGGCGCCACCCAGACGGTCCCATTCGTACCGCGCTCAGTGGCCCACCTCAAGGGCGTGAGACCCCTCTACCTATGTTTTGATCTATTCCGTTAACATCCCCCAGATATGAACGAGAATTCGTCGAGACCTAGTAACAGGCGCTCGGAAGAGAAAACCTCCATCCCAGTTGCCCTATAAAAACGCTGTTTTAATAATGAGCAACCAAGGCGTACCAGCCTTATGCGTGATTCTCATCAGAAACACCCCGAGCCAGCACTATGTACGCGTCGAGACCCAAACACATCAATGGATAGTCTAACAAGACACCAGACATTGGTCCTCCAAGTCGCCTGGGAGAACGACAAGGAGCCGTCGTGCTTCATATTCTTTCCTCTTTTTATTAAAAAAGAAAGAAACACAGACTGACATGAATCCCACATGACGCGGCTGAAGGTAAAAAATATTTTTCATTTTTACATCCCGCCACCCTCACCACAGAGAGGAGACGGGAATCCTCAGAGAGACTTCCCACGTGAGCCATGAATTGAAAAGTCACGGTAACATTGAGCCATGTGACCAACAGACTCAAGTTACACGTATATCGAGCGTAGCAGAACACTAAGTTCCTACGCTCTGCCCCGACAACTTGACAATGACAGACCCTACATACGGGTCTGAAAAAACTCATGGAAGCCGTCGTCCAATAGAAACGTGCCCAGTGACGTATTCTATGACGGGGGGAAACCCATGACTCAACTGCCCATGATAGGTGCGGAGTCAGGGAAACCCTTCCTCCCCCCCGTGCCAAGCTGCCTAACAGCTTGGCCGGACCGAATGAAAAGAGAGTAAAAAAAAAAACCAACCAATCAGAAGAGGGACGGAGGGGTTTATCCGGTACCCCCTCGCAAGCCCAACCCTTGAATACGACAACAACAATAGCCATATGATACCTTAAGTAGCCAGTATGCTAATGAACAGCGCAAAGCTAATTCAATGCACGCTAGCCACAGACAAGTCTGTGAACAGGGTTTATAACAAGGCCAAAGTTATATATGTGTGAACCCGACACCCGTGTTTATGTTGCAAGACACAGAAAATCTGATAGAGAGAGAGAGCTGCCTGAACCGCGGTACCTTTACACACACGAGCATTACTGCAGACCAACACAACAGTGTTGCGGCTCAATATCACTGTTTAAGCAACAGAGCACACAACTAACCTCTACCTTTATGTGAAGAGCCTAACCTTCAGGTCGAGGCAGAAAAAACCCTTTTCAACCGAGTGTAAGCTGCAGGCCTTGCTTAAGCTCTAACATGAAATGTAGCGACCAACAAGACTTAAAAGTCTAGCCCTTCTATCAAACCCACACTAGCGAAAGGTTCACACATCGTATCCCCATCATATGTAGTGAATAAACACACAGTTTGTAACAAAAAACAGTCCCTCCCAGGAGGGACCCTTTATTTCTTAACAAAATCATGCGATGGGCCGGGAAGGGAACAGGGGGGACCACAGAGGGAAAAAGTCACTTTAGCGACGCCTGCCACGAGCCGCTCTGGACTTGCCACCCCGGGGAGCCCCGGAGGGACGGTAAAGGATAGGAGGCTGGTCACGACGATCCCTACCGTCACCTCCGAGCGTGGATGGGCCGGCTGCAGTGGCGGAGGCGCCCTCTCTCCTTCTGGCCTTCTTTGCTGAAGGTCCAGCAGTGGCGGTGGTAGCAGCGGCGGCTACGGCGGCGGAACCCCGACGACGAGCCTTCCGTCTGACTCCACCGGCGACATCGGGCGGGGGGAAATGAGGCTGGAGCACGGAACGCTCCTCCTGCATTTCCCTGCAGGTTGAGGTCATCAGCTGCAACGCCGACCAGAAGAGCCCAGCATCGGAGAGGGGTGCCATCAGAAGTGGAGTCCTCTTCCTTTCCGGCACACGCGCCTGCTCCAGCCAAAGGTGGCGCTGGGCTATAGTGGCCAGGGCGCGTACTTTCTTAGCGGCGACAGCCTGCAGCTGGATCAGATGCAGGATGGCTCCTGCCGACTGGGCGAGCTGATCATGTTGCAAATCGGTCAGCTCCGTACCGCCCGTCAGTATCCCGGACATGAATCTCGCCAGCTGCGCGATGTTAGAAGTGGCAGCCAGAGATTGAGTTGCGGAGATAAATGACTGGTCACTCCAGTAAGCCAACCGCCTCGCCGATTTCCCGTGGGGAACCGGCTTCCGTAAGGGCTCCCACACCACCTCAGGACAAAGGAGAGCTGCCATCGGCCTATCAAGCTGAGGCACCCCCTCCTTCATACCGTCTACCAAACCCACCACCTTCGTGACTCGCACGTAGGCGGGGGTGAGGCCCATGATGTGGGAGACCACCTGTCCCTGACGGACGTAGGCCTCCATCGAGGGGAAAAATGGACAGACAACGCCCATCTCTCTCACAGGACGGCGTTGCCATAGATGACCTATGAGATCATCAGGGACAGGAACAGGCAGTGGCTGCGGCAGCGGCACGCTGTTTGCGACTGCCGCCGCCATGAGCTCGGGGAACAAAGCATGCAGTTCCCCCTGCATACTTTCCCCCACCGAGCTCGCGTCCCTCACATGCAGCAGACTACTGGTTACAGAGCCACATTCTGATGTGGCTGATAGCAGGGCATCCCGCCGCCGAGTCGGAGGTTCTAACCCAACATCTGCGTACGAGGGACCCCAAGGAGACCTATCACCCCCCTCCAGTGTTACCTGGACGGGCGGCGGACATGTCTCCACCGGGGCGTCAAATAAGAACCCGTCTGCCTCTACCATGTAGTCCTCTGTTTCCATCGGCCATGGAGAATCAGACGCATCCTCATCCAGCTCCAGCAACTCACCAAAACCAGGCCGTTCGCGTCTACAAGCCACCATCTTATGACGGGAGCGAGCAGACGCAAAAAGTTTGCGTCTCAAATCGTCCGCCACCAGAGGAGCCGGCCGCCCAACAGCGGACGACTCTCCGTCGGCAAAGGAACCAGAGCCGGAACCAGGCCATCGCACAGGAGACGGCGCTGGTGCACCAGCTCCTTGGAGAGGCAAACTACCTATCGGATGCCTACCGGGCGCGGCTGCTGACCACGAAAGTGGCCTCAACCCCGCTCCAAGACGCACGACAGAGGAGGAAATGGAGAACCGCTGGTGAAAGGTAACGTTGCTAGCGCGACCCTCCGAGGTAAACATTATGACTTAGCTTTTTTCTTTTTAAAGTTTATGAGAGAAAGAAAAAAGCAAGAAAAAATGTAAACACGTAACTCAACTTTCTTCAGCTTAAACAACCTCGTCAAGTGATGTATATAACAGGCACTTCCTTGTGGTGAAAGTGAAGAAGGAGGCGAGTGTGTGGCCACACACCTGCTTATGAAGGTAGCGGATGGGGGTGTGGCCAGACGAATGTTGGTATGTAAAGGTACATTGTGAATTTGTATTCAGTGCAAATGCACAAAGTGAGGTTAGTGCAGATGACACTGAGCGGAAGCTAGTATGATATAGAACTACTTTGAGTCATGTAGTTTAGGTACAGTAGTTAACTACTTTGGGTCATGTAGTTTAGGTACTTAATTTCAAACTACATGTTTCCCTAGAAATGTAGCATTTTCCTGATTCCACCTCAACAACTGCATCCAGTCTTCTCCCTATAACACGCTCAGACATGCAGCAAGTGAGGTTCTGCCTGACTACTGTAGATCAGACACACACACACACAGACACACACACACACACACACACACACACACACACACACACACACGCACACGCACACACACACAGACACACACACTCAGCGGGGTCTCAGACCTGTCTAGACTGAACTCAAGAGAACAGCGCTAGGATGGATGCATCATTGGAGCGCGGGGGTGGAGTGGTAGAGGGACAGAAGATCTGTCTTTTTGGCTGGCAGAAAGTAACAACAGTAAAATACCTCGGAATACATCAGGGAAGAAAGAAGTGCTTGGTGGAGGGAGCGCAGGTTGACCGCATTGATCAGTACTTTTTGAGAAGTCAGTCGAGTCAGTCGGGTGAAGTTCAGCGACTGGTAGACAATCACAGTTTGCAGGATATCAGTAACCCTGTCACTGACGAGGAGGGGGAAAGCGCTGGAGGAGGGCATGTAGATGGTACTGATGCCATCCAGTGAAATGGCCTAGGGCAAATGAAAGGAAAGAATGGGAGCCAGTTAAAGGTGCTGTAAGTGTTTTGTCTTGGGGTCAAATAATTCCGACAGCCATCACTGATGGAGTGTTTGGTCAGTAACATGGGTCTCCCAGTCCCTCTTGCTCTGTAGTAAACAGTAAATACATTGGTCCTCATTCTCAAACGGACATATGTGAAAGTTATACCAAGGAATTCCTTCGTAACTCGATTTACAAACTTCTTCGGCATTCTCAAACAGCTTCGTATTGTAAATTTGTTGTAGGATTTACGAACTCGAAAAGGCAGCCATAAGTCGGACAGACTGGTGTGTGCCTGTGTTTTTAACAGCTCTATTTGGGGATTGTGGTCACTGCAATTCTACAGACATCCACGGAATTAAATAATTATAATGATAATAAATATGACAATATTTGTATCATTAAGAATTAGATTTTACATAATAGTCATGACTCAACTAACCATGTCAGAAAATAAATAAATAAAAAATAACCCATTTGTTGGTTTTATTTATTTATTACATTGCTTGCACACATCTAAGAGCCAGTAGAAACGACTTGGTGATGATGCATAAGGCAGATGCACTCAGCGGCAGCGCACACACACACAGCTGCGAGGATTTTGGCCACTTACGGAGACAGCTTCACACGCTCAGGAATCGGGAGCGGTATTTTTGTAAATTTGTTAGTTAAAGATAGTTAAAAAGGGTACTTACAAACATGTTCGAGAATGGGGACCATTGTCTGGTATCCCTTCCCACTTTATCCAATCAGGAGAGAAAACCCTAGATATTTTTTACTTATTTAAAGAAATCTTGCCAAGCCAAATTTGCTGGTAGGTTATTAAACTTTTTTTTTAAGACCATTCCTTTCCATGTGCAGGAAATCACAGCCTGCTCTGCGCAAAAAGCCACACAGTGATGGCAGGTGAGAGAAGTGGATGAAACGAGGAAAGGAAACATATATAGGAAAGCAAGGGAGGGAGGGAGGGAGGGAGGGAGGGAGGGAGGGAGGGAGGGAGGGAGGGAGGGAGGGAGGGAGGGAGGGAGGGAGGGAGGGAGCAGTGAACATGTATGTTATTGGCTGCTTCCGATTTTTCCATGATACATACTGTATTGTATGTCGTTTTTAGCATGGGATCTGTTAGTATGCAACAAATAATGCATGCGACAGAGATTTGTACATGCGTACCAAAAGCACCAACATTTGAAGTACAGTGTGGAGCAGATGGTTGCTACATGGTCATTTCAATCACACAACTCTGTGCGCCAGGTAATTTCCAGCGCCATTTCCGGTTTCTGGGTCAGCAAATATTTTCCAAACAAACATAACAAACATACTGCCCAGCCCACTGAAGCATAATTGGGTGATTTTTTTTTAAACCACCGTGGACAAGACCGATGTGTGATGTGTGTGAAATTAGCAGCAAAGTGGAGCCATCGTTTGGTCTGGGGCCGGAGTGCATCCTTCTGGATTCTAGTTCAAGTGTGCGTTATGAATGAGTCATGAGTTATGACAGTATTATTTCAGAAACATAATACATTAATAGATGAGCAATTACTGTGTTATGAACATCCAGTTGATGTAAATCATTGTGAAATATCGACCGCTACTCTGAGGGAGGCTGCGTGGCCGACGGCCAGGGACAGGAGGCAGGGGCAGGAGGTGTGGGCAGGAGGTGTGGGCAGGAGGTGTGGGCAGGGGCAGGAGGTGTGGGCGGGGACAGGAGGTGTGGGCAAGAGGTGTGGGCAGGGACAGGAGGCGCGGGCAGGGGCAGGAGGTGTGGGCAGGGACAGGAGGCGCGGGCAGGGGCAGGAGGTGTGGGCAGGGGCAGGAGGCGCAGGCAGGAGGTGCGGGCCGGGACAGGAGGCGCGGGCAGGGGCAGGAGGTGTGGGCAGGGACAGGAGGCGCAGGCAGGAGGTGCGGGCCGGGACAGGAGGTGTGGGCGGGGGCAGGAGGTGTGGGTGGGGGCAGGAGGCTCAGGCGGGGGCAGGAGGTGTGGGCGGGGGCAGGAGGTGTGGGTGGGGGCAGGAGGCTCAGGCGGGGGCAGGAGGTGTGGGCGGGGGCAGGAGGCTCGGGTGGGGGCAGGAGGCGCAGGCGCAGGCGGGGGCAGGAGCCGCAGCCGGGGGCAGGAGGTGTGGGCGCGGGCAGGAGGCGCGGGCGGGGGCAGGAGGCGCAGGCGGGGGCAGGAGGTGCAGGCGGGGGCAGGAGGTGTGGGCGGGGGCAGGAGGCTCGGGTGGGGGCAGGAGGCGCAGGCGCAGGCGGGGGCAGGAGCCGCAGGCGAGGGCAGGAGGCGCGGGCGGGGGCAGGAGGTGCAGGCGGGGGCAGGAGGTGTGGGCGGGGGCAGGAGGCGCGGGCGGGGGCAGGAGGTGTGGGTGGGGGCAGGAGGCGCGGGCGGGGGCAGGAGGTGTGGGTGGGGGCAGGAGGCGCAGGCGGGGGCAGGAGGTGTGGGCGGGGGCAGGAGGCGCAGGCGGGGGCAGGAGGCGCGGGCGGGGGCAGGAGGTGTGGGCGGGGGCAGGAGGCGCAGGCGGGGGCAGGAGGCGCGGGCGGGGGCAGGAGGTGTGGGCGGGGGCAGGAGGCGCAGGCGGGGGCAGGGAGGTAACGTTTTCATCAAAACATCTGTGGCGACATTCTGGCTTGTGTTGTTTATTGTTATGAGCTCCAGCAATCAATTATTGGGCCTTTAATTACTTCTAAATGGCTACATCACTCTCTCCCTTTATAATGTTTCAAGGTGGCCTAAATAACTGCAGACTAGGTTAGATTTTTGTTAATGACCCCCCCTCCCCCGTATGTAAATGACCTTATTCACATTTTTGCATCTCATTTTCTTGTTTTTCTACAAAATCAGTGGCAATGACTGCGAGACCTCCAACAATGAGGGAAAATCTGGGCATATTTAAATTACTCCACTGTCAGTGTTGAAAGGTACCTTACCAGGGGGTCTGTCTCATTAAACCGGTGCCCAAACCGAGGCTGTGGGAGATGTTGCATCTGCTATGCAAAACACTTAGAAATCCTCCAGCTGCCCATTTATCTGCAAAACTTTTCATCTATCCTCCATCTAAGGAGGCGGTTTGGGGAAAATGCCTTTATTTTTCATAATCCCCCACTCTCTCTCTCTCTCCTCTCTCTCTCTCTCTCTCTCTCTCTCTCTCTCTCTCTCTCTCTCTCTCTCTCTCTCTCTCTCTCTCTCTCTCTCTCTCTGTGTCTCCCACCTTATCCATATTTCATGAAGAGCTCTGGAGGTATGAAATTGTCTCAGACTAATCCACTACTGGATATTTAGTCCCAGATTAAAATCACTCGCTTCAGTGACTCATAATTCTGTTCCTATTGATTGCCTGGGTCCAAATTCAAGTCAAGGATGTCGGCTACTGTACATCTCCCCCAGCGTTGCTGAAACCGCATCGGCGTACCTACCGTCTCCGCAGCATATCCGTGCAAACGCTGCCGACAAAACACTTTTTTCTTTTCTTGCTCACAAACCCCACATTGTGTTCCGCCGTCGTTCTGGGTTTGACTCGTGTCGGCATCGGTGAGACACACACTGTCAGCCTCCAAAACGTCAACAAACAACATCTGCAACAACTGGAGGAACAACTGAGGTACAAGTCAGCCAACACTCTCGCAGCAATCCTGACAGACACCTTGGGTTACTTCAAACCTCCAGCTGTCACTCCCAGATGGCGAGGAGATGGCCTGAGCCTCTCTTCTCACACCGCAGTCACACCCGTGGGCGGATCAGTGCATTCCTGCCTGAGTCTCTCTCTCTCTCTCTCTCTCTCTCTCTCTCTCTCTCTCTCTCTCTCTCTCTCTCTCTCTCTCTCTCTCTCTCTCTCTCTCTCTCCCTGAGTCTTCAGCTGTCACAAAGCTAAAGATGGAGATGTGTTGACGCATGGATGCCAGGAAATCACAGCCTGCTCTGCGCCAAAAGCCACGCAGGGATGGCAGGTGAGAGAAGTGGATGAAACGAGGAAAGGAAACATATATAGGAGCGGGAGGGAGCATACTGTATGTATCTGTCATTGGCTGATTTCTCCATGATACATACTGTATTGTATGTAACTTTTAGCATGTCATGTTATCTGTTAGTATATAACAAATAATGCATGCGACAGAGATGCGTACCAAAAGCACCAACACAGTGTGGAGCAGATGGTTGCTACATGGTCATTTCAATCCCACGACTCTGTGCGCCAGGTCATTTCCAGCAGAACTGAAGCAGAATTTTTTGTGTTTATTTAACACTGACACTATATTGTTCTGATTGCTTAGCTAGCAAGTCTCAAGTTAGACCGCGCTCTCAAGTTCTGACACTGGGTGCTGTAATCCCATAAAGTTGAATATAACAAAAGCAGGATAGCCGGACCAGCACTCTCAGGTTCAATAGTTTTAATGGCAGCCTCAGCCAGCCTGAATTGGAAACAGACATGTTTCGGAACTATGTCCTTCTTCAGTGAGAAGGACATAGTTCCGCATATGCACAGTCCTTCACGAGCAGTTTCAATGCAGTGACAAATTGTTCAAACGACTCGCTAGGTTGCTGGGTTTTTTCATGGAATTTGTACCTAGCGAAAATCGTGTGTTCCTTTTTCGGAACTATGTCCTTGGCTAGCCATATCACTGAAGAAGGACATAGTTCCGAAACATGTCTGTTTCCAATTCAGGCTGCCATTAAAACTATTGAACCTGAGAGTGCTGGTCCGGCTATCCTGCTTTTGTTATATTTAGCTACAGTAGCAAGTGGAAATAGCTGTCACTGTATCTTCTGCTATTACGAACGCCCACTTCCACCTGGGCGTGCAGCTCCTCCAAGTATGTAGTATGTAGTATGTTACACATACTGCGTTCCATGTGCTAAGCCGTAGGCTCCAACCGTAGCACGACATGATGTATGTAGTGTGTGCATGTGTATGATGCATAGTTTCTGTATGTAGTGGCCAATGAACTCAGAAGGAGCAATTCTCTAGATGAAGACCTGAGTGTTGTGGTTTTGAATTTCACAGGAAGTTTTGAAGAAAAATGCATATTTATAGACAGTTTCAAAGGGATAACAATAGCATTCTAAAAAGGCCCAAGTGTGTTTTCTGTTGCAATGTTTGCTAATGCAATAACTGACAGGAAATACATTTGGGTCCAAACTGTTCCCGAGGAACAGAATTCCAGTGAAACCGTCTATAGTGGAATGCACTTAGCACAACCAAGTAGAGAGGGTGGCTTTTGTTCTTTGTCAAAATAATTTATTATTATAACTTATCTATCTATCTATCTAACTTTTGATCTATCGATCAATTAACAAATACAAATTTGGAGCAGCCTATCAATATTCTTTTTACTGTAATTCCCATATCTTTGTTTTGGATGTTTCATTCTTTGAAGATGGTGCTTAGAATACGATGGAAGGTTGGATTATGTGAGACACACAGCTCAAAAAATAAAAAATACTTATTATAGAATAAATAAATAGACCTCCAAGAAAATCTTGTCCGATCTCTTTGAAATTGTGCAGGAGACCATGTCAAGGCAATGCGGTAATTAGATTATTAGATTAGATTAGATTCAAATGTATTGTCATCATACAGCACAAGTACAGTATAATGAAGTACTAATGTGACTGGAAGCACACTCTGCTTGACCCTGTGTAACTACATAATACATTTAGAACCGTGTTCGGGCTCATCCCTACCGCTCAGGTAAGAATATAAATTATCACTGTTATGTTCTCACATTTACAGAGTAGTAAACAGCAGTAAAATTACGAGTTGAACAGGAACTATTTTCCATGCTCTCTTAATGGCGTTGACTCCACTGTAACACACCAAGATCAATGCTCACGTCACACATTATGGCACAATCATTGTACCCACTGGGAACACAAAATAGTGCCTATTTAGGGGCGGCTGGGTGGCGCAGCGGACATTGCGCTTGTCACCAACGCAAGAGACACCGGGTTCGAATCCGGCTGTCGGCGTTGCCTCCGGCTTGGGCCGGCCGTCATACTGGCTCAATTGGCAGAGTCAGCGGGTGGAAGTCGATGGGTGGTAATCTGGACGTTGTGGACAGCAACTCCTACAGGTCGGTTGGGGGATGCCTGCACAGCAGGACACGTGATGCAAGGCTTCTATCCTCCCTACAACCGACCAGTGGGGGGCATGTGCGAGCAACTACAACCGACCAGTGGGGGGCATGTGCGAGCAACGTTCAAGACAGGGGAGGGGAGAATTGGAAACACGAAATTGGGATGGGAGAAAAAATAGAACACACTTTTTCAGGGATGCACGATATAATGCCGGCCATAATCAGCATCGGTCCGGTCGATATCTGTGATTCTTTTCACTCTTTCCGATCAGCAGAGCGGATGTGAGAACAGTGGATGAGTGTTTCTCTGTCTTGCTGTGCAGGTTGTTGTGCTTGTTGTTGTTGTTGTTGTTGTTGTTGTTGTTGTTGTTGTTGTCGTTGTCGTCACACAGCTTACTGCCACAAGGCACAACAGCATTGATCTAGACTGCAGCAACAGAAATAAAGACCTGGAAATGGAAAATGGATTACTTTCCGTTTGACAGTGTTTTCATGACTGTACAAAATTGGATAGGAACTCATTTATATATATAAAATCAGTTCCTATCCATATCCATATATATATATACAGTATATACACACCACATCATATCAGTATCTGTAAATATAGGTGTAATATTGAAATTGAATATGTCATTTACGACAGGCGCGCTAAGTACCCGCACACGGGGTCCTGATGGCCAGTTGGCTGCTAGCCTAGGATAGAGTCACACTCATGTTGCTGACGTTGCAATAAAGAAGCTAACATACTCTTCTTGTCCCGAATGATTATTTATCTAAAGCATAAATACGACATGGTGTCAGAGTAGAGAATTCAACATGGACTTCAACGGAGTTCCATCGCCACGGATGAATTGGGATTCTCTGGACTTGCCGGGAGAATGGAAGAAGTTCAGACAGCACACAGAGCTAATATTTTCAGGCCCGTTAAAAAGAAAGGAGAGGATGAACAATGTAGCTGCCTGTTACTGTGGAGTGGAGAAAAAGGGAGAGACATTTTCAACACAATATGGACTCTCAGTACAGAGGAAGCAAAGGTATTGAAAAGCTACTATGACAATTTCGAAGCATACGTAATTCCAAAAAGGAACACGATTTTCGCTAGGTACAAATTCCATGAAAAAACCCAGCAACCTAGCGAGTCGTTTTGAACAATTTGTCACTGCATTGAAACTGCTCGTGAAGGACTGTGCATATGTGAACAATGATGAGATGGTTAGAGACCGTATAGTGTTTGCCATACACTCAGCAAAAGTAAGAGAGAAACTTTTAAATGTCGGATCAGAGTTGTCGTTAGACAAAGCAATAGATGTAGCTAGAGCTCACGAGCTGGCACAATCTCAGATAAAATGTTTTATTGGCGTCACGAGCGGTGCGCATGAGCAGCACGTACACGAGGTGCACAGACATGAGCAAAAGAATGCCGCTCAGAGGTATCGCCCCAGAACAGAGTGGACAGAGAGAGCTCACAGAGCAAGTGACACAGACACACGAAGGAACTGTGGATACTGTGGGAACAGAGCACACAAGGAAGGAGAAAACTGTTCGGCAAGAGGAAAACAATGCACGAAATGCAGAAAATGGAACCACTTTGCTAAAGTTTGCAGGGCATGTAGCTTCCAGAAAAAGTCAGTGCACGAGGTGAGCATGCGCCCTGAGTCAGGCGAAGAGTCAGACGAACTATAATATAGACACCGTAACAGACAGACGGTTTGCTGAAACAGAACAAGCTTTTGCAGACATACAAATAGGAAAACAGGGCACAGAGCTTAAATTTAAACTAGACACAGGTGCACAGGTGTGGTATATTACCAATATCTAAGGTAATTTGCAGTGCATACAGGTTGCTAACTAGAGGGAAGAAGGACAGAGTGATAGAATGGTCTCCTCATCTGACGTCCAATATAGCCAGCAAGGAATAAACGTGCAGTCCAGACTACAGAGTTCGAATTCAAACTCATGTATTTATTTGCCGAGAGGCCAAAGGTGGATAAGCATCAGGTACATACAGGAATTATTCATCATTTTTCATAAAACATGATTGTACAAAAGGATTGATGAGGTTTACATAATCAAATAGCCCAGTCACGGTGGCTCTTCACATCAAGACAGTTTTGCACATAAAATAAGTCATGTTTATCAATGGAATAGAGAATGTACTAAGCAATACACATGGTTAAACCTGGTCTAAGATAGGGATCTTTTACATTTCACACTAAACAACACCCAACAGTGGGTTCCATGATTTACTCACATGTATGGCAACAGCATATTCTCTGGTGGGCGATGGAGGCTCAGAATCTGGGGTAGAGTTCTGGCCTGTCAACTAACCTTACTGATCCAATATTCCAAGATTCTAAAAACAGGAGGTTTGCTCTTCTTTGGTTCCGCCCCCCAAAGATCTCCTGTCATATATGGGCTGGTTCTCTCCAGGGGGGGTCTGTTGGTTTCTTGATGAGTTGGCATCTTCTCCCCCAAGAGAGAATGAATTGGCAGTTTGAACACTAGAACCTTTTCTAATTTGTAGTTTTAATGTAATGCGTTACATCTATATTCAGCATTAAACCAATGTGGCGTTGTCTATATTTTAATACCAGATTTCCTATATAAAGTATCACAATTAATAGTTCCTTGGTCTTAGATTCTAGCAAGCTTTACAACCAGAGTGAAATAGCTTTATTACTTAACCAGTTTGACATTCGTAAAATGTCAAAGCTCCCCCGAATGTCACACAACACTGACCATTTGCATCTTCTTTGTTTTAACCTCCATGTAATGCTACAGTTCAATATTAAAGCATTATTTTGAATTAACTATTATAACAGATATTTTCAGTTTCAGGGTTGATCTAACAGTCTGCTCAAGTCAATATACCATACAGGTAAATGTAATTCCCTTGAGAGAGTATCACAGCTTGCAAGATAAATGCAAAATCCAGCCTACTTCACGCAGACTGACAGGATATGGTGGAGAGAAGCTCGCAGTAAAGGGCACATGCACGTTGAATTGTAAATACAAAGAGTGTGACATGTTATTGGACTTTTACATTGTAGACACTCAGGCACCCCCAGTTCTAGGCTTACAAGCATGCCTGAATATGGACCTTATTAAACTAGTGTTGTCAGTCACTGCACACACAGACAAACAAACCATCATGGAAGAATATCACGATGTGTTTAAAAGAATTGGACTGTTCCCGGGAGAGTGTCACATCCATATAGACCCAGATGCCACGCCAGTGGTCTGCCCACTGAGAAGGACACCGATTGCCCTGCACAGCCGCCTGAAAAAGGAGCTACATCATATGGAAGACACACAGATCATCACCAAGGTCATTGAACCAACGGAGTGGGTCAGTGCACTAGTCATCGTTGAGAAACCATGCACAGGCAAGCTCAGAATATGCTTGGACCCAAGGGAGCTAAACAAGG
The DNA here is from genome assembly GCF_963971535.1 of Notolepis coatsorum. NCBI lineage: Eukaryota > Metazoa > Chordata > Actinopteri > Aulopiformes > Paralepididae > Notolepis > Notolepis coatsorum. The sequence continues at coordinate 23,081,535 of NC_140180.1, forward strand.
CTATCAAGCGCCGGCATTACCCTTTGCCGACACTAGAGGACATCACACCCAGACTAACAGGTGCACGCTATTTCAGCGTACTGGATGCAAGATCAGGATACTGGTCCAATAAGCTCTCTCAAGAATCATCAAAGCTGATGACGTTTAACACACCATTCGGATGGTACAGGTTCCTACGCTTACCGTTTGGACTCGCCCTCTGCTCAGGATGAATTCCAACGGAAAATCTACGAGACATACGAGGGTTTAAACAGAGTAGCAGATATAGTAGACGACATCCTCATCTATGGTGCAACCAGAGAGGAGCACAACAATAATCTCCATGCAATGCTAGAGAGATCACGGGAGAGAGGCGTCTGGCTCAATCCAGACAAATGCACCATCGGAGCCACCGAAGTGATTTACTTTGGGCACGTTCTTTCAGCTGACGGCGTGAAGCCGGACCCAGGCAAGATGGCTGCCATCAAGGAGATGGAGGTGCCAAAGAGCCGTGCAGAGCTGGAGACCGTGCTAGGTATGGTCAACTACCTGGCCAAGTTCGCCCCGAGCCTCTCCGAGATCAACGCACCCATGAGACAGCTGCTGAAACAATCAAATGAGTTCCTGTGGGACGCACAGCACGACACTGCATTCCAGAAGATGAAAGACATACTCACCAGTGAACCGGGGCCAGTTCTCATCTATTTTGACCCTGAAAAGGAGCTCAGCTAACAAGGTAGACGCATCGAAGTATGGGCTGGGTGCTGTGCTGATGCAGGAAGGAAGGCCCATTAGCTACGCATCCAGATCACTCACAGACAGCGAGGTCAACTACGCACAAATCGAGAAGGAGATGTACGCAGTCCTATATGGATTCAAGCGTTTCCATCAATATGCCTACGGTCGCCATGTTATGGTGCAATCTGACCACAAGCCCCTTGAGTCGATCATGAAGAAGCCTATCGCCGCAGCCCCACCAAGGCTACAGAGAATGATACTACAGCTACACAAGTACAATTTCACAATCGTGCATCGCCCTTGGAAGGATATCCCAGTTGCCGACAAGCTATCCAGGAAATCACTTGCCTCTCACGACGACAGACTCAATGAAGGGATGGACCTTCAGGTACACATGGTGTACAACAGCCTACCTGTACACGACGACAGACTACAGGAGATCAGATAAACAACAGACAATGACACACAGCTCTACATTGTGACCGTCGACTACTACAGCAGGTTCTTCGAACTAGACAAACTCCACAGCACCACATCAGCAGCTGTAGTCCACAAGCTAAAGGCAGCCTGTGCCAGGCATGGTGTCCCAGAGACCATTGTCTCAGACAATGGACCACAATATAAGTCTAAGGAGTTCGAGGCATTCGCCAAGTCGTGGGAGTTTACACACGTCACGTCAAGCCCACATTATCCTCAGAGCAACGGACTATCAGAGAGAACCGTAAAGACAGCAAAATCACTCATGGACAAGGCTAAAGCAGACAGAAGAGACCCTTACCTAAGTCTCCTTGAATATCGTAACACCCCAGTCGACAACTTCAAATCGCCGGCACAGCTGTTGATGAGCCGCAGGCTGCGCTCAACCCTCCCAAGCACCAACCAACAGCTACAGTCCAAGATGGACATGACAAGCGAGTGCAGAGACAACAGCACCAAAAGAGATACTATGACAAGTCAGCTAGACCACTGCCCCCACTACACAGTGGAGAGTCTGTCAGACTCCAAGAGTATGGACGCTGGAGGCCAGCAGTAGTCATCCAGCCAGCCGACACTGCGCGCTCATACCACGTTCGCACCCAAGATGGACACGAGTACCGCCATAACCGCAAGACACAAAAGAACACTTTCTGGCAAGCGACGGTCTGCCAAGCACAGAAGGCGTCGATCACTCACCTGATACCAACACCCCTGAACTGTCAGATGACTCAGAAGCAAACTCAGCTTCATACTACACCAGGTCAGGCCGAGCAGTAAAGCCTCGGGACATACTAGACCTGTGACTGTGTGTAGGCGGATCGCTGCCCTATTAAAAATAAAATAAAACAAATTAGAAATGTAACTTGAATACTAATGTTTACCTTGTTGAATATTGAAAAAAATAATAATAATAAAAAGAGAAATGTCACTTGAATACTAATGTCTACTGAAATGGATGACTTACTAATGTTTACTGAATTGGCTGACTTACTTACCTTGTTTACCTTGTTGAATATGTTCCAATATTTAAGCAGGTTGTTCTGTGAATAAGATTTGCATACGGTAAGAACTGTACTATCACTGGGACAGAGTATACGTTAAGCTTTGATTACATACCTTATTCACTTGTTGAAATGTTCAAATATTCAAGCAGGCTGTTCCATAATAAGAGAGCACACGGTACAAACTGTAATACCTTTGATACAAGAGTATATTTTTTATGTCTAACATATTAATGCTTACCTGTTTACATTGCCTGGCCCTGACATAGTGTTAACACTTTGACGACCACGGTTTGCAGTGTAATATGGTTCTAGACGACCAGGGTTTGTCAACAAACCGATGTACTTTTAGCCATATATATACTTTATAGTATTGCTATATGTCCATTCTCATTGTCACTTGAGTGCATAAACCGTGCCTTCATAATGGCTTAAAGAAAATAAAAATCCATCGGTTGGTTGTCATTTTATAGCGTCGTGAATATAAGCTTTATCGCAGTTTTCGTCTCGTCTTTTTTCTGGAAAGCTATTTATAGGGCTAAAGGCTAGTCACGTTATATCGAACGGCATTTCTGTTGTATATATACGAATGAAATAAAACAAACTGCTTAGCATCCGGACTATTACAGAGCATCTATGGATAAAATGGGGGCGGCGGGGGACGCCGATTAGTATTATTGATTAGCAATACAGTGTGCGTTCAAGTAGCCACATTCACTGATCGATTGCTTGCAAATTACAACAATGTCCAATCCGGCTGTAATTTGGGTGAATAGTATCCTACCGTCAGCCCATGTGATCGCCGGCAGCATTTCCCCATTATTCATCGGCATCTGGTAGATCGATATGTCCATTGGCTGATCATAAATCCCATTATTCCAGGCTGAAATCTGCGCTTCGAACCGTGATCCACGGTGCAGGATGTTCGCCTGGGACCCAGGCTCATATGAAACGCCCAAAGACAGTAAAAAAAAATTTCCCCATTCGCCCTCAATGATACTGCAGTGGAGCGATGGTGCCCATAAGCGGATCTGGCCGGTATTGCATGTTGCGGAAATCAAATATGTGGGTAAATCTGCAGAGTCGATCAGGGACGTTAATACGGTTATTAATATGGAATAAAACAATAACAACTTGCCACAAGTTAACTCGTGGCTCTGGTCCACAACGCATGGCACCGAAACCCGAGTTAACTCGTGGCTGGTCCCTATAGTGTTAACACACATGGTTAATGTTTACAAAGAATGTCTTACAGAGTAATGCATAATATTTTCTTTACTTTCAGTCTCTGTTAATAGCTCATAAAGTTTTCTTTAAAAGAAGGAGGATGTAATATTCATGCCTTGAATATGTCATTACCCGCACACGGGGTCCTGATGGCCAGTTGGCTGCTAGCCTAGGATAGAGTCACACTCATGTTGCTGACGTTGCAATAAAGAAGCTAACGTACTCTCCTTGTCCCAAATGATTATTTATCTAAAGCATAAATACGACAATAGGTTATGGAAAATGTACTGTGTTATCAGACTTTACGTTTATCGGGCCAAATGTAATGCACTTAGAATGAACAGCACCAGTGTGGCTGAGAGCTACGTTGGTACAGAGGTTGCACCTGTCTCTTTCTCAGAACATGGAACACGCAATAAGGTCTCATCAGGAAATGTAAACAAAGTACTAATCGACCACAGGAACACAGGTACATAATGTATGTTATGTTATAGCCATAAGTCATGTATTTACTTATTGTATAAGTAATATATTTACATTTCGTGCCAGGAAAGGTCCAAAATAAGCACTGTGATCGGGAGTCGAACCAGCGAATGAAAGGCATCATATATATATACAGTATAGGAGACTGTGGTCGTGGGTAGACTAAGACACCCAGCCTGACACAAACACAGCAATACTATGATGATGGTGTATTTTAACGTTTAACGATTATGATTAAGATAGAAAGTTAGGGTTAGGGTTAAGGTTATGATTAGTACCAACAGTAGCTACTGGTAACCAACAGTGTGGTTAAGGTTAAGGTTATGATTAGTTTAAGGTAACAGTGTGGTTAGGGTTTGGACGAGGCTGTCCGAAAAGTGTGTCTCAGTAGTCTTGAGGTAAAGGTACTTCCCATGTGAGCGTTCTAGGTTTGTTCGCCGCCTTAAATGTTTTCTGAAAAACGATGAAAAACTATTCTTTATATCTAATATATGTACTTATTTGCAATACGTACGCATTGTTAATATTCGTAAATACGTCAATATATTACTTATTTGTAATACGTACACATTGTACATTTCTGTTAAATATATCAATATACTGTATTACTTATTTGCAATACGGACGCATTGTACATTTTCATAAATACATCAATATATTACTTATTTGTAATACATACACATTGTAAATGTTCATAAATATGTCAATATATTACTTAATATATAACATAACGTACAATATGTACCTCTTTCCTGTGGTCGATAAGTACTTTATTTACATATTTTCAGCCAGATCGGGCTGGAATACGATACCAAGCGAAAGTATCATTGAATGGATCGCTGTTATAATGGATGGTGAGGTCACAGAGACAGTATTCCCTCCGAAGCATCTCCACTAGCACAACGCCACTCATGCAAGTTGCAACAGAGCGGCATTAACCTGCCTGGTAAAAGTGCGCCTGTCCCTTTATGGCTGTCAATTACTGACGCCCTCATATGGGCTCTGATAGCGGATAGGAGGAGAGACGTGACGCGGAAGTGAGAGCGGCGAGTTTGGATGTTTGTTTCAATGAAGGAAGACGTGCAGCCGATAAAGAACAGTGAGAAAGTGAACCGTATTAGATAATGTTGAAAACGTGCAAGTAAACCATACCTGGCATGGGATGACCAACGTGGATTAGTCCGGACATCTACCTGATCATCATCTTCATTCTTCACCCAACGCGAACATCGGTGCGGTAGGCTACACGCTGCACTGTGTTTGTTTGCCCCTGTTCTGAGGCTGTGACGCAAGCTATTATGTATTAAAAAACGCACCGGACTGCGACGTAACGTTTGAACGTTTATTTGCATGCTCCACCAGTGCACAACAACACACCACATCCACTCTCATTACCACAGCGCTTTACGGTATTTTCACAGCACTGTCGCAACATTACCGTACCATCTTAAAGGCCCGGTGACCACCATTGTGATACACATACACAACACAAGCGTCTCCGACTCCAACCCAATTCCCCTCTTCAAGCTTCCTACGGGCGGTAGCACATAGCCTACACCTCACGGTCCTCTCCAGCCCTAACCCAAACGCCCCAAGCCCAAACGCCCCTCTCTCCCCCCTGCACTCGCATCACACACAACAGTACAACACACACACATATTTTCTTTTGAGACATTCTATTTTTGGGACTTTCATTCGCTCATTTGTGTTGCGTTCATCACAAACTATTGAGTGTCTGCACTATTGACAACGCATACACATGATCACAGTCTGAAAATGAATTGTTTGTTTGGTAAATGTTTGCTTATGATTTTAATTGAATCCAATACATGGACATTTTGATTTTGAATTGAGCATGACTCTTGAGTGTTTTATGAATTTATAAAAAGGTAATATTGATTGATACATTTTTGCAAACTAACCTATGATTTAGCTTACTAATTAGTCTAGACCTACTATTAATTAAGTTATTTGTCTACCTTTATGTGGTACAGTCTTATGCCGGAGCTAATTAACCAATTAAAAAGTCATTTGATTTGCATTGGCAGGTTTTGGCACTGTCTGGCGCCCAACTGGAAAAATATTAAAGGCACTATAAGTAGACACCGCTACATAATAAAAGTAGACACCGCTACAAAGTCAAGAACCATTAAGGCCCTCATTACAAGTGCATCCTGGGAATGTTTTGCTATAACAGATATTGTAGAATTGCAATACTCTCACTCTCTCACTTCTCTAATCTAATCTAATCTAATTTCTCATAATGATTCACCAATGTCCATATGCATTTCAGCAAAACATCATGACATGGACCAAAAGTCACCTAAAAAAGTTCACAAAAGCAGGCACATCCAAACAATAAATACTAGGTGCTTTAGGTGCTTTATTTAATAACCTTATGAAAAAAAGATTCCGCACATTAGATAATACTCCTGTGAACATTTATTAGTTTAACCACCCAAGGGTGTAGGTTTGGTTTCAACATGGGGGGGGGGGGACACACTTTAAGCGCAGGGTCCGGGGGTCCTCCCCCAGGAAATGTTGAGCATCAAACTTAATTTACTGCATTCTGGTGTACTTTTATGCAAGGCACATCTGCAAGGTTGAGATGGTATGGTCCTGTAGGGGTGTCTGAAATTGTTGATTAATTTAATATATACGTAGGGATGGCACGATACCACTTTTTAATGTCCGATGCCTGATATCACAGCCTTGAGTATCGGCCAATTCAGATCCGATACCGATCCTACCCCCACCCAAAAAGAAAAATACATTTTGTTTGACTTAAAAAAAAAATTATATACATTTATTATTTATTTATTATTTGAACAGCTTATGGCTGTTAACACTTTAGCTATACTTGTACCTACTGCTCCACCGCTTTTACTCATTCCCTGCCAACAACGATTTTATACGTGTTTGTCCGCCAATCGTTGAACACCAACCATGTATATTTTATTGTTATTTCTTTTATTTGCTATTTCCATTCGTTATCCATCCAGGGAGCCTGTGTTACCATAGGGAATGAGTCTGAGATCGCAAAAGTCCAATACCGCTGCATGGTGGTATGCGGCCGCTGTTGCACTTCCTTTGAGACTCTGTGTATGGGGCTGTGTGTCAATGAAATGCCTCCGGGTGGACTTTTCTAGTAACCTGGACCAAGGGCTTCACCGGATCGCATTGAATTGTTTTCGGGACCCCCAATTCATTATGCTGTCGTGGGCCAAATGGACATACGATCTACCAGATGGCAATCAAATAATTGGAATATTCTTTTTGGAATCCCACCGGCCACAGATAAGAGCAATTTAATGTCAATTTCAGCTTGATTGTGCCTTGTTTTCATAGCCATCGCCATGATCAGCATATCTTGTTGTACTAACGAATGCCGTTATTGACAATCAATTAATCAGATTTCATGCATTCATGATGGGACATTATATACCGATCATATGCATTTGAATTTTTTATTGTAGCGTGTATAGGTACGAAATGCCAATGGATTAAGTATAATATACATCGCAGGCTATTACTAGCCTCCCAGGAATTACCCTAAACCGCTCTAAAACCATACTTATATTCACCACGGTATAAAACGGGAATGTATGGATGGAAATTTTTTATCTTTTTCACATGTTGAACGATAGATACTCTATGTAAAATGGGCCATAGTATTGCATCCATAGCTATAATATAGAATATAGTTATAGCCCTGCAAACAAGGTGACCGATTCCATTGGTTTAATGTGTGGCAGCACATAGCCATATCCCGTTCCCAGCACAGCAGAGAAAGAGTTAAGAGATAGGGATTTTCACTGGGCATTGCGGTGTTTGCAGGGCTATATCTATATCCTATTATAGATATGGAGACAATACTATACTACTACTAAAATCAACAAAAACCGATCCAGAAAAGAACAAAAAAAGTTAAAGTTTGCAAGATAACAGGGTAACAGAGCATGAGGTGAGGCGGACCTTTAAAAAAGTGAATATCAGGAAGGCAGCAGGTCCGGACGGCATCCCCGGCCGCGTCCTAAAAGTCTGTGCCGACCAACTGGCCCCAGTATTCACTGACATATTTAACCTGTCCTTAGAACAGGCTGTCATCCCCACCTGCCTGAAGAAGTCCACTATTATCCCTGTACCCAAAAAATCCAAGCCTGCTTGCCTCAATGACTACCGCCCTGTAGCTCTCACCTCCATAGCCATGAAGTGCTTTGAGAAGCTAGTAAAGGGCTACATCTGCTCCTCCCTCCCCATCAACATGGACCCCCTGCAATTTGCATACCGCCCCAACAGGTCCACGGAGGACGCCATATCCCATGTGCTGCACACAGCAGCATCACACCTGGACAAGAGGCAGGGGAACTATGTGAGAATGCTATTCATCGACTACAGCTCGGCATTCAATACCATAGTCCCCTCCATACTCATAGCCAAGCTCAGGGACCTGGGCTTGGGCTATGACCTCTGACAGTGGGTCTTGGACTTCCTGACTGGCAGACCCCAGGTGGTGAGAGCAGGCAACTGCACCTCCTCATCCATCACCCTCAACATAGGGGCCCCCCAGGGCTGTGTTCTGAGTCCCCTCCTCTACTCCCTGTACACACACGACTGTGTGGCTCAGCGGAGTAGCAATACAATCATCAAATTTGCTGACGACACAGTGGTGGTGGGCCTGATCTCTGCCAACGACGAGAGGGCCTACCTGGAAGAGGTCAAGGTCCTGGCGGGATGGTGCCAGGAAAACAGCCTCTCCCTGAACGTCAGCAAAACAAAGGAGATGATTGTGGACTTCAGGAGGTCGGGGGTCAAGGACTACAGCCCCCTCAGCATCGACGGGGCACCGGTTGAGAGAGTCAACAGCTTTAAGTACCTCGGAGCCTACATATCCGAGGACTTGACATGGACCACACACATTGACAGTGTTGTGAAGAAGGCACGACAACGCCTCTACTTCCTCAGGCGCCTAAGGAAGTTCCAAGTCAGCCAGAAGATCCTTAAGAACTTCTACTCATGTACAATAGAGAGCATCTTGACCGGCAACATCACCTCCTGGTTTGGGAATAGCACTGCACAAGACCGAAGCAGACTACAAAGAGTGACACGTTCAGCCGAACGCACAATTGGAGGGGGGCTCCCCACCCTCCAGAACATTTACTACAAGCGTTGCAAGGGCAAGGCTAAGAGAATCATTAAAGACTCCAGTCACCCGAACAACTGCCTCTTTGAACTGCTGCGGTCAGGCAAGCGATACCGGAGTCTCAAGGCGAGCACAGAAAGACTCAGAAGAAGCTTCTATCCCCAGGCCATCAGGCTGCTAAACGAACAATGAATGAACACTACACAACAACAACCACCAAACGCACATAGCACACACATCCACACGCACACACTCACTTTAAACAAACACACTGTAGCACCCACTCCACACACTTTATAGCACACACCCACTTTAAACAAACACACTGTAGCACCCACTCCCCACACTTTATATTTATGGATGAAGGATTGCACTACAACTCGTACACCTTACTGTAAATTGTACCTAAAATTGTACCTCATCCCATTTCTGCTTTGCACTAGATAGTACTGTACATTAGTACACTGCATAGTATTGTGTATTGTATATTATATGGTAACTCAGAACATTGTACATATGTCTATACCGAACACTGTGACCTCATTTTTCTTCTTCTAAATTCATGCTATATTATGTTATTATGTTATTTGATACTATCTTGTCTAGCACAGTCTCTGGAGCGTAACAGTAAGAAGCATTTTGTATGAAAGTATTCTGTACTTCTGTATGACAACTATTAAAGAACTTGAGATAAAACAAACAAACAAACAAATCAACAATCAACAAAAACCGTTCCCGAAAAGAACATAAGCCAACATAGGAAAATCAAAACTTAATCTGCAATACCCGAGTATCATGGTAGGGTAAAACAGATTGTAGGTTAAATTTGACTATACAATTCTAGAACCCTGTTTTTAAACATCTTTTTAAACTTAAAAATACTCCTGCTGTTTTTTATTTCATCCGGTATATTGTTCCAGAGTTTCACTCCTTTAACTGACACAGACATACTTTTAAGTGTGGTTTGAGCTCTAGGCTGTTTCAAATTGAGTGTTCTTCTTAAATTATACGTCACCTCTTGTTCTTTAAACAAAATTTGTAAGTTACATGGCAGTTGATAACTTCTTGCTTTAAAAACTATCTCTGCTGTTTTAAGGTCAACTAAGTCAAGGAACTGTAATGCCCTTAGTTAAAAAAACAGTGTGTTTGTAGGATGGAGATAACTAACATTGTTCACAACCCTTATTGCCTTTTTCTGTAAGATGATAATAGGATTCAGATTAGTTTTGTATGTGTTTCCCCAAGTTTTTATACAGTAAGTTAGATATGGTAATAAAAGAGTACAATAAATTGTGTATAATGATCTCAAATTTAATATGTGTCTGGTTTTTCTTAAGATACATAAGCTACACAGTATTTAAAAAAAAAAAAAAGGGTGTTGGCATTGCTCGCCTGGACACGTTACTATTTCCAATTCAAAGGTATATAATAGGTATTATGTTTCATCATGAATGCATGAAAGGGGGGAGGGGGTCGTTTTTTGATGCTTTGAGCAACGGTATACGTTTTGGAGTATGTTACATATAATCGTTGAGATCGATGTGAAATCATGGTTGGATCAAAGTAGTGTGAGAGCATGAAACTCATCATATCCTATCACCAACAAGAAGACAAAAAACACCCCCACCCTCCATTATGTTCAAAGACCCCACACCACTAACCTTTCCTGTCCAACCATCCCAAAACACATCACCCCCCCCCCCCCCCCTTCACCACCCCAAGCCCCCCCCACGGAGCAGAGCAAACCACACAACTCACCGTTCCAGACAAACCACCCCAAAACACGTCACCCCCCCCCCCTTCATGGACCCGAAACCCCCCCACAAAACAGACCAATCACTCACCTGTCCAGTCCAACTACTAACAATGGACACACCTCTCGCTCCTCCTGTATATAATGTGACCAATATCGTCGATCTAGAGCTCAGTCTGGACACACTCGGCCAGTGTTCACTCTAAGTCATCCGCTGTAACTCTTTGATTTACCTGAACCTATTTTGGTGTATTAAAACCCATGTTTTTTCAAGCCTACCTGACTGTCTACATTGATTGATCCGGGAACATTTCTCCCACAGTAGGATTGATGTCATATAGTCCTTACCTTTACTAGGAGGTATCCCAAAAAGAATATTCCAATTGTCATCTCGCGATTTCCAGTATTGGTGTCCATCGGGTCCCCGACATAATCCGGCACAACACATGCATCGAGGCGCCATGGACGCGTTCCAATGTGATCGGGTGAACCGCTAGACTTGCCTGAACCAAAATTCTCCCCTTGGACGAATTTAGATGTAACACCCAGTGTGAAATCTTTTTTCAAAGGGTGAGCGATACTGCCACCTAGCAGGATGCGGCCGGTATTGCACTCTAGCAATCTCAGAATGATTTCCTATGGTAACACAGAGGTCCGTGACATTGCATAGAATTAAAAAATTTTATAAAAGAAAAAACAAATGAAAACCCGACTATACTCTGGCATGGTGCTCAACCGCTGGCGAGATAACCCGACTATCATCGGGTCTGGCGCTGAATGAGTTAAAAACAAAAACCTGTGTTTAACCTAGCCATCTATAAAACATCATGCTAAAACTGTGAAACAAATGTCCTACTCCCCTCAAGGAAGAAATACATAGCAAACATGACTCAGTTATGCAATAGTAGCCTACTGCTGCTTTTTATTTAGTTAATAAAGTTAAGTTAATAAGACTACGGCGATTTCATGATGGCTTCCTGTCCTCGCGTTTTCCAGTGCAATGCACAGAGATTTTTAAATCATTGGTAAACAAACGTAGTGCTGAAAATATACACTTTGACTGCTGTTTTTATAATAGGGTTATGGTTATACTCTGTCTCTTGGCTACATTCGAAAAAGAAACACAACATTGTACTTATTTGGAATAGCAGTGTCGGAGATCAAATGCCGGTTTGGCAACATGATGCGAGGGTGTCGGATACCTAACGTTACATTTTCAACAACAGAAAGGGGCTGTTCGTCGAGCACAATACATTTAGTTATTTTCTCGGTTATAAGCTTTGCTTTGTTACCGTCTGCAGGGAGTTTCTCGTGCTTCTGAAGTGTTTCCAGCGACAGTGAACTCGACAAAGCGTTACTCCGTTTCCATGAAGTGTTTAATTAAGTCCATGGAGTTTCCAGTGTTGCTGCCACCGTTGCGTTGCAGATAGTACACTCGGCTGTGCCGTGTTATTCCACAAGTATACACGCGAGTCCTCTGTATTTGTTTGTGAGTGTGTCTTTATTCTGTTAGCTCCATAGCTAATCCGCTCCTAGTAGTCTAAGTAACGTTACCTGTCTGTGACCCCTTCTTCTTTGAGCTTAAAATAACTCCACACAGCTGACATGATCGCGGCGCGCTGCTAACAAGACTCACGTTTAGCTAACGATAACGTTGTTGTCGCGCTACTACTGTTCACGTGATGGCATGCTTTACAGCATGTATCGGATCGGAAAATACTTACGTAAGTGTTTTTCCGATATCCGATCCCGTGAATTTTTGGCCAGTATCGGACCGGTGCCATCCCTAATATATAGTTACAGGTAAGAAGGATATATAAATGATATATGGTACTATATTTACATTTACATTTAGTCATTTAGCTGACGCTTTTATCCAAAGTGACTTAGAAGTTCTGTACGACAAGTCATCAGGAAGGGCACAACTCTATCAGCTGAGTAACAATGTTCATCAAAGTGTTGAGTGCTACAGTGTAGGTTAGTTTATTAGGACAAGTGCATGACAGTAAGGTTAGTTAGGGTTCGATTTTCTATATATTTTTTTAGATAATGGTTGAAGTTAGTCTTTAGTCAACGGCGAAAGATTGGACGGGTTTTGGCTGTCCTAACTGGGGTGGGTAGTTCATTTCACCATTGTGGGGCAAGGACTGAGAAAAGGCAGGTTCTCCTTGATGACTATTATAGGATATGATGACCCCCTTATTTTTTTACCTTTTTTTGGGAGGGGTCTTTCATATTCTATATTCTTTGAGGTGGGAAAAATTGTCCTTCTCAATATTGAGGGGGACATGTCTCCTGCAACTCCCCCTAAACCTACGTCTATGCAACCACCGTGTGTACCTGCAACAAGGGTAGCAACACTGATTGACCTAAGAAGCACAACAGAATGTTGTTGTTTGAATGTGTGAACTGAAATTGTAATGACACCAACTGAGAAATCCCAAGATTCCCAGTCCGAATTCCCCAGTGTCTCACCGCTCTCTGCTCTCTGCGACGTGGAATGCAGATATTGGAGGATGAACGGAGGAATCCCAGGAGCTTGTGTCCAATAATATAACTTGGGAGACATTGGGACAGAACTTGGAATAAGGTCTCATCAGGAAACATAAATAAAGTACTAATCGACCACAGGAAAACGGGTACATAATGTATGTTATGTTATAGCCATAAGTAATGTATTTACTTATTGTATAAGTAATATATTTACATTTCGTATCGGGGAAAAGTCTAAAACTAACACTGTGACAGGGAGTCAAAGCAGTGGTGGAAAGGAAACATAATAGACGGTGGTCGTGGGCAAGTGCTCTCACCACTAGACTAAGACACCCAGCCTGATACAAATACTATGATGATGATTTGTTGTAACGTTTAATGATTAAAGTTAGGGTTTAGGTTAATGTTATGATTAGTTTAATGTACCAGTGTGGTTAGGGTTAGGGTTTGGACAAGGCTGTCGGAAACCTTTGTGTACATTCATGAGAGGCACGTCTGCAAGGTTGAGATGATATGGTCCTGTAGGGTGTCTGAAATTGTTGGTTAATATATGGACCATTCTACCGAATTAATTCAAAGTGCAGTCCCACAACAAAGAAAGACTATTTAACAAAACAATTAAGTATTCAGACATAGATATTTACTAAGATTATGTTATGATCTATTTAAACCCAAGGCATTAAATGAGATTGTGATGAGCTAAATATATACAAAATCATCATTTATATGGTACTTTCTATTGGGAAGTAGCTGTCCCAAACCCTGACCCGTACATTTAAATGTAAATGTTTTTAAATGTAGTTCAATGGTGTAATTTCAAATATCTTCATGATTAGGTTTAAACAGAAGTTGAAAGATTTAGATTTATTTTGGGTTTAATTTTTTTTATAAAAAAAAATATACTCAAAACATCTTGTCCCAAGTTTTCATGTCACTACCGAAACACATGAGTTTTAGTCCATCGGCTGAGCCTGGTTTTTAGCCACACATCTGCAATTTTGACCAGGCAGTGGCACTGCCTCCCTGTTCCTCATGGCTGCATGGTAAGTAGCTAAATCCCATACTTTTGAAATAAATGTGTTCCAAAGTCTGAAAATCAGTGTGAAACTTTAAGAATGGAACACATATTCTCTTCAATAAAGTAAACTTTTTGGGGTTTTATGCAAAATATTAGGTTTCCAAGCTGTTTGCTAGCCATGTGCATTTATGTAAAAAATAAAGTATATTGAGTTATAAACTAAAATGTTATGATACTGATTGGTTAAATAAATGTCTGTTCAATTTCATCAATCATTAACTCTGAAATCAATATGACCAGTGTTATGCATTTTACAGAGAAAGATATTTGGTAAAAATTTCATTTTTATTGATTTATTTGTGAACTTTCAAGACTTTTTTTAAATTATTTTTTTATACTCTTTTGAGAAGGGAAGGATACACAATCTTAACAGTAATACTTTTTTTTTACTATAGTGTATTACTATGTTTCTGTAATAACAATTTTTGGGAGAGGAAAAACATTCCAAAATATTCTGAAAATACAATATAAATATTGACAGTACTTTTACTAGATATATGTACTTTAGATATGGTACAATATATATTCTGACAACATTTTGGGAATAAAACATAAAACATTTCTAAATATTTCCAACCTGATTTTGAACCAATTTGGTAGAATGGCCCATATAGTTAAAGGTAAGAAGGATATATAAATATGATATATGATATATACTGTAGGATATATGACCCCCTTATTTTCTACCTCTTTTGGGGAGGGAGTTGTCTTTCATATTAACTTCATTTTATTTTCTTTGATGTGGGACAAATGTACCTCTTCTCAATATTGAGGGGGGAATGTCCCCTGCAACCCCCCCCCCCCTAAACCTACGCCTATGCAACCACTGTGTGAGGTTTCATCTCTTCTTCAGGAACACTGATTGACCTAAGAAGCACAACAGAATGTACGTGTGAATGTACATACAGTACGTGTGAACTGAATCAGCATATACTGTATACACCAAGTGAGAAATCCCAAGATTCCCAGTCCTAATGCCCCAGTGTCTTCCCGCTCTCTGCAGCAAACGACGTGGAATGCAGATTGGAGGATGAACGGAGGAATCCCAGGAGCTTGTGTCCAATAATATAACTTGGGGAGTGGAAATGCCCTTGCCATTTTTCAGTATTCTGGGGCAACGTAGTATATATTTACTACTATACTTGTATTTTCTTGTTGATTCCCTGCAGAGGGCTGTTTTTTTTTAATGAGGCCCCACCTGATAATGACTTCTGGTCTCTGGGCCTTATTGTATTGGGAGACAGTTTTTTTTAAGGCCAACCATCCTACTGTACCTTCACATGGGGAAATCCCATGACGATCATCATTCATCCTGTACTGTACACTGCTGAAAACATTACACTTCCCCTTCCACTAGATTCCAGGGGGGGTTGGGGGTGGGGTGGGGGAGGTATCTCATCTGAATTTGAAAAGCTGCAGGGTCCTGTGGGGAGCTGAATCCCCAACAGGGAGTAGAAGCAGCCCCTGGAATTCTGATTTATAAAACTCTACCTCGAATGCGACTCCTAAAAGGTGGCCAGGATAATTTGCCAGGAAGTGAGGAGATGAAACAATCCCACGGGGTCGTGTGTGTGAGTCAAGTCTCAAAAATCAGTTGGGGGAAAAGACGGGGGGAAAAGAGGTCAAAAAGCAGCTGGAAAGAGTTTGAGATCTGAGCCTTTAAAGGGCTTCACAATTTGTAACCCGCCCTGCTGTCTCCAGCTCAATAGGAAAACAAGCTTTTACATCCCTGTGTCTCGTCTCTCTTTCTTCTGTTACACTGGCAGCTCAGAGAGCGATAGGAATGTTAGATGCTATTAGGCACTGGGAGGACTTAAATTAGTGGAGATGGTCTGCTTAATACTTAATACTTCATGCTTAATGTCAATCGCAAAAGTAATTTGTATTTGTAATAATTATTGTTACATTACCTTCACTCTGTCTGCACTGTTTGGGTCCATGTAACGTTAGCTACTCATATAAGAGAGCCACTATTAGGACCAGCATATTGGGTTCCCATTAGGGAGCGTGCTGCCGCATCCCCTCTACAATTCAGCGCTGAGCCTCGGCTTGCCGGGTTGTCTTAATATCGTTTGCTATCAGGGGGCATGTGCATCATCTTTTTTTTTAATCAACTTTCTTCTCCTTATTTTTCTCCCATCCCAATTTCGTGTATCCAATTCTCCCCTCCCCTGTCTTGAACGTTGCTCGACTATGCCCCCCACTGGTCGGTTGTAGAGAGGATAGAAGCCTTGCACCACGTGTTCCCTCCGGCACACGAGGAGGCAGCCTGTCACATCTTTTCGCCTGCCAGCGCGGACTCTCATTGGCGAGGTGTAACGCGTGGGAGGCTCACACTACCCTCGCCACTTCCTGTCTCTGCTGTGCAGGCGTCTCCCAACCGACCTGTAGGGGTCGCTGTCCACAACGTCCAATCCTCACCCATCGACTTCCACCCGCTGACTCTGCCAAATGAGCCAGTACGACGGCCGGCCCAAGCCGAAGGCAATGCTGAGACTGGGATTCGATACCGGAGTCTCTTGCATTGGTGATGAGCGCAATCTCCGCTACGCCACCCAGCCGCCCTGCATGTGCATCATCTTCATAATTTTTTCATACAGTGTGATTTGACACTGAAACTGGATGCCATGGCAGTAATGGAAATGCCCATCAGATTGGGAGGACGGGGGATAAGAAAACATCAATAACTTAAATTAGTGGAGAGGGTCTGTGTATGGAGAAGTGTCATGTTGTAAGAATCTAGCCTCAGCGTGCATTCATTAATTTTCTATATAAATTCACAGGTACATTTCCAAAGGCTGGACTTTTCAATGTGTCAAAGTTTTGCCACTTCCTAAAGGTCATCTCACCGTGACAGACATTGAGAATCGGGTCCGACGTCTTTCTTAACCTTTAGTCTGAACCAAAGCCATTGCTGTTGCTGGACCTGGTGGCTGATTGTGTCCTTAAGCCCAGGGTTTCCGCTAGAAAAGGTTGGTGCCACGTGTTCGAGAAGATGTCAACGTCCCGGACAAATGGGATAAATTCTGGTCAAATATAATCTGTGTTTATTGATCTTACCTTTTTAATATTTTTTTTTTAATAATTAACGTTAAATGACCTCCATTGTTCCATGTAATTCAGTTAGCCACAACGTCAGCGTGTCCGTCCGTATCAATAGTGATAAGTAACTTACTTTACCTCCACTCTGTCTCCACTCGTTGAACGGCAGATTTCTTGAGAAAAAAGTATTTTGGTCCATGTAGCACAACAGCTATAGCCACAACCTAAACGTGTCAGTCTGTATCAAGTCTATGAGCGTTACGCAAAGTACAGTAGGTGACATGTTGTTGACACAATTTGGAAACATAAATCTAACATAAATAGAGATTTTTAAATATGTCGGCCAGTAAAGAAACGTCAATTACAGGATAACGGAGACCCTGCATAAGCCAAAATGACTCCTTCCTTCAACAAAGTAACTAGACTCACGCAAAAGTACTGCTACTTAATTGACTTGACACCTTGGTTTAACCTTTGACCAAACTGTGTTCCATTGCAATTTCATTGTAATCATCTAACAAATTTTTTTTGGTGTAATAACATCAGAAAACGCCACTATATTTTTCATCTGGGAACTTCAATTATGAGTGCACGTCAAATGATTGATGGACGCTTGCTCATACTGACACTGCTAGCCTTAGCATATAGTGTGTTTGTCCTGATAGCTCTCAGCAGGGATGCATGCAACGCCGTGGTCTAGTAGGTGCATGTAATGTAATGGTGTTATTGTGTGTGTGCGTGTGATCATACAGCTCATGAGAGAGCCACCATTAGGACAGGCTCCAGCAGATTGGGTTCCCATTAGGGAGCGTGCTGCCGCATCCTCTCTACAATTCAGCTGGTTTGTTTCTGCTTAACGTCGTTTGCGTTCAGGGGGCATGTGCGCACCGGTTGTGTTCATATTATTCTTTCATACAGTGTGATTTGACACTGAAACCGGATGCCGTGGCAGTAATGACATGTGAAATGCCCATCAGATTGCAATTCATGAAAAATAGATGCTCCCGACTTGCGGTGTGTCTGTGGTCAGGCCTGCGGTGTGTCCTTTATCTCAGGTGTTGCTGCTGATGAAGTGATGGTCAGCGCATCCTGCCTCCTCTTCCAATGCACAGTCTCAGTGGCTCAGTAGGTAGAGCAGTCGTCTGGTAATCGGAAGGTTCCAGGTTTGGTTCCCGCGCCTCCCGGGCTGCGTGTCGACGTGTCCTTGAGCAAGACGCTTAGCCCCAAATAGCTCCCCGGTGAGCAGGTTGTGCACCTTGCATGGTTGAATCTGCCGTCGGTGTGTGAATGTGTGAGTGAATGGGTGAATGTGAGGAACAAAGATTGTTTGGATAAAAGCGGTATATAAATGCAGCCATGTATCTATCCAGGGAAGGTTGACGGAGCGCAGGTGATCTTCTCAGTAATGGCCTGGCCTGCTACATATTCACACACCTGGGATAACGCAGCAGAGCAGCTCTGAGCAATATTGGTAATGCAATGCCTTGCCCAAGGGCACATGTTGGTAGTTGTTGAGGGAAGCAGGAGTAGAGTGACATATTTTGTATTGCAGATGTTGATTTTCCATGGGGGACATAATTTGCAGTTGAAAAAAGGTAATATATCACAATATATGTAATACTATGGAATAGTATTGTGATACTATGGAATAGTATTGTGATAATATGGAATAGTATTGTGATAATATGGAATAGTATTGCGATAATATGGAATAGTATTGTGATAATATGGAATAGTATCGCAGGGCCTCTGGTGATTTCCACCCCTAGTATCTGGGCATGTTTTGGTTGTTAGATACAGTATGATGAGGCTCAGAATGCCATAGCTGTGTCTACAATGTGGTGGAGGAGATACCAGAAGTGAAACCACTTCACTTTCACTATCAGATGAAAATATCCATATTCTCTCATTTAGCTAACTCCTAGTGTATGAAATCATTTAATTAAACTATTGCCTATTTTGCTAGGGAGCCCCCTCATAGACAGAGAACCACTGCCCAATGATAATGAATATTATTCTGTATCACACTATAATATCAATATCCTACGCAGAGCTCTGTCACACAGCCAGAAAGATCTCTGCCTTATACTGTAAGTGCCTTTTAACAGTAACCAATACATTACCTTCATGTCCAAATTATTTAGGAAAGAAATGCAGTAATAGAATTACATTAATACATATCACAAATATGAAACCTCTTTGAATGTTTACGAGCCATGCAGTGATTTATATGTCAGAATAATAAACAGACTATCGTTTTCTGTCAAAGGAGACATTCTTTTTCACGGTTGCATTCATCGTCCTCTCATTTCGTTTCCATGGACACAAGTGGCTATACATGGCAGAACAGACACCCGTGAGGTGAAATGTTCCGCTGTTTGAACTCATGCTGTTTGCATTTTCTAAAATAGACTATTTATTGAATTTGACCAGGAGAAATACAAAGAGGTATGTGAAACGAGCAGTGTTGGGACTAACGCGTTACAAAGTACAAAGCACAAAGAAAAGAACGTTTTAGTTAATGTAAATTGTGTCTTGGCTCAAAGATCATATCTACTGCCCAAAACAGCTGTTGAAGCACCTGGAGAAACAACATGCTTCAACGAAGCTAGTAGCTGAGTCTAACGTTAAAGAGCCGGACTCATCCGATTAATGGAAAATGAGCTAAAGAAAAGTTTGAGGGGATAATTATAATAATAATAATAATGGATTGGATTTATATAGCGCTCTTCGTGACACCCCAGTGACCCCAGAGCGCTTACAGAGTCCATTATTCATTCATACACAGTCATACCGGTGGTGGTAAGCTACAATTGCAGCCAGAGCTGCCCTGAGGCAGACTCACGGAAGCGTGGCGAATAATCATCGCCTACGGCCCCTCCGACCACCACCAACATTAATTTACATGCATACACATTCACACAAGGCAAGTAGGTTAAGTGTTTTGCCCAAGGACACAACGGCAGTGGGATGGACATGGGCTTGAGCGGGATTCGAACCACCAACCCTGCGACGACCCTGAGCCACGCCGCCCCACAAACCGGCGGGATAAACCCCACTACTTTACAATGCCAGAAAGCTGCATTGGCCTGTAAAAGGATAAAGGGTAGGCACACGTACAATGTCATTGCTGGTGAGATTGACCACATTCAAGCGATTTAAATAATGTTATTTTTGTTTTAAAAAGTTACTTCTCACAGTAACGCATTACTTTTTGGTGTAAGTAATCAGTAAAGTAACTGAGTTACTTTTGAAATGAAGTAACTAGTAATGGTAACTATTTACGATTTTTCAGTAACTAGCACACCACTGGAAACGAGACAACCCTCTGCGTAGGAGAGTGACCCTAACGCTGTACACCGGGTCTAAAGTCAAAGTGGAAGTGTCTCGTCGCCGTCTACATAAAGCAAAGGTCAGAGGGCAACGAGAAGTTGTTGTTTTTGTACAGATGTTGCGGGTGCTGGTTCTGGATGCATCCGTTCTGCTTATTTACTTTGTGATTTGTTTGTTTTTCACAGGCGAGCCTGGTTCCCTGCAGCTACAGTATTACTGCTTTCTTCTTTAGCCTCATCAGCAAAACAGGCCCGCTGGGTATGAAGTAGGTCAAATAGCTGGTAGTTAATGTTGGGCTCGACACAGACTCGCTTGAAATAGCAATTTTTTTCACAACGCCCTTCTCTTACCAATGCATTTGAACGTATATCCTTGTAATATTCCATATTTTGATGAGTGAAGTGATCCCATCGTTGGTTAATGTGATAACAAAATGTTGTACTTTGTACACAGAACGTATTTGATACCAAGGAAGCTTTGTTCCATGAAATAATTTTTTAGCCCAAATTGTACATTATGTAACAATAATGGAATGGGTACTTACTTGTGTTCTGGGAGTGTCCCCCAGTAACTAGTTTCGGTTGCTGCAAAACCTTCAGAATTGTTTGAGATTAATGTCCCTTTTAATGTGTTGTTGTCACTTGGCTGACAGCAGCTGATAGCTATGTACTGGAAACCGCCTCCTCCGCTTGCTCTCAGAGCATGGACTTTGATGTATTTTGGACATTGTGTATTTGGACTTTGATGTACAGTATTTGGAAATTGTGTATTTGGACTTTGTGTATTTGGACTTTGATGTATTTGGACATTGTGTATTGGACTTTGATGTATTTTGACATTGATGTATTTGGACATTGATGTATTTGGACATTGTGTATTTGGACTTGGATGTATTTGGACATTGTGTATTTGGACTTGGATGTATTTGGACATTGATGTACAGTATTTGGACATTGTGTATTTGGACTTGGATGTATTTGGACATTGTGTATTTGGACATTGATGTATTTGGACATTGTGTATTTGTGTATTATACTTTCGTATTTCATTTAATTTCAAACCTTTATTTAAACTCGTAAGGCTGAGGCTACCCTCATTTATGTGGCATGCTGTTTTAAGATGCACGTCATGCATCTACATCTTTAAGAATTTCACCATGAAATAGCCACCATCTTAATAAAGGCTTTTAAACGTGTTGTATCCTCTGCCAATTAAGAGCACCTTCATCACTCTGACTGGAACCTCCGAGCGCTCCAGACGTTTCCTGGTTTCTTTATAATGTATTTTATTGATTGTCATTTGTACCTTGCAACTGACAACATGTGACAAAAACATAATTGCCACCTTAGAAACATAGTTATAAATCAAAAGGATGCTGAGAAACTGATCCATGCCTTTATCTCAAGCCGACTTGACTAATGCAATGTACTCCTTACCAGCTACTAACTGAACCAAGAGGAGAGACCACATCAGTCCAGTGTTAGCTATACTTTGCACTGGCTTCCGGTAACATTTATATTTTATTTCAAGGTCCTCCTCCTTATATACAAAGCACTAAATGGAACAGGACCAAGCTACATTGCCAATTCTTTGGTCAACTGTGTTGTGCCCCCAAGAACATCTTGATCATCTACTAATAATAATAATAATAATAATAATAATGCAGGACTAAGTCTTTATTTGGCATGCAAACGACACACACATGCGATGGGCGGCACACACACACACAGGAACACACAATTGTTTGTGTCGCCGATGCGATTGAGTATCTGCACTTGACCCATCCCGTCGTCCTTCCCCCCAAGGGCAGCCGGGAGCAGATAGGGTGTCGGCGAGGTACCGCACCCCGGGGATCAATCCAAGTGCTCCTGCCTGTCTTCGTCAGGGACGCGACAGCATTAGCGATCTGTTTGTGCATGTTTTTCCATTGGGTTTCTGTTATTAGGGGGGAAACCCTTGCGAGCATGGGGAGAACATGCAAACTCCACACAGATAGGCCTGGGAGATACCCCACCTAGGTACCTGGCAACGCGGAAACCTGGTCCCCAAGCAGGGATCGAACCCTGGACCTTCTTGCGGTGAGGCGACAGTGTTAACCACTACACCACCGTGCCGCTATTACTGGTTTAACCACAGCCAAAAGAAAGTCAGGGCCGTTAATAATTAGTATGCACTAAGCTATGGAATATCCTACCTATGGACATTAGGGAGGCTAGATGACTAAATATTTTCAAAAGTAAGCTAAAAACGTACCTCTTCTCCTTAGCCTTTGCTGCTTGGACTCATTGCATCCAGACTGTGATTGTTGTACTGGAGATTATACTATTAGTACACTAGTACACTATTGCACTATATTACTCTATTTCATGCTAATGTGCTACAGGCACAGTGTTTAGGGTCTTGTTGAGCAATATATTCAAAGGTTCATACCTTCAAAATACGCCATCACTTGTACAAATCGGGCGGATACTTTTCAATCTATGTCTTATGAACCATGATGATAACACAATACCGATGTCAGCTCCACAGGCCTTAAAATAACTGGAGCCATTCTCTTTACCCATTCATACTTTACCCAGAAATCCTTGCAATTAAACTGTACCCCCCCCCCCCCCCCCCCCCCCCCCCCACTTAACACTTTTTCCAGTCTGAGAGCAGCTGTGTGGCTTTGATGTGACAATGAGAGAGAGATCTCTCATAATTGTGAGATCTTATAACCACAGGATAAAGGAAAATAGTCAATATTGTAATCAAGATTCAAGATTTTATTATAATAGAAATAGAGCTGGCTCATATTATAACATATAAAACAAATCTGACCTGTATTAACAATAGCTCAGATAAATCATACCATAAAAGAGTAAAAGGGTAAAAGACCAAACACTATACAAAATATACAATATACACAACTAAAATCTACAAAATGCAAAATGCTAAAATGAGGTAAAAGAGGTGTAAATGTAAAAATATGGTGTAAAGTTAAGTGTTTAAAGTGAATGTTTAAATCCCCCTACTGTAATGCTGTGCTATAGTTCACAAGCCTTCCTTCAATGTTGAGTTATACTCTGTTTAGATTAATCATAATCATGATCATGTATATAAATTATGTATTATTTTTTAAGTTTAAATATCAACATTATCTGGCCATCCTCAGTAAATACTATCAAACTCCTCTGACCTCATCTGGTCTTTCCAAAGATCAGAGATGGGACGGGCGCACACGCACGCACGCACGCACACACACAGAAAGGCAGAATGGCTTATAGCAGACTTAATGATCTTAGAATATTTCATTATAATATTATAGTGAAACGTTTGGCAGAGAGAGAGAGAGAGAGAGAGAGAGAGAGAGAGAGAGAGAGAGAGAGATTTAAATCTATCATCAATAAGACATCTATTACAATCTTTAAAAAAAATATTATTCTATTATTATAAAATAGATAGATTAGATAGATATCTATCCATCTAAAAAATGTCCGGGAGGTTTGTATGCCTGTCTATAATTGCAATACTGTCTACATGCACTGCTGTGAAGCACTTTGGGGTGCAATTCTTGTATAAAAGGTGCTATGTGATTTATTATTATAATTATTAACAAAATGTATGCAATTGAGTACTAAACACAACAATGTCTTACCAGTAGAGTACACTGATCACCAGTAGGATTATGATAATACATACTGTACACTGGTATGGTATGGTATTTATTTTAGACAACAAAACATATACAGATCATTACTCACATATTTGCTTTTGTCAAGGATAGAAACGAAAAAGGCGCAATGACTTATTTACATCGTTGTCCTTGGATGTCAAGGATGCTTGAAAAACAACACATACAACTCATTACAGTAAATCATTCACAATGATCACCTTTGCATAGTAATAATGGCACAACCCTTAATTAATACAAACATGCACGTTTGTTGATACATGTTCATTCTAGCCTTGAGTCTATGAGTCTACTGATCACCAGATAAGGATAATACATACAGTACTATACTCTGATCACCAGATGATGATAATACATACTGTACTCTGATCACCAGATGAGGATAATACATACAGTACTGTACTCTGATCACCAGATGATGATAATATATACTGTACTCTGATCACCAGATGAGGATAATACATACAGTACTGTACTCTGATCACCAGATGATGATAATACATAATGTACACTAATCACCAGATGATGATAATACATACTGTACTCTGATCACCAGATGATGATAATACATACTGTACACCAGGGGTGTAAAGTACTTGAGTAATTGTACTTCGTTACAATACTTAAGTACAGTTTTTGGGGATTTGTACTATACTCGAGTATTATTCGGTTTGTATACTTGTACTTTTACTCAATTACATTTCACAGAGAATTTTTTTTCTTTTTACTCCTTTCATTTAAAATGCAGACCTACAAAGTACAAAGTACAAATCTTGCAGGTCCAACCATTTTAATTAGTATATTTGTTTCTCTGGCTGAACTAATGTTAACGTTATTAATCCTGCGTCCGCACTTTTAAAGACAGCCAATCAAATGGAATATTAACCCGCCCATACCCATGCTGATTGGCCCTTGTGCAAGATTAGAAGGCGGGGATCTGCTATCAGAAGAATAGACGGCCAGAAAAAAAAACTTTTAGTACTTAAGTACATTTAAAAGTAGAAACTTTTTTACTTTTACTCAAGTGTGTTTTTAGCCAGATACTCTGACTTTTACTTGAGTACAATTTTGAGACGGTACGGTACCCATACTTTCACTTAAGTATAATTTCGGGATACTTTTTACACCCCTGCTGATCAGGATGATAATACATACTGTACTCTGATCACAAGATGATGATAATACATACTGTACTCTGATCACAAGATGATGATAATACATACTGTACACTGATCAGGATGATAATACATACTGTACACTGATCAGGATGATAATACATACTGTACACTGATTACAAAATGATGACAATACACATACTGTACTCTAGGAATTCTACCTTTCCCTGAACATCATTAGGCATGTTGTGATGCTGAGCTTGTTTACTCGTACAATATAATGCTATTTATAGTTGAACAGTTAGAGAAATGTGAGTCAATCCAATTAGTATGGCAAGACAGATTTGCGTTCACTGTGAAGACTTGTCAATCCTTTCTGTCAGGAAGGACTCACAGCATAGACATAACCATTTATTACATGTCAGTGGTGGTACAGTTTAGGCGGTATGGTTATTATACTCTTTAAAGGAACCTATCAGTTTCACCCCATCCAGAGGGAGGTGCATGTTAGCTTAGCACAAGGCCTGGAAGCAGTAGGGAGCAGCTAGCCTAGCTCCGTCAAACGTGAACAAACACAACTTCCGCCAACTCCAAAAGAAACAGACGCACAGAGATGAAATTGATATCAATCTTCCCGTCGGACTCTCGGGAAGATGGTAATTGGTAAATAACTGTATTTCCCAGGATGTTCGACTGTTCCTTTAAGGCTGCTCCCTGCTGGAACGCTGGTGCCAGGACGCGTGTAGTCTTTTACCAACAAACTTGCAGTTCCGCGTTCGGGTTCTGCGATCTGATTGGCCACTGACGTACGCTCTCTCTACGCCCAAACAGCGTGTTACGCTAGTTCTGCCTCTAACCTCTAACAGCCTGCAGCCTGCTAGAATTATCCAATTCATATCAATCGAAATAACGTATTGTTTTCATCTCATATTAACGTGATTCCATCAACACAACATAAATGTTCAAAACACGACAAGACAGTTTGCATCACTTCCCACGGTTCTCGGCACTTATTCTACTGGTAGTGCGGTAGTTGTTGCCTCGGTATTGGGTCTTTGGGTGAATACTTCATTGGCGGGGAAGAAGAACACTGATAGCGGTGTGTGGACCGCCCCGCGAGCCCCAGGCCACCGCCCCGCGAGCCCCAGACCACCGCCCGCGAGCCCCAGGCCACCGTCCCGCGAGACTTGTTTCCTGTGCGCCTAAAATTCTACCTGGTCTCGTCCCGTGGGGCTCGCGGGACGGTGGCCTGGAGCTCGCAGGGCGGTGGTCTGGGGCTCGCAGGGCGGTGGTCTGGGGCTCGCGGGGCGGTGGTCTGGGGCTTGCGTGACGGTGGCCTGGGGCTCGCAGGACGGTCCACACACCGCTATCAGTGTTCTTCTTCCCCACCAATGTAGTCGGGACGTTAGCCTAGCCCAGGGGTGCCCAACCTTTTTTGAACCAAGATCTACTTTTTAATTTACCACCTAGCCGAGAGCTACCAGCCACCAGCTACCAGCCTTGAAAAGTATCGATATTCTATACCATTTTCGATACCAGAGGGAAAAATGTTAAATCTTATATGTATATATATTTTTTTTAACAAAATGTTGCTTTTGTTGCTGGTCGATTCTCCTCAGCTTCTCTCTGGTACTATGAGAGAAGATAAATATAACACTTTTAAAACCCTTTGTTTATCTTTAGATCAGACATTCAAAAATAACTAAATGATCTAATCTTAGAAATTAAGTAAAGTTAATAGTACTGCATGTTAAGCATAACAGATTGATTGATTGATTGAACATTTTATTAACAGATTGCAGAATGGGTACAATACAGTACGGCTCAATACACACAATTGTTAAGGGGAGGCAGACCAGAGAAAGACTTTTGTCTTGTTTACATCAGGGTCCCCCATTTTCAATTCATCATAACATTTGACATACAGATAAACAGTACTGTTACATCCAGCCATTTATGACATACAAGATATACAGTACTGTTTAAGAGACAGAGTTTCTAAAAGAGAATATATACAGTTAATTTACTTCTGACCATTATAGTCAAAGTATTTTCCTATGAACTGAAACTCATAAGACCACATAAGGCTAGCATCATTCAGTTACAGCTATATTGGCCAACATTAGCCAGCTATCTAGCCAGCTACTGCACCACGAACTGCCAGCCAGCCAGCTGGCTACCTTAACCCACAATACAACAGCTATCCAGCCAGCTACTGCACTACGAACTGCCAGCTTGATTGATTGAAAAGCTAGCCAGCTGGCCACCCCCAATCCAGACAACCGTACAAATTATACGGTCTCAGCCCCAGACCACCGCCCCGCAAGCCCCAGGCCACCGTCCCACGAGCCCCACGGGACGAGACCAGGTAGAATTTTAGGCGCACGGGAAACAAGTCTCGCGGGACGGTGGCCTGGGGCTCGCGGGGCGGTGGTCTGGGGCTCGCGGGGCGGTGGCCTGGGGCTCGCTATCAGTGTTCTTCTTCCCCGCCGATGTAGTCGGGACGTTAGCCTGGCCCTAGCCACACCGGCTAGTTAGCTTAGTTTCAGTTAAGACTAGCCCTGTTAGCTCATCCCGTCGACTCGCCTTCTCTGCTGCAGTGCACCGGACGTTGAAAGCATCACCTCCTCCATCTTAATAATAATAATAATAATAATCCACCCTATTACACCCTATTACATCTACTAAAACTGTATTGTATTATATTGTTTGTTTTGTAAAGTGTCTTTGAGAATTAGGAAAAGCGTTATATAAATCGTATGTATTATTATTATTATGAATGGTAGGCTTTTTTAAATGTTTCTCATCTGGGTAAGAATTTATTATTTCGGTAAGAGTGCTCTCGACCACTCTTATAATTTGTTCTTGCCTGAGAAAAAAGCAACAATAAGAAAACGTTGCTGAATCCCAGGTAAGAACAAAGTAATAGGAAATGCTAGTTAAGAACAAAATCTGTTCTTATATTGCTTCATGCATGAGGCCCATTGTTCTTAATGCTATACTACAAGGTATTTGTCCCTTGTATTTTCTTAAAGATACAGTTTAAGTTTCTTTATTAGTTGTCATACAGAATACAGAATACTTTGCATGAAATGTTTATTTCTGTGTTGCTCCTGAGAGTGTGCTAGATAATAACAAGATAATATAAAATAAGTATAAGTATAAAATAGAAAGTCAAGAAGTCAAGTACCGTAAACAAGTGTAAACAACAAAATTGTTCAGTGTATCTATATATACAGAATGTACAGCTGGTACAAAAATGGTGAGGTATAGCTTAGCTTGTGGTGCCACCTTGTAGTGGTGAGGTGCAATAAGGAGGTGCAATAAGGAATGAGAATGATGGGCAATTTCCTTACCAATAATATAAATATAAATATAAAGTGTAAAGTGTGTCTAAAGTGGTAAAGTGGGTGCTACAGTGTGTTGTTTATTTAAGTGAGTGTATGTGCGCTGTGGGTGTGTTGATGGTTTGCATTGTTCATTGAGCATCCTGATGGCCTGGGGATAGAAGCTCCTTCTGAGTCTCTCTGTGCTTGCCATGAGACTCCGGTATCGCTTGCCTGACCGCAGCAGCACGGTGATGTTTTGATTCAGTCATAAATTGCTCATTGTTTGCTTTTTTTTTTTCTCCAGCTCCAAGTATTATTTGTTTTTATATAAAAACCTCTCTGAGCACAGCCAGCTCTCAGTAAACTGAGACTAGACGCTATATAGATGCTTGATACATGGATACAAGGTTACACCACTCAGCTGGATGTGACTGATGGGCCAATCAGAGCAGCTAGATGTGACTGATGGGCCAATCAGAGCAGCTAGATGTGACCGCTGCGATATTTCAGAGGAAGCAGATTAGATATCTGAAATGGCTTGTTGATATCCAGGGGGATAGACATCAAAGGGATTTAGTCATCATTTCCACAACAACAACAACAACAACAACAACAACAACAACAACAACAACAACCTCTAACAGTAATTATATCAACATACCTTCTGTAAAGAAAAAAAAGTAATGCAATGAGATTGAAAAACACGAGTGTCATTGTACTGAATCTTTAAGCAAAAAGGCTTATGTAAGGAGTACCTCTCAGGCTATATAAATAGAATAATAAATAAAAAATATGTTTTACTTTATGAATCTCAAGGTTTTACACCAAGACAAAAGATGTGGCTGTAGCCCTGATGACTGGAATAATAATAATAATAATAATAATAATAATAATAATAATAATAATAATAATAATAATAATAATAATAATAATAATAATAATAATAATAATAATAATAATAATAATAATAATAATAATAATAATAATAATAATAATAATAATAATAATAATAATAATAATAATAATAATAATAATAATAATAATAATAATAATAATAATAATAATAATAATAATAATAATAATAATAATAATAATAATAATAATAATAATAATAATAATAATAATAATTATAATTATAATAATAATAATAATAATAATAATAATAATAATAATAATAATAATAATAATAATAATAATAATAATAATAATAATAATAATAATAATAATAATAATAATAATAATAATAATAATAATAATAATAATAATAATGATAATAATAATAATAATAATAATAATAATAATAATAATGATAATAATGATAATAATAATAATAATAATAATAATAATAATAATAATAATAATAATAATAATAATAATAATAATAATAATAATAATAATAATAATAATAATAATAATAATAATAATAATAATAATAATAATAATAATAATAATAATAATAATAATAATAATAATAATAATAATAATAATAATAATAATAATAATAATAATAATAATAATAATAATAATAATAATAATAATAATAATAATAATAATAATAATAATAATAATAATAATAATAATAATAATAATAATAATAATAATAATAATACATCTATTTTATATAGCGCTTTTCCAGGTGCTCAAAGACGCAAGAAGAGACAAAGAAGAGACAAAATACTATGGCAAAACAAAATAGAACCGACAGAATTAGAGGTCAAAAGCAAGATTGAAAAGGTGGGTTTTGAGGGCTGATTTAAAAGATGTCAGGGTGTTTGCATCACGGATATGGCTGGGTAGGGCATTCCAGAGGGAGGGGCAGCAGCAATCTAGTGCACATCATCTTTCTTGCCCTGCAGATAGGGAGAGAGAGAGAGCACAGACGAGCAGTGGCTTTAAAAGCTGCTTCAAGATCCACTATGCATTTTAGTCACTCTGGGTTTTCTACTTGCTTCCCTTTCAAACTTCACAGACCACAGGAAACAATGACGATGCACAAAACACATCAAGTGTTAAAGTGATATTTATACTATTAGAACGTCAAAAAAATTGCTTGAAACTCTATGAAGTGAACAGAGCACCGGAAGAGAAGGTGGCATATCGCTCAGCTCCTCACTAAACCATAGTAGTTTCGCTATTTGTTTGTTATTTGTAATTTATACAGTTAGCATTGCATAGTTTTGTATAGATAGAATATATGTTGTATATTGTTTAGTTCTATAGTTTAGTTTATAGTTTTAGTTTAGTTTATTTATAGCCTATCTAGTTTATAGTTATAGTTTATATTTATATTTATAGCTTATAGTTATAGTTTGTATATAGAATTATACGTTGTGTACCATGTTTACAAATCTGCTACGGTTGAGGAGCCGGGAAAAACAAGCATCTCACATTTTTCTGAATGTATGTACATTTAAAAAAGCTGTGACAATAAAATAATCTGAAACTGAATCTGAATCTATGTAAAGTCATCTGCTAGTAAGCTGATGACCACTGCTGTCCCTGTGTCAACACCACCATTCCTCCCAGGTGTCAGGCTCCTCATTCACTTCCATTCATTTTGGGGACCTAGTCTAAATATCATAGTCTGATGTATAAACAAACAACTGCTGTGAAGATTTCAATAAAGCAGACAGATTCTGAGTCAAAGGTGTGAGTGTGTTGGTTTTGGCATTTGATGTGTCTGTACAGATTGAAAAATAAAAGCAAATCCGGTAAATTTGTTGTAGGTTTGAGTGTGTTGTGTATCTTCTATAAGTTGACAGTTGGTCAAACCTCAAGTAAGAAATAGTTCCTTTACTGATCATTTGAAAATGGCAAACATATGTCAAAAAACAAATTACCGAAATAAATATGTTGAATGTTATAATAAACATTTAACATAAGCCATATTTATTTCGGTAATTTTTTATTTTTTTATTAACAGCTTGAGAGAGATTAAATCCATGCATTACCTTGACAGCAGGTGTATTTGCACTTGTGAGACAATATGAATCAATTTAATGATACTGTAGGCATTGATGTTTAATGTATTTATTTCTTATTGCAATATAGACGAATGTGTATTATACATTGCCTATTTACATTTATTTGCAATAGCAGACATATAAAATGTTTTTCCTCTGTTCAAAGGTTTTACGTCATGACAAATGGAACCCTCTAACAGGGTGAATTAAACGATGAACTGGAAATATGTGTTTGGTCATTGAGTGACACCTAGTTTACAACCCTTGGGGTAGAGACGTATCCATCTCTTTCAACTGAGGGAGTTGCACAAAGCTGAGGCTAATGAACATCTACCTCTACTGTCTGTGCTCTAAGGCAGAAGACAGACTAAATCTGTCTTTGTGATGATAGTATGGTACAGATGAAGCACTTTCTGCTTATGGAGACATTTAGCATTATGAAAGAGCAGTTACGACTCTGAAAAAAGTTTGTCTTATTTTATATACACATATATATGCGGAGATAATCGCATGATTATATCGATGGGGTGGTAGCAACAGTCATCCCTTACTAATCTGTCCAGAAGGTGCCTACTGCTGCTAGGTCTGGCAGGTGCAAATCAAGGATTGTGATTTCCACTAATGCTATAGGCACACATCAGAAGATGGCAGTTTTGTTTTGTTGTTCTAATATGAACTAAGCAATTTATTAAAGCTTTTGTATATAAGAAGAGTGCCTGGAACTTCTTTGTTTTTTCAACTGGCTCCCCTTTAAACAAAGAGCACCTTCTAAACACTAGATTCACACTACAAGAACGCTGCAGCCCTCCTTCTTGTTCAAGTACACATCAGAAGATATTCCAAATCCTAACTGAAACAGTGCTAGACCCCACACATAATGTCCCAGGTTGACGGTATGTTTTTTTTATTTTTTTATTGGTCTTTTTCCCCCTCCATTTTCCTCCGATTTTCTCCCATCC
Organism: Notolepis coatsorum; assembly: GCF_963971535.1. Lineage (NCBI taxonomy): Eukaryota > Metazoa > Chordata > Actinopteri > Aulopiformes > Paralepididae > Notolepis > Notolepis coatsorum. The sequence continues at coordinate 23,114,321 of NC_140180.1, forward strand.
CAATGTTAGTCGTATGCCAATTCCCAGTCCCTTCCTGGTCGCTGCGCTTTACCCCCCACAGTCAGATCATTTGGGAGAGTGGAGGCTACCACGTGCTTCCTCCGACACACGTCCAGCCAATCACCGCTTCTTTTCACCTGGCAGCGCGGATTCTCATTGAGAGGGCGTAGCGTGTGGGAGGACCACACTATCCCCCTCACGTCCAATCCGCGCTTAGCAGGCGCCCCGACCGAACTGTAGGAGTCGCTGTTTACAACGACCCGGACCCACCCCGCCAGCTTCTCCCACCCTCTGATACAGCCAATTGTATCAGTGCAGACGGCCAGCCAAGCTGGTGACAACCCCGGAGCTGTGAGCTGGATTCGAGGCGAATCAAGCTCACAGCTCCGGGGCTGGTGAGGTTGACGGTATGTTTTGTGTATTTCTCCCTGGTGTTTTTCCTATAGGACTGTGTGAATGTTGTGCCAAGGGAGTACTGAGACATTGACTTTGGCCTGATTGCCCAATGAGAAGCAGCGGTGGTAATGAACTTGACCTAATATATATTTATAATTCAGAAATATTATATTATAATATTATTAATATATTTAGACTTTATCCTCAAAATGAATGGAAGTGGATGAAGAACCTGACACCTGGGAGGAATGGTGGTATTGACAGGAGCAGGACACACACACACACACACACACACACACACACACACACACACACACACACACACACACACACACACACACACACACACACACACACACACACACACACACACACACACACACACACACACACACACACACACACACACACACACACACACACACACACACACACACACACACACACACACAGATCTTACATGTTGCCACACTAAGCCACGACTTGAGTAGCTATACGGCATTTTCAAAAGCCAGAGAGGGATCTCGCTCATACATGAATCATTGTGACGTACAGTACCAGCAATAAAGACGGTATCAGCTCTAAAGTTTGCCAGTGACATTAAAACCTAAAGAGTAACATTGAGATTTATGAGGTCCCTACACAGATGGGCTGTAAATAAGTCACTAAGTGGCATATATTGGTTGTAATAGACTGAGAGCTGTCTTTAACTGTTGAGTTCTATGATTTATGACCTCTTTGTTCTTCCTGGTCTCAGGTGATGCGTCACCAGCAGTCGCGAGTTGCCTGGAACGAGTTACACGTAAGCCTTTCTTTAATTTTCTACCGTGATATTACGGACGCAGTGAAACCAAATTTCAAAGGCAGGGGCAAATGTAGCGGCGAAGCCTCCTTCCGAGTCAATCTCGTTCCAAACGTTGGGTTCATCTCGGGTCGAAGCCTCTCGCTATTAAACAACACAACAGACAACTCTTACTGTAGCCTCCTTCATCTCATGGCAGTGTCTCCTTACTTCACGATGGGGATACGATTACCTTACACTTTAGTCGCCTAAGTATTTTATTGTCTGTACAGCGGCCGATCACTGGCGAAACTTTGAGCTTTTAAGTTCAAGTTTCAAGTTTCTTTATTAGTTGTCATACAGAAATACAGGATACTTTTGTATGAAATGCTTCTTTCTGTTTTTAGGCAAGATTGCTATTACATTACATTTCATTTCACTGCGATATTGCCTCACATTGTGGTTTGATGTTCACGGAACACTCAACATTCAAAGTGGAAACCTTAGACACAAAACTGACCATCAACAGCTTGAGAGATCTAGCGGCACATAGATCAACACAGATGTGAAGGTTAAAATGTTAATGTGATTTCTCCAGTTTGCTCATCACCGCGCAGTAACATACCATTGTCGACGACTGTCCTCATGATTTTGCTATTTGCCTGTCATTAGTTGACCTCCTATAACTTCCCCTCGTTCCTATAGAGGGGATGCAGAGGGGAAGCTTGACAGAGAAAGATGAACTCCGTCAGGAAGCTGGATGAAATTTCTCTGACACACACACAACCTTGCTCCAGTAAGAGTATCTCTGTATCCTGCTGACATGTGATCCTCCGAATCTATTTGGGACGGCTCGCCTCAGTGAACTCCAAACAAGTCCTTTCAAGCTGCATCATTCATCAATTTCAGCCCTGTTTGTGGGCTAGGGATGATACCCACAAGCTCGATAGCTGGCGGAGATTTAGCAGTATGTCATACAGGCGTTCTTACACAACCCACACGTCTGTAAAACAGGCACAGAACACCATGGGGAAGTGGCGTTAAAGTTGTCTCTTACTGATTCAGTGTTTCATGTGTTCCACCGGATGCTAATTGAACAAAGTCTCAATCTGTAATTTTTTATTTTTCATTTGACCAGATAGTATGCCTATTGGCATACTGTATACATTCTGGATGACTTTGATCTATAGATGGAAAATAGTTTTGGGGGATTTTTCCATCATAAAAGGACCATACGCGCCCGACCCGGGTTCGCCTCCCGCTCCCGGACGAATTTGCCGCATGTCCTCTCCCACATCTTCTCCCGTTCTCCCTCTCCTCTGACCATAAAAGCTGTAAAAATGCTAAAAATACAAATCTTTAAAAAGGACCATACAATAGATCTATTTTACTCAAGTATTTACAAACATTACCAATGTAAACAAACATTTTACAGCATGAAACATGATTTATTTTGCACATAATCTCACACACATCCAAAAACACTTTTGCACACATTCATTTAGTTTGACAGTTATTGAGAATAGATTCATTGGGGCTAACTTTAACAAATTGGAGGCTATTAAGAAATTTGGAGGCATTTAGTAATTTTGCTAACGCTTTTATTAAGTGACTTACAAATTGTGTACAACAAATCAGGAGGAGGGCTATACCTCTGGTGCTGATGTTGTTCCTCTAGCAGTGGTGAAATTGAACATTAGCAAGCTACAGTATTGTTTTTCTTTTTTTTATGTGTTTCTTTCCTTTTTCATTTATACATAGAACAAGACAACACAATACAGTAATAATAATAACAACAATAATAATAACAAGAATAATGACACAAGCTACAGTATTGTTAACATTGTTGTATTTACAGAGTTGTAAGGTGGTTAATTGCATATGCTGTAGAAACGATGTTATGATCTTATGATGGGAAAAACATTCTGTTCCAGAAGGGATAATTTAATATTACTTTGAAATAAATATCGCTTATGTTAAATGTTATATTACAGTAAAAGCTTGTGTTAAAAAAATATTAAATCCATGCATTACCTTGACAGCAGGTGTATTTGCACTTGTGAGAGAATATGAATCAATTGAATCATAGGCATTGATGTTTAATGTTTTTTTTTTCTTATTGAAATATAGACTAATGTGTATTATACATTGCCTATTTACATTTATTTGCAATAGCAGATATGTCAAATGTTTTTCCTCTGTTCAAAGGTTTTACGTCATGACAAATGGAACCCTCTAACGGGGTAAATTAAACGATGAACTGGACATATGTGTTTGGTCATTGAGTGACACCTAGTTTACAACCCTTGGGGGGTAGACGTATCCATCTCTTTCAAGTGAGGGAGCTGCACAAAGCTAGGACTTGACAGTTGTGGCTAATGAACATCTACCTCTACTGTCTGTGCTCTAAGGCAGAAGACAGACAAATCTGTCTTTGTGATGATAGTATGGTACAGATGAAGCAGACGTTTAGCATTATGAAAGAGCAGTTACGACTCTGAAAAAAGTTAGTCTTATTTTATATACATATATATATATATATATATATATATATATATATATATATATATATATATTAGGGATGTCCGATATTAAAATGTGATATCGGTTGATATCGGTATCGGAAATTAAGAGTTGGACAATATCGGTATATCGGTATCGGTAAAAAAGCCAATATCGAGCATCCCTATATATATATATAAGCCATTTCATAGAAGTGGTAAGTAAGGGCGGTTAGGTGGTCGAGCGGAGATTGCGTTCGTCACCAGCCCCGGAGCTGTGAGCTTGGTTCGCCTGTTCGAATCCAGCTCACAGCTCCGGGGTTGTCACCAGCTTGGCTGGCCGTCTGCACTGATACAATTGGCTGTATCAGAGGGTGGGAGAAGCTGGCGGGGTGGGTCCGGGTCGTTGTAAACAGCGACTCCTACAGTTCGGTCGGGGCGCCTGCTAAGCGCGGATTGGACGTGAGGGGGATAGTGTGGTCCTCCCACACGCTACGCCCTCTCAATGAGAATCCGCGCTGCCAGGTGAAAAGAAGCGGTGATTGGCTGGACGTGTGTCGGAGGAAGCACGTGGTAGCCTCCACTCTCCCAAAATGATCTGACTGTGGGGGGTAAAGCGCAGCGACCAGGAAGGGACTGGGAATTGGCATACGACTAACATTGGGATGGGAGAAAATCGGAGGAAAATGGAGGGGGAAAAAGACCAATAAAAAAAAAAAAAAGTGGTAAGTAAGTGGTTTGTAAACGTTTCGATGTCCTTTGATGTAATCAGTGAAGAACTGGATCAACCGTCCCCTAACTTGTTTTCTCTGCCTGGCTGCAAGCCGCCAAGAACAGCGTCTGACTGTGCATCCGATGCGTAGATAATCGCATGATTATATCGATGGGGTGGTAGCAACAGTCATCCCTTACTAATCTGTCTAGAACACGGGTCTCAAACTCGCGGCCCGCGGGCCAATTGCGGCCCGCTGGATTATATTTTGCGGCCCCTCAGATGATTTCCAAAATAAAAATAAAAAAATAAAAATAATCTTTTTTGCAGTCGTGTCATCACAAACACTGGCATATAATAAACAAATAAAACAATTCCTACACCAGAATGCAGGAAATGAAGTCTTTGTAACACAAAATCTCCTGGTGGGGGACCCCCCGCTTAAAAAGTGGCCTGACTGGGGCTATATTTTACACTATATTTCCTGGCCTGAATGATTTCCCCAGTCTGGCCCTGGTTAAGCCTCCAATGCTTATTAGTGTGTGTGCGTTTGAACGTTTGCATGTTTCAACCATACATTTCCATACAAATAAAATAAAATACTTGAAACCCTTTTTGTGTGGAATATTTGATGCAGCCTAGCCTCACCCAGACTCTACCTCCAGAGGCCCCCAGGTAAATTGAGTTTGAGACCCCTGGTCTAGAAGGTGCCTACGGCTGGTAGGTCTGGCAGGTGCAAATCAAGGATTCAAATTCACTGTTTTATTTATTTTACAGATTACTTTTGTTTTTCTACTTTAAGTGTAAATGCCATAAAAATACAGTAAATTACCTTTTATCAAAATATTAACCATTAAATAAAGGTTGTAATCTGTAAATGTATTTGATTTTACTGTAATTTGACAGTAAGTATTTGGCAACCATTGATGCCAGACATTTACCGTTTTCTTGCAGCTTTCTTTCTTACAGTGTAGGCACACATCAGAAGATGGCAGTTTTTTGTATTGTTCTAATATGAACTAAGCAATTTATTAAAGCTTTTGTATATAAGAAGAGTGCCTGGAACTTCTTTGTTTTTTTCAACTGGCTCCCATATACAAAGAGCACTTTCTAAACACTAGATTCACACTACAAGAACGCTGCAGCCCTCCTTCTTGTTTAAGTACACATCAGAAGATATTCCAAATCCTAACTGAAACAGTGCTAGACCCCACACATAATGTCCCAGGTTGACGGTATGTTTTGTGTATTTCTCCCTGGTGTTTTTCCTATAGGACTGTGTGACATGCATGTTGTGCCAAGGGAGTTCTGAGACATTGACTTTGGCCTGATTGCCCAATGAGAAGCAGCCGTGGTAATGAACTTGACCTAATTAGGGAGGGGTAGCGGGCTTATTGACTGTGTATTATTGGATGTTGTGCTGTTTGCCTGCCCTTCTCCCTTCCTCTGTTGCCTCTAGGGATGAGCCAGAATAATGAGATGGACACTGATACTTTTGAATATGCTTGTTTATTATCCGGGAAAAAACGAAATAGTTATGAGCTCCTAGGCACCACCATCGCGATCCTCGTCAAAAACTACTGCGGGAGGACTGTCTTGTCTCTTCGTTTGGACCCATGGAAATATTTCATTTTCATTTTATTTCATTTGTATTTATTCGTACATGGAATTGTTACAGTCCAACAGTGTCTTCAGAACATATAGTTCACTTAATATGATCCACTAAATGCCATAGCCGAAAAGGAACAGGAAGAAGAACTGTTATTGTACCTGACCCTACACACACACAGTACACTGATAGATTGTTAATAGCGCAATGTTTACCAAACCAAACTAAATGTACATACTTATTGAGCAGAAATGAAAACCTCAACACAGTTAAATTGCATATTTACTGAGGTTCATTCATTTATACACAGACACACACATTTGTCTATACATTTATAGTACACTGTTCTATTATATCATGTATTATTCTATATTATACTTCTATATACTATACTATTATACTATATAATTGTATAATTTTTATTGTATTATACTATAACTGTGAGGGCTGGCCCAGTACTGCGTGCTTCTCAGCGTCAATCAACGTCACGCACCTGAGATGAATTCCAATCAGCTCGTCAGGAGGACTCATATACAGTACGCTGACTGCAGGTCACTCGTTGTCGGGTCGTCTCCACCATCTACTGCCGTGTTCTCTTGTGGTCTCCAGTGCGAGACGTTTGTCGCTTCCCTGCCGTCCCATGGATGTCCTTGCTGTGCACGCGCTCTTCATTTCTACTGACCCTTGCTTTCGATTTGCCCGTCGGCAGTACTCTTGGTGAGTCTTGAATAAGACTGTCTCTGAACGTTTCCACATTAGCACTGGACTCTGTGCCTTCGTTCGCCTTCAGGTGTTTTCCATATCCTTTGAAGATTTGTTTGATTCTCAGCGGACTAAGCGCTTGTCACCAACGCGAGAGACACTGGTGTCGAATCCAGCTGTCAGCGTTGCCTCCGGCTTGGCCGGCCGTCATACTGGCTCAATTGGCACAGTCAGCGGGAGGGAAGCCGTTGGGGTGGTATTCTGGTCGTTATAAACAGAGACTCCTACAGGTCAGTCAGGGCGCCTGCACAGCGAGGGAGAGAGATGGCGAGGGTAGTGTGACCTCCCACACGTTAGACCTCGCCAATGAGAGTCCGCGCTGGCAGGTGAAAAGATGCTGCTGGCAGTCTCCTATGTCTCGGAGGAAGCATCTGATAGACTTCAGGGCTCCCTAGACCGACCAGTGGGGGGCACATGCGAGCAATGACCAGGAAGGGGAGGGGGCAATTCGCATAACGACTAAATTGGGATGGGAGAAAAACACAGAAAAACAGGAGGAGAAAAAGTGGATAGAAAAAAATGATTTGTTTGATTCTACGTGTTACTGGATGCTGCCTTGCTTATTCCCTTTGGCTCATTTACATTCTCCCTTAACACATTAACTGCCACGCTTCTATCCATCAATGTACAGTATGATCACTGCCACCAGTCTAAGCCTATGGAGAGGTTCACCTTCTTTGCAGGGCTATAACTTTTGAAATTGTATTGCTAAATTGACATTACTATGGCCCATTCAACATCGATTATCTATCGTTCAGGATGTAGGAACGTTATACTTTTTCATTCATAGATTCATACGAAAATACTGTCTAGAATATAAATATGTTTTTATCGTTTTCTGCAGTAATTCCTAGAACGTGAGTTATAGGCATAAACGCATATAGATTATCAACTGCCGTTTGTTGCCGATACACGTTATATTAATATAATATAATGTAAAATCATAATAAACGCCCCAAATCATATCGATTATTGAGTTATAGCAGCGATCCATATACACGATGTGTGTCTAGAGTCCCGCAACAATATGTGAGTGCCGGACGCATTTGCCTGGTGCAGCGAGATCACCAGAGATCCATTTTCGGTTAGAACTCGCCGATCATCCACCAGGCGGCAGTATTGAAGCGTTGCAGAGTTGTGCAGGCTCCCACTGCATCAGACCAGGCTCCGTGAGGGCATTCTGAATACCATGGTGAAAAAATGAAATATGATCTCAATAACGTCATACGCCGTGGAATGACAGAATTAGCATGACCTTGAAACACGTTGTACGACGGTTTTGGCGCAGGATGTGTTAAAGGGGACGTTCCTGATTCCCTCAGTTACTGGACGCTGCCGTGCTATTCCATTTGGCATATTGACATCCTCCCTTAACACTTTGGATGCCACGGACGACATAACACGTGTTCTGTGTCGTTATGGCTTCGCTCAGCACCTGATTGCACTGTACTTCACTTCGTGCACGAGCACTGAATAAATCATAGGCCTCACCCCCGCCTACGTACAAGTTACGCGGGTGGCGGGTTTGGTCGACGGTATGAGAGAGGGCGTGCCACGGCTTGATAGGCCGATGGCCGCGCTCCTCTGTCCGGAGGTGGTGTGGGAGCCGTTATGCAAGCCGGTTCCTCAAGGGAAATCGGCGAGGCGGTTGGCTTACTGGAGCGACCAGTCATTTATCTCCGGAACACAATCTCTGGCTGCCGCGTCTAACATCACGCAGCTGGCAAGATTCATGTCCGGGATATTGACGGGCGGCATGGAGCAGAGTGATGTACAACATGACCAGCTCTCCCAGGCGGCAGGAGCTGTCCTGCATCTGACTCAGCTGCAGGCCATAGCCACTGGGAAAGTGCGCGCCCTGGCAACTCTAACCCAGCGCCACCTTTGGCTGGAGCAGGCCCGTGTGCCGGAGAAGAAGAGGCTTCCTCTTCTGACGGCAACCCTCTCCGATGCTGGACTGTTCGGGAAGGCCCTGCAGTTGATGACCTCGACGTGCAGAGAAATGCAGGAGGAACGCTCCGTGCTCCAACCTCATTTTCCCCCTCCCGACGTCGCCGGTGGAGTCAGACGGCTGCCACGTCGTCGAGCGTCTTCCGCCGTGGCTGCTGCTACTACCACCACCACTGCTGGTCCTTCGAGGAAGAAGGCCAGGAGGAGAGAGGGCGCCTCCGCTGCAGCTGGCCCATCTACGCCCGGAGGAGACGGTAGGGATCGTCGAGACCAGCCGCCAATTGTCTACCGTCCCTCCGGGGCTCCCCGGGGTGGCAAATCCCGAGCGGCTCGAGGCGGCAGGCGCCGCTAGACCCAGTGACTTTTTTCCCCCTGCGGTCCCTTCTGTTTACCCATCCCCGGCCCTCCCATATACTTTTGTTCAGAAATAAAAAGTCCCCTCTAAAGGGGGACTGTATTTTTTGTTAACAAACTGTGTGTTTCTTCACCAAACATATGATGGGGTTGCAAGGTGTGAATCTTCACTAGTATGCGTTGATAGGAGGGTTACGTTCGTGTTATGAGCTTAAGCAAGGTCTGCAGCCTACACTCGGTTATGTAAAGGTTTTCCACCTCAGCCTGATGCTCCACATGAAGGTAGAGGCTAGTTGTATGTTCTGTTGCTTACACAAGTAATGTTGAGCTACAACACTGTTGTGTTAGTTGCAGTAATGCTCGTATGAATACGTACCACGGCTCAGCCGTTCTCGCTCTCTCTATCAGTGTTTTTCTATGTTCAACATGGAATTAGGATTCACACACACGCGACTTGGTTTTGTTGTAAACCCTGTTCACAGTTATCTGTGGGTAGCGTGCATTGTATTAGCTTGCGCTATTTCATTAGCATTTCTACCAAAGGTATCATATGCTAAAGTTGTTGTTGTGTGCAAAGGGGAAGGAAGAAGGGCCCTCCTTCCCTCTTCTGATTGGTCAGGGGGTTTTACTCATCTCTTGTCAGTCCAGTCAGGGCCAAGCCGTTAGGCGACTTGGCAGGGAGGGGGGGGGGGGGGGGGAAGGGTGGCCCTGACTCTGCTCCTATTAACAGGCGTTGAGTGTTGGGTTTCCCCCCGTCATAGCACACGTCACTACGCACGTTGCTGTTGACGATGGCTTCCGTGAGTTAGACCTGTACGTACGGTCTGTTGTTGTCAAAGTGTTGGGATAGAGCGTAGGACTTACGGGTTCGCTACGCTCGATATATGTGTAACTTGAGTCGGTTGGTCACATGACTCGAGGTTACCATGGCTTTTTCACTCTATGACTCACGTGGGAAGGCTCTCTGGGGAATTTCCGTCTAAATCCTCTGTGATGGGGGTGACTGGATATAAAAATGTGAACAGTTTTTATCCTCAGCTGTGTCAAATGGGATTCATGTCAGTCGGTGCTTTCTTTTTAATAAAAGAGTGTGGAGTCTAGGAAGCACCACACCCTCCTTGTCGTTTCTCCCAGGCGCCTTGGGGATTCAATGAAGGGTCTAAATAGCCTGTTCATTTATGTGGTTGTGTCCCGATGCATGCATAGTGCTAGCTCGGGGTGTTTCTGATAAGAATCATGCGGGTAACTAGTACGCCTTGGTTGCTTGTTGTTAAAACAGCGTTTTTATAAAGCAACTGGGATGGAGGTTTATCCTCTTCCGGGAACCTGTTACTGGTTCTCGACGGATTCTCGTTCATATCTGGGGGATGTTAACGGAATAGATCAGGACATAGGTAGAGGGGTTTCACGCCCTTGGGGTGGGCCACCGCGCACGGTTCACACCGGCCGTCTGGGTGGCGCCCTCTTTTCATGTTTTTTGATCAACGCGCATATCTGCCCCTTCTTCCGGAGTAGGCATGTCGGCGTGGTTATGGCACAGGACTGGTTCTGGTCACGCTGGTCCAGGTCAGTTAACCCGTTTGTCCGCCGGGGATGCAGATCTGCTGTTCTGGTACCCTGAGGGACTTGGGCTTTTTTCAGGGGAAAAAAGGCCGGTCGGCCCGGGGCGTCACAAGGTTAGGCGTTATGGAGACCCTTGTTGGGTACTCTTTTGTACCTGGCACTATCATAAGGGGCTGGTTCTCTTCTTCGCACCTCTCTCGCGCATGGCGGAGAGAGGGCTGTTGGGGTGGTCTTCTGGACCTCCTCTGGTAACCCTGTGTGCTTCCCGAGCCGCCGGGCCCGGTCCGAAGTAAAGTTTTGTTGATACCGTAGACCTGGGATAACCCCTTTTTTCTTGAGGGGTTATAGGAACAACCACCGCATATGGTAACAACAGGGTGGTTGATTCCCTGGTGTGTTGGAGCAGTGTCAACTCCTGGGTTCTCCGGTTGAGTGTGCCCCTGCACGTTCATGACGTCTGCCAATCATGTCAGCCTTCTCTGCCTCGACCCCTCTGGGTGGTTTTTTTTTGATGGAGGCTTCGTCATGGTGATCAACGACGCCAGCATACGCCCCTTCCGCCGGGGGGGCTGTTTTCAGCTGACTCCTTTGGCGCCTGTCTCGTCCGCAGTGCTCCAGGCTCAGGTTACAGCCTGTTGCCTGGTTTCCCCGGTGCACTGCCTGCTTCCGTTGGTTAACCTTTTGAGTGCTTAAGGCCATGCTGACTGCCTGTTCTGCAGGGTCAGTGTGCCAGGCGGTGTGCTATTGGGGGGAAAGGGCCCGCTCTTGGAGGGGCCTTATCCGAATACGCTGGCGATGTGGGGGGCGGTGTCACTAAGTGACCACCTGGTGGGGTCTTGATGCCTGGCGTCATTGACCTCTCTGGGCCCCCTTTTTCCTTGGGATCCAGTCCCTTCAGTGGGTCTGGGTCTTCCTTCGCTCTCCGCTGCTACGGCCTTGCCACGGGTTGGGTTTGCTCTTGACCCCGTGATTTTGGGGGCAGTAACGAGGTTGTTCCTTCTGTTCGTTCCCGGGTGGCATGCGGGTTGTGCGTGTGTGTAGTCGTGGGGTCAAGCCACGGTCTGCTCACCATGTGCGTTGAGTTGCTTGAGTGCCTCTTCGCTCGGTCGGATCCGTCGCCCTCCCGTGAACCTCCAATAGGGGGGGTATCCTCCATTAGGGAGGGTCGGGGGGGCTCGGTCCTCCCCGGTCTGATGGTTGTGGGGGGCCTCAGCGGGGTACATTTGTCGGGCTATGGCTCCCGCTCAGCCCCTGTTGTGCAATCAGGTGCTGAGCGAAGCCATAACGACACAGAACGTAAGGTTATGTATATAACCCAGTTCTGTGAGTTATGGTGCGCTCAGCACCTGGACGCCGCTGCGGCCCTTGATCTCGCCTTGTGGTGAAAGTTTGGGAAGGAGGCGAGTAGGTGACCACACACCTGCTTATGAAGGTAAGCGGAAGGGGGTGTGGTCAGACGAATGTTGGGATGTAAAGGTACATGGTGGAATTTTTTATTCAGTGCTCGTGCACGAAGTGAAGTACAGTGCAATCAGGTGCTGAGCGCACCATAACTCACAGAACTGGGTTATATACATAACCTTACGTTAGCAGTCCGCCCCCTGAATGCCCAGCACAACAATTAGCGTGATGTTTTTACTCGACGCTGTTTGTTTTCTCACATCAATTGTTGTCCTTAAAGGAACAGTGTTGCAAATTCTGTTGTTCAAATAAATACGCCCTTTGTTTTTGGCTAACTCTGATTTACCTGTCTGTATCGTGCTGTTGGGGTCGCATACAAACCATAACAATAACTAAAGCATACTATATACTATATCATACTATAGTATACTATATTATACAACATTATATTATATTGGTATACACAGTATTATACAATATTATTTTATATATATATATACTGTTATTTTAATATATTATTCTATGTTAAGCTGCTATATACTATATTACTATACTCCTACTAGCCTATACTGTAATGCTATGCTATATTATCCTGTTATGCTAAACTGCAATACTATACTATCAAGTTGTCAAAATAGAGAAACAAAAAGCTTGCAATTTGGCTCCATTTTCAAAAGCCTAAAGAAAGTGTCCTAACTCACCATCATAAGATAAGATATTCCTTTATCGATCCCCTTGGGGAAATTCAGGCATCATAGCAGCATGGGGGAGGGGGAGGGAAGGTACAGGTAGTAAAAACAAGCAGTGTAAACAATATAACAAATCAATATAATTAACTAACTAACTTAAATAAACAGTATTCCCATAAGTTGCAGTATGCATAAGGTAGTATTATTGTCCTTTTAGGTTCCTAGTAGTTGGATGTCTGGCAGCAGTCCCTGCCCACTGTTGTGGAGCCTGATGGCCACTGGTATGAAGGACTGGCCGAGGCGCGTTTTCCTTAATGCCAAGCAAGCAGTGCAAAAATGCTTCCGCATTCGTCACCGCACGCCAGTGCGGTAAAGCGCCCTTCTTTTCAGGCCCCGCTTAGACAAATGCTACCGTGCGTGCACCGGCGGCGGCGTGCTCGCTCAGGTGCGTGCGTGCGCCGGCGTGCTCGCGCGAGGTGCCCGCGCATGCGCATGAGATCCCGCCTTGGTTCGACACGAGCGGAGCTCAATATATATAAGTCACCGCCCCTTATTCAGTATCTAGAAATAGCTCAATTGGCAAGGCCACATGGCTGTGGATCCTATGGCTCGTTTGCTGGCGAGTTCAAATCCCATCGAAAATATTTTTTAGTGATTTTTTTTTAACGTGTATTCTTTCGCCGGTTAAGGTTAGGCATGGTTAAGGTTAAGGTTAAGGTTAGGCATTGTTTCGGAGTTGGTTAAGGTTAGAACGGTTAAGTTTAGGCGCTGTTAAGGAGCTGGTTAAGGTTAGAGTTTGTCAAAGAGAATGGCAATATAATTTCTATGGTTAAGGTTAGGCATGGTTAAGGTTAAGGTTAAGGTTAGGCATTGTTTCGGAGTTGGTTAAGGTTAGAACGGTTAAGTTTAGGCGCTGTTAAGGAGCTGGTTAAGGTTAGAGTTTGTCAAAGAGAATGGCAATAGACAGCCTATTTCCGCGCGACCTGGGCGCTGGGCGGCGGAAAATGAAAGGCGCATTACTGCACGCCACTACGGTAAATTTTTGCACTGCTTGCTTGGCATAAAGCTACACGCGGCCGAGGCAGTTAGTTGAGTGTCGGGGGGGGGGGGGGGGGTATGAGTCTGTATGAGTCTGGTAGAATGACTATTGCAAACATTGAAGGACCTGAGTCTCCTCAGGAAGAACAGCCTGCTCTGTCCCTTTCTGTAGAGGGCCTCTGTGTTGTCCGACCAGTCCGGTTTATTGTTCAGGTGTACTCCAAGGAACTTATATGACTCCACAACAGAGTTGTGTGGAAGAGTTTGCTAGTTCTAGTGCTACCCCTTTGTACATTGTGGCTGTGTCTGACAAAAGTTAACAATAAATAATGGTATTAGGAATACATTTGCCTCCTGCGTGAACTGTGCATAGCTGAATAGACTGTATTTTAACGTCTGTCATATGGTGGTACTTGGAGAGCCAGCTACGTTCTCAGATGGTACTTGGTGTAAAAAGTTTGAGAACCACTGATCTAGCCCACTCTCAGGAGCAAAACAGAAAGAAGCATTTCATGCAAAGTATTCAAGTCAAGTCAAGTCAAGAGTCAAGTATTTCTGTATTTCTGTATGACAACTAATAAAGAAACTTGAAACTTGAACTTCAAACCACCGCCAATCAATCAATCAAATGTATTTATTTATTTATTTAGCCAAGAAGCTGAACCCTCGGTTCGTCGGTCCTTTCGAGATCCGGAAGGTGCTCAGCCCCACGGCGGTGAGTCTAAGGCTTGCAGCCTCCATGCAGATCCATCCTGTGTTTCATGTGTCCCAAAAAGAAAAAAGAAAAAAAAATGCACTCTCAGTCCCCTGATGCCTCCTGCCCCAGATCCGCCTCCTCCCGAGATGGTGGATGGACACCCCCAGTGGAAGGTTCGCCGGCTCATGGACATCCGACGCAGAGGACGGGGGTTCCAGTATCTGGTGGACTGGGAGGGATACGGCCCTGAGGAACGGAGCTGGGTCTCCCGCCAGCTCATCATGGACCCGCCCGGATCACCGACTTTCACCGTTCCCATCCGGACAAGCCGAGGCCGGGCAGGTCGCCAGGTGGCTCCCGTAGAGGGGGGGGGGGGGTACTGTGAGGGCTGGCCCAGTACTGCGTGCTTCTCAGCGTCAATCAACGTCACGCACCTGAGATGAATTCCAATCAGCTCGTCAGGAGGACTCATATACAGTACGCTGACTGCAGGTCACTCGTTGTCGGGTCGTCTTGTCTCCACCATCTACTGCTGTGTTCTCCCGTGGTCTCCAGTGCGAGACGTTTGTCGCTTCCCTGCCGTCCCATGGATGTTCTTGCTGTGCACGCGCTCTTCATTTCCATGGACCCTTGCTTTCGATTTGCCCGCATCGGCAGTACTCTTGGTGCGTCTTGAATAAGACTGTCTCTGAACGTTTCCACGTTAGCACTGGACTCTGTGCCTTCGCTCGCCTTCGGGTGTTTTCCATATCCTTTGAAGATTTGTTTGATTCTACGTGTTACTCAACGCTGCCTTGCTTATTCCGTTTGGCTCATTGACATTCTCCCTTAAAGGGGACGTTCCTGAGTCCCTCAGTTACTGGACGCTGTTTGTTTTTTCAATTGTTGTCCTTAAAGGAACAGTGTTGCAAATTCTGTTGTTCAAATAAATACGCCCTTTGTTTTTGGCTAACTCTGATTTACCTGTCTGTGTCGTGCTGTTGGGGTCGCATACAAACCATAACAATAACTAAAGCATACATTATACTATATTATACAACATTATATTATATTGGTATACACAGTATTATACAATATTATTTTATATATATACTGTTATTTTAATATATTATTATTCTATGTTAAGCTGCTATATACTATATTACTATACTCCTACTAGCCTATACTGTAATGCTATGCTATATTATCCTGTTATGCTAAACTGCAATACTATACTATCAAGTCAAAATAGAGAAACAAAAAAAGCTTGCAATTTGGCTCCATTTTCAAAAGCCTAAAGAAAGTGTGTCCTAACTCACCATCATAAGATAAGATAAGATATTCCTTTATTGATCCCCTTGGGGAAATGGGTGTATGAGTCTGTATGAGTCTGGTAGAATGACTACAGCAGTCTATTGCAAACATTGAAGGACCTGAGGACGCTGACTACTACAGACTGGTAAAACGACTGCAGCAATCTGTTGCATGTTGGACCTGAGTCTCCTCAGGAAGAACAGCCTGCTCTGTCCCTTTCTGTAGAGGGCCTCTGTGTTGTCTGACCAGTCCAGTTTATTGTTCAGGTGTACTCCAAGGAACTTATATGACTCCACCACCTCCACCTCATCCCCTCGGATGTCATGCATGTCAAATTGATTATATTTATAATTGCCTCCGTGCGCCTTTGGGGACCTATTTTATAACTAACCGAGACGTGCATGATGACGTGCACACGCACTCCCTGCCTCTCATCTCCTACGTTACTGCACTGATGCACCAATTCCAGGAATATGATTTATAGATATACTGTAATTTATCTGTTTACCCCCCCCCCCCCCCTTCTTCCCATTTCTCCAGATACAGAGTTTGAAACATATTCCCACTACTTCAAATCAAGAAGAAAACGATATAATCTTTTGATGGCGGACATGATGGTACAGGGAAATTACATTATTGGAACCGGGGTGGTATCTGCTTCTCCTTTCTCGTTTATGCAAAGCACATAAAAGATTTGTTTCCAACACGCATAATAAGTATCATGCTTAGACTTCTTCTGCTCTATAAAGCTGATTTCAGAACATCACACAAATATTAGATTAGATTCAACTTTATTGTAAGAGAACAACACAAAATTATGGGCTACATATTAGGCTGCATAAAAAGAGATGAAAAATACTGTTCAGACAGTTCATAAAACTTGGTTTAGTTAAAAATAAAAAGAGAGGGCACAGAGAACAGTACAGATGACAAGTACAGTATGAGGAGGTAGAAATATATTTTATAATTCATTACTCCATATTAATTACATTTGATGCTTTGAAGGCACAGCAATTGCATTACCAATGAATATTAGGTTAAAGAAAATATATTTGATGGATTTAATGTGACTTCATTCAATCTAATGTTCATTTGATTACATCTGTTCTCATCTTGTATTGTACAATAAAAAAAAACATATAAGACCAGGAAAGCAATGATGGATGACAGACCTGGTTCTTATGAGATATCTTGCATAACGTTGCGGCTCGTCTCTATAGATCACCAGCAATGGCCTCTAGAATGCCAATTTAGCCTCCTCCAACCCAACCCCCACCCAGAAGAACCAGCAACAGCTTAAGACGAGACAGCACCCCCAAAATTGCCTTTTTGCTTTTTTTCCGACGATATTGAGATTTTGTTATATTTTTCTTCCTAAACATGTCTTCTATGAAACTAGTGACAATAAAATGTCAATAACACACATTTAGTTGTTTATTTGACTTAATTTTGCCTGATTGCATCCATAAATGTGCACATATTTAATGGGGAAGTGCCTCATTTGCATATATAAACATAAAATTCAGAAAACATGCAATATATTTTTTCTTAGTTTATATGTACATAACAAACTGGGAAAGTCTCATAGTGATATCTATGCAAAGAAAATGCCTATTAGAGGGTACTACACTTACTTATCATGGGGGCCAACTCCGTCTTCCTCCCCCTCCTGAAGTCCACCACCAGCTCTTTGGTTTTGGCAATGTTGAGCGAGAGGTTTTGATATCTTATTTTATTTATCATACTACTTATCGTTATTGGACACACACACACACACACCCTGCACTGCACCTTATCATGCACATACACTACACGACACTTTCTGTAAATAATTGACTATTTTATCATTTTATATTTAATTTTGATGTTACTACTACTACCTATTGTTACTAGGGCTGTCCGTTTATCGTGTTAATTAGATGAATTAATTACACAGCAAATTATCGCGTTATGAAAATTAACTCAAAATGTATTTCAAATTAAATAAAAAAAGTTTTTTTTATAAAAAAAAATATTAACTCATTCATTCCATAAGTAGTAGAATACACATTTACAGACTTTTTTAATATGATCCATTTGCATGTTCTTGGTATCTGATTCTATAGGGACATCTATGGATCTCAGGGAATGTATTCCCAGTGTCAGAAATACTGTGTCTGTTAGGCTTGAGTAAATTGTAATGAACCAAATGAGAATATCAATACATTTTTTTTATCTTTGACTATGAATAACACCATGCTAAAATTTACCAGACCTGAAAAATCTAAGCAAATTAATAGATGGAAGATGATTAAACAGAAGGTTTTGTAGATACAGTACTGAATTATGCCACCTGGACACATGCTATTTGAAATATGATTATAGAATATAGAATATCAGGCATAAAATGGTTATGCGATTAAAATGCGATTAATTAGATTAATTAATTACAAATCCTGTAATTAATTAGATACATTTTTTTAATCGCCTGACAGCACTAATTGTTACCATTCTTGTATTCATTGATGTTTCTTAATTTTGCACTGTTGAGGTTGAGCTCAAAACAATAATTTAATTACCTGCAATGCCCCCTGTATTGTTGTGTATTTGACAAATAAAGAACTTGAACTTGAAAGAAAGAAAAAGGCATTTTGAAATCGACACATGCTCTGTGATGTGACCAGCAACCCACACACACTACATGGATTTGAGTTGTAAATATTCAACACTTTTGACATTCCAGATCCAACCAGCCTGAAATAGGGAATGGCCCGGAGATTGTCAGACGGGGTGAATCAGACTTAAAATCGGCCAAATTCCCCTTGTGCAGCAGCCTTAACACACAATGCTGCGCCTTCTAGCAGATCAATGATTACTACCAATAATGCACTTTCTGGTAAACAAATGAAGGCCTAATCCACACCAGGGGTCTTACCAGCAGTCTTTTAGAAAATCACAAAAACACTCAAATTAAATGACCTTATTACATGGCGTTTTCACATTTGCCGAAATGCTTGCTTGTGATTGGTCAATAGCGCTTGTCAGAGGTCCGTTATTACTCGATAACGGACCTCTGCCGAACAATAATGGCCGCTGTGCGCAGCTGTAGCAATCAAGCCCACTGTCATCAGTGCAATCAGACCACAGACCTGCCGGCTGCCGCCCCGGCGATGACAGCGGGAGCGACAGAACAGAACTGCGTCTGCATTTGATCTCGTCTTGTCTCGGCGAGGCGCCTCGGTATTTTAAACTCCGTGTCGGTCAATTATTTTGCGACAATGACCTCGTAGCTAGCTATACATTATCCCTTACTTATAGCATGACCTAGAAGGCTGCAGGGAGCTCTCCATGGTCCTGATTGCAGAGAAAATACTACATATCCATTATATACAATGTCTGCGTTTTCCATAAGCTCCGGTTTCACCTGTCCACACCCAATATATTAAATATTAAATTCACTGTATTTTAAACTGAGTTTGTGAAAATCTTCACCCTTGAAGGAGTTTTAAAAAATATCCGGTTTCAGTGACCTAGACCCAACGCAGTGTGTGTAGATGAAAGGCCAAACTGCATAGAAAAATATTTCAAAAATACCTGTGTGCGTGTGTACTAGACCTGAAACTAATGAATTATCACGTCAGATTAAGGATTGGTGTTGTAAAGGCTTGATGGATTGTCACAGATGATGTGAAGAGATGAGACATTGTGTAGTATGAGACCTCCCATAGGAACCAGTCTGCCATTCCATATCTCCTTCCTGGTTTTATTTCCAAAGCTCCGATTTGCAGCGTTGATGGATAGCCGCAGCTGTCCAGCTGTCTCTCATGTCACAATCAAGGTTCAATGTCAATGTTCCTAGTCAGGCCTTCACATAACCCGGGCAAAAATGTCCCTTCACACAGTCAAGCACAAACACAACAAGAACACAGGATAATGGTCTGTTAACCTGTGACATAATGGAGCCGACCACTGATCTATAATAAAACCCATAGATCAGAAGAACCATCTGAAATTGGCTGCAGAATAGTGTAGCATAATAATACATCAATACATAAATATAACACAACACAATTCTCAAAGTCCAAATTCTAAATTGAAGGACGGGTTCACTTTTATTTTCCTTTAACCCAGGCCCTATTTAAACATTGTCTGGCATGATGTTGACTAGTAAAGGCCATCATTTCACTGAATGAGGTCTGTCTTCATACAGTATATGTTCGACTTAGGAAATGTTCATATCAAACATTGTGATGAGTTTCATAGGCCTTGTGCTATCCAAGTACCAGTTTCATGCATTACTGGCATATGAAACTCATAATCATAATAATAAACCAGGGGAACGGTACGTTGACATTGTGTCATGCAAATGCCCGTATTTCAAAAGTCTACTTGAGGACACCCAAAAGTCCTTCCTAAATCCTCAGATGAACAATGCCTCCAAACCTATCTGACGATGGTCATTTTGAGTGTTGTGCACCGTCATATTCAAAATAACAACAGAAACAAAGTTGGGCACCTTCAGGTGATGCATCGCATTCTCCCTCACCGGTGATTCAAATTAACCTTCCGACCACAATAGCCCTCTCACGGGGGACGTATTTCCTGGCATCTCCAGTCTTTGCTGCAGCTCTATAGGAGAATGGATGGACTATTAATAGATCACTCCTAGCTTCATCTGTGGTTCGTGCAGCTGTGGTCCCATGAACAAAGCCTTCTAATATATATTTATTTCTCTAATAAGGCAGGGGATTTAGAATTTAAAAAAAAGAAAAGGAAAAGTCACTAACCAAAACTAGCTTAGCATTTGCAGATCAGGTCACCCGATGTCACCAACGTCAGTGCGTTCTCTGCAACATCCATTTAGGGTTAGCAATTTGGCTTTTAGAAATTGGAACAAAAACATAAAAACATAACAAAACATAAAATCCTTTTCCCATTGACCTCACATCAAGGTATCAAGGACAAAATTGGCATTTCCATCCACAATTCTAATGGACTGCATTTATATAACGCTTTTTATCCAAAGCACTTTGCAACTCATGCCTCACATTTGCCCATTAACACACACGTTCACTCAGCGATGGTGGAGGCAACCATGCAAGGTGTCAACCTGCTCATCAGGAGCAGTTAGGGGGTCTTTTGGGTAAGTGTCTTGCTCAAGGACACTTCGACACGCTGCCGGGACGAATCTTCTGATTACCGGACGACCACTGTATACCTCCTGAGCCACGGTCGCCCCATTTACAATTTACAATACAAATCGAATACAAACAATACAAATCTAAAAACATTCAAAATAAAAGCACTGACTGCACACCAAGAGATACACAATGAAATAATAAAATAAAAAAAAATACACATTGCAAACAGTAAAAGGCATCAGGTTCACCTCACAAGGTATTCAGTTCCTCCCTGAGATCCTGAACATTTAGTCTGTTCTGGAGATAAAGGGCGGTCTGACTGTGAAGGAATTGAACCCCGATAAATGAGTCAGATAGTCGAAGGTAGACTTGGTAAATAAGGTTTATTAGCTTACAACCCGGCGAGACCCCTGGGTGGGGGGGTCCCATAAATGGGTTCCTTGAGACAGGGGAAGCGCTGGTCTATATAGGTCATAGAAGGTGGGTGTGTCCAGGTGGGAGAGACAATTGGATTGGATGGGGGTGGGGTTAGGAGATGGACAGGGGTGCGTTGCTCATGGGACGGGGTTGCACACCGTGCAACCGACTCTGTGAGTAGAAGCACGCGCACGCACATGCACGGATGTGCACGCGTGTGCACACAGGAATACGCTGCACTCGACTGATGCGCCAACTCGCTAAGTACCCACCTGGCTACTTTACATAACAATAGCGCAGGTCGTCAGGTGTGTTCAAATACGTTCTCAGATACAGTACATTCACACAAAACTTGTGAATGAAATGTGTTACAGTCCATTCCTAGAGGCAATTAGGCATTGTCTTTAGTCTGTGCGTATGCAAGGGAACATTTATGCACATGGCGTCATTAAAACACAGTGCAACCAGCTTTGAAATCAGCAACGCACCCCTGGAGATGGAGAGGGGGGGGTGGTATCGGGTGAGAGGGACGAGGTAAGGAAGGGGGGTGGGGTGAGTTAGGGGGACATAGACGATAGGTGGGTGGATGGGGGAGGGTAGACAGAAACTTGGGTATTTGGAGGACAATAGGCTATGAGGGTGTGTGGGGCGATCACACGTGGGAGGGGGGGGTTGAAGGTGAAAGGTGAATAGATGGTGGAGGGTAATGAGTGGGGGGTGGTTATTATTCCGCCACACTGACACAATCAGGTACAACCTAATAATATACCTAATAAACTGGCCACTCAGTCTATGCTGCAGTTTTAACCCACTCCCTCTATGTCGCTATCATTTACACTTCCTCATCCTCATCATCGTCACTATCCATTTACTACTCCTCCTCATCATCATCACTGCTGTCCATTTACTCATCATAATTTATATCATCTTGTTTGGGCTGTGTGTGCCGGAGCGTGCCTATGTTCCCACAGCCCTATGTTCCCACATTTCCTTTTTTCATGAATTTGTATCTGATTTTATCCCCCTTTCTCTTAATTCGGTAGCCAATTACACCCAACCTATTATCAAATTGTCCTCTGGTAGTAGAGGGTTCGTCCGGAAACATAGGGCTGTGGAACCATTGGGATGTGGGAACATAGGGCCTAATTTTGAGAAGAATCTTATAAATGTGGAAACATGGGGCTGTGGGAACATACAGTAGGGCCACATTTTTTTTGTATCTTAGAAACGTGGGAACATACAGTAGGGCTGTGGGACGGTTGGGCTGTGGGAACATACAGTAGGGCCTCATTTGAGAGAAATCTTAGAAATGTGGGAACATAGGGCTGAACATTGGGCCTCATTTTGAGAGAAATCTTAGAAATGTGGGAACATAGGGCCTAATTTTGAGTGGGGAAAAAATCTTAGAAATGTGGGAACATAGGGCTGTGGGACCATTGGGCTGTGGGAACATAGAGCTGACCCTGTGTGTGCTGTGAGCTTGTGTGCATACCAGTGGCGTCGTTAGCCCTGGGCTTCCGGGGCTTTAGCCCCGGATGTTTTTCTCCTAGCCCCGGATCTAAAAAAAAAAAAAAAAAAAATTGTTTACATTTTTTTTTTTTTTTTTTTTTTTTTTATGTCAGCATCCCCATTGTCTGTGCTGAATGTTTGTTAGTGTTTGGTATTTTTTGTTGGTTTTTAGTACTTTTAAACATTTTTAGTAAGTCGTTTTCATTTGATCCTATAATTCTTTCATTCACCGATTTGTGGACTTTTTTTTTAGTGTCCTGAAAGGCGCCTTATAAATCAAATGCATTATTATTATTATTATCATCCAGGAGGGAAAAGACACTTTGGATAGTAGGGACTGCATCTCTGCGTGTCCTGACCAGGAAACACTTTGCAACTGTGATCTCCTCTGGCAATAGTTGGATATTGTAATGTGTGGCGAGGGGTTGCAGCAATTCCACTGAGAGAAACTGGTCTGAGGCTGGATAACATGCCTGTATGCCTCTCATAAATTGTTATCCAACTCATGAGAACCTGCTCTCAAGCTCTTGCAGCATTCTGTCGACGACTGGATAGAACAGTCTCTGTCTCAGCTGATCTCCTGAGCTGAGGTCTGAGCTTGTGCCACAAGATGACTCAACTACATACTCGTCCATCCTTTTCTGCTTCCTCCTTTGGCTGGTAGTATGTTCCTCAATCCAAAGGCCATTACATATGGCCTTTGTCCTGTCATACATGTCCACTGCCATCTCTGATGTGCGATAACCTTTGAGTGTGTCCTGCACTGTGCTTTTAAATAGTACAGATATTGAAGATGTGCACTTTAACGCAGCAGCACCTGGAGCCATCCATACCCATGTCCAGTGTCCTATAATAAGCTTTAATCGAACCTCGGATAGTCCGGTTGGTTTGGGGTGGTGTGAAAGCTCATTCACTCTTGCAAGTGAACCCTGCTGCGGTTCATTTGAGATGTGAATGCAAAGCGGACCAAAGGCAGGAAAAGACCCAAAAATCGAATCTTTTTTTAATGAGAAGACTGAAACATATGTATATAATGAAACACACAATAGTTTTTTTTCGATTGCCTAAGCATGATTTTGAAAACGGGGCCCGGTGTTTCAAAACACACAATTAGCACAACCACACACACAATTATCAGAACACCTCAGATCCTTTGCTAAATTAAACACTTGTCAAAACCATACACTAATTTTGTTACCATATGAAACACACGTTACATAATGACTTAATTCTGTTTGAACCAGTTACACACACTGCTGTGCTTAACCTAAAACATATTTAGCAATTCTACTTCTCAGTGATTAGAGTACTGTAAGTGAAGTACGCAGATAATGTGCAAATATACAATAAATTCACCAAACACTACACAAGACCAATGCTGTAGACTGATGAAAATATAATTTATTTATCTACATATACCCAAATCAATGATGCAGACTGATGAAAAAAATAACATTTTCTCTCCATATAACCAAATCAGTCAACATTTCAACATGGAGAATCACAACAATACATGTCCCAGTTTTCATGCTACTATGTGCATAACACTGTAAGCTCAGCAAATATCAGACAAACATAAAATACTGTATCCAGTACAGGTTAAAATTACAGTAACACAATTTTTTTTGAAAAAATGTAAACAGAAAATACTAGACATTATCTCTTTGCCTAGCTGGATCTGGCAAGATAATTTTTTGTTGTGATTCTCCATGTTGACTGATTTGGGAAAATGGGAGAAAATGTATATTTTCATCAGTCTGCATCATTGGTTGTCTTGTGTAGTGTTTGGTGAATGTATTGTATATTTTCACGTTCTCTGTGTACAGTACTTCACTCTCCTTCCATTTTGGTTGAAGACAGGTGAACTCACCTGCTGCATTTTTATAGTGCTTAAACCTGATTGTGTATCTACAATTAACTGTGTTTTTATTTTGTTATTGGTGTATATGTGTATGTATGTACAGTATATGTATATATATTATATGTATATATATGTGTATATATGTATATTTGTACTCATGTTGGGGCTTCTTGGACCAGATCAATGTTTTATCTGGCTAAATAAATAAATAAATAAGAAACTGATGATTTGGTCCTGTTAACTTTGAATTTTCTAGGGACTGCCCATATCCCTCTCATGGACCTGGACCTCACTTTGAGAACCTCTAATGATTCTAGTTATTCAGTATTCATCTCTAATTAATCTAAAATTGCGTATTTCTGTGCTTAAAAAAAGAAAAAAAAAAAAAAGGGGGGGGGGGTGACCCCCCCCTCCACCCCCCTGGGCTGAAGCCCCCAATGTTTTCTAACCCTAAAAACGCCCCTGGTGCATACTCTTCTATGATGTCAATCTGGCACATTTCGCTGCATCCTTGGAATAGTTTATCCTAATATTATGACGATTTTTTTTGTTTGAAAAACACTAAGGCAAAAGAATGAACAAACAAACAACCAACTGAACACTAAAACAAATGAACTAGTAATAAAGGCTTTTTAAACTGTTGCTACCAGAAGAGCTGCCTTGCTGTTTTTCCTTCATTTAGATTTCTGCAACTCCCTATAAGAACAGTTTCTAGGTCAGTATTCAGTACCTGCTTGAATGCTAGGTTTGCTGTTTTTCTAGTGATATAATTATCCCATGTGCCATTAGCCCTGGTTGGAGTGCTTAGAAAGGAGTCTTAAAAGGATGTGGCCTGGGGGTGAGGGGTTGGCGTGACTACAATTATGCCAGTGTGCTTATCAACTGGGTACCTGTGTTTATGGATATTTCATTGAATTAGGCCCATGAACCCAGCAGGCTCACCAGTGATGTCTCCCCAAATGCAGCTGTATAGGCTACTACACATGCAGTCTTCTAATGCGATCACTGGCGAACAAGACGGACAAGCTCTCAGCCCTGGCGAGTCACCCGGTTAGCGTCTTGGTTGAACAATAACATTCCGGATAGCACTATTGAACAAGAGGGCTTCATGGTGGAGCGTGCTGATGGGGATCAAACAAGCAACAAGAGGAGAGGCGGAGGGCTTGTTGTCTCTGTTAATCCCAGCTGGTGTCATCCTGGGCACATCACCGTTAAAGAACGCATCTGTTCCCCTGACATTGAACTATTGGCAATAAGTCTGAGGCTATTATGTGACGTGGCATGGCCTAGGTCGGATTATGCCGGAGATCACGATTCTTCATCCAAAAATGTTGCGTGATTCAGAAATATTCAGAGATATTGGTAATTTACATTTTGAGTGCTTTGAAATGTTCTCTATCCGTTTCCTTATTTGCAAAACTTAATACAACTTGTAAATGTGTTAATTATTGTTAGATTGTCCGACAGTATTATTTTCCTCGCTGTGTGAAAAAAATGTGTCGGAGGAGAGTGGCTAAGTACTTTCTGTTTCAGGTGTCGGAGAGGAGACGCACAGAAATGACAGCTGGCACCAAAACAAATTATTGAATTTCTCTAACGAATGCATCTATTTCAGTCACTCGTGCTGCTCACTCATAACAGAGTAGATGGGTGCAGAGAGGGCAGCTCACACACAATACCATATACCAATATCATCTTGGTTAATAAGACATTGAAAAGTATCCGCCCGAGTTGTACAAGTGATGGAAGGTATGAACCTGGACTTTCATATCATGTAAAAAAATAAATATATATATATAATGAAAATTTGAAGATTACTCAATAAGACCTCAAGTCTGTGCCTGTTCACATATTATCTACCGAGAGAGCTAACACATGTGCTACATCCCACCGAGCGCAGTGGCGGCGCAACGAGTGATGTCATCCACACAGTCGCAGGTCTTCAGACAAAACACCTGGACGCATTCATCCCCATCAATGGGGATTTCAACCATGTAAAGCTAAACAAGACCCCGACGAACTTCACTCAGTATATGAGGTGCAAGGCCAGGGAAAACAAGACACTGGACCTGCTGTGTGCTCATTTCATACAGGAGGCATACAGTTCCACTCCTGGATCACTGACTACCTCACCAATAGACCACAGTACGTCAGACTGCAGGGCAGTGAGTCAGATGTGCTGGTGAGCAACACCGACCACCTACAGAAGTCAGATGACTCCTCCATTGTAAGTGATATCACACAAGGATGAGTACAGAGCCCTGGTGGAGAGTTTTGTCGGGTGGAGCGACAGAAACCACCTCCAACTCAACATCAGCTAGACCAAGGAGCTGGTGGTAGACTACGGGAGAGACAAGAAGAGCCCCCCCAACTCCCATCACCATTTGAGGGGATAAGATAAGATAAGATAAGATAATATTAGATAAGATATTGATATTGATCCCCTTGGGGAAATTCAGGCATTGTAGCAGCATGAGGGGTGGGGGTACAGGTATGGGCATGGTAATAGTGGAAGACGTAAATACAGGCAATACAAATTATAGTACAGTAGAAAGTAAAAATAGACAAATAAACAATATAATTAACTCTGAATATACGCACATGAGCAAGTAGGCAGTGTAATCAAAGGTGCAGATGAGGGTCTGTATGCCCTATCAGTTATATTATACATTACAATAAATATGGTTACAATAAACACTATATTATGTATATTATGAGTAAGTAAAGTATACACAGGTGCAGTATACATAAGGTACCCTAACCGGCGTGATATACGTCATACGTTGTAGTCCATGCCGTTTAGGTGGGAGTCAGACACTCAGTGATCAGAAATTCCTAGTAGTTCTCGAGTTCTGCTGCCGTTAGTTCTCCGGCTGCTGGCAGCGGTCCCTGCCCACTGCTGTGGAGCCTGATGGCTGCTGGTGCGAAGGACTGGCCAAGGCGGTTAGTGGTGTGAGTCTGTGGCTGAACGTGCTTCTCATCTTGACTAGCTCATCATAGAGGGGGTGGGATGGTTTCTAGCGGCCAACTTCCTTCTCATTCTCCTCTCTGCCACCACCTCTAGTCTGACCAGCTCGACTCCAAGCACGGAGATATAGCCTTTCTCACCAGCTTGTTCAGTTTGTTGGTGTCCCTTGAGTTGAGCATATCACAGCATAGAAGAGGACGCTGGCTACTACAGACTGGTAAAACGACTGCAGCAACTGTTGCATGTTGGACCTGAGTCTCCTCAGGAAGAACAGCCTGCTCTGTTCCTTCCTGTAGAGGGCTTCTGTGTTGTCTGACCAGTCTAATATATTGTTTAGGTGTACTCCAAGGAACTTATATGTCTAAAAAGATGAGGTGGAGATGGTGGAGACATACAAGTTCCTTGGAGTACAACGGTCAACACAGAGGCCTCTGGAAGGGCATCTGATTTGAAAAGTGCAAACCAACAACCAACAACCAAAGGGGTTCAATAAAAGAATATCTTACCTTATCTTATCTTGAAACATGCTCAACCAGCTGAACCCGCTGGTTTCAAAAGTGCAAACCAACAACAACAAAAGTGCAACAACCAATGGCTAATAGGATGGTAGATCCTACAGGCATGTTCAATGTAACAGACTGAACTTATAGCAGCAACACCAACAGTTCAAGTTTTGTTTTATTTGTCACATATGTGCATTACAGTGAAATGCTTGGTTCTGTATGAGCCCCCTGAGATTGTGCTTCATACAGTAAAAATAATAAAGACCAAACACTATAGAAATTATACAATATACAATTAAAGTACAAAATTAAGTACAAAATGCAAACAATGAGGTACAAAATGCAGGCTTTTTAAAATGCTAAAATTAGGTAGGGATGTAGTGCAAATATTTTTGTAATAAAGATACAATATGGTGTGGTGTTAAAAAGTGTTTAACCACATTGGCGCTAGTTTTGCATAACATGCCTGACGATTGCATACACAAAGTAATTCGCGATTTATTATACTTATAGCACATGCATGAGTCTGGTCTCTTTTGAAAGGAAACATTCTGATGATCTTTCTTCCACAACAAAGAAGAATCACTGAGTGCTAATGAAATAGAGTTCCAGAAAAAAAGTGTTGTTTGCTCACATTTCTGTTTACTTGTTGCCATATGTCTGTTTTTAAGTTCCAGCTGAAAGGTAGGAGCTGGAAAACATAACACACACATGAGTGCATGCTTACCAACTGTTAGTCTGCAACACTACTATCACCGACATCTAAGAAGGGAGATCCCCCCTTGAATGGCCCTTCTAAGGTTTCTCTCCTCCACACCTGTGGAGGAAAGAAACCTGTGGTGGCCTGTGGTGCATTTTTTCCCTATTGTTTTAGTGAGTTTTTCCTTACCTTCGCGTGGGGTATGTCTGGGAGTGCTTGCATTCATTCATTTATTTGCATTTATTTTAAATTTGTTGGACCTTATGGTGTTCTTGTTTTATTCTTGACTTATTGTTATGTTTCTTCTTGACTTGTTTAAAGAAGACGTGTCCGGCCCATGGGGACATTAACGTGTGTTGTTGGGCCTTACAAATAAATTTGATTTGATTTGATTTGATTTATAACAGTTCCATAGCCTGAAGTCTACAGTACAGGTCCAAAGTGTATAACAATTATTGGTGGGGGAAAATATCGATACTAGTAGTATCGCGATAATTTGCGTGGCGATACTGTATCGATACAGGGACGCCAAGTTTCCAACAATGTATTGGTTGATCGGCGAAAACACAGACATGGAGCCGGCAGACGAGCGCAAAGTGCTGCGACGTGCGTGCGAGTGCGGGCCAAATGCGGGCCCAATGCGGGCCGTCCGATCCTTAAATGGTTAAGCCCTAGCCATATTTTCTGATGATTTGCCTAAAAGTACATGAGTAAATGGAAGATTGCTCCACTTCTACTGTGTTCTTGGAATGTATTCCCAGTGTTACAAATAAAGTTTTTTTTCTTTGACAGTGAACAACACCATGGTAACATTGACCAGACATGAAAGATTGCCACTGAGCTCATCCAGCACCTGCTTGAGATCAAGTCTACTAAAAATCTAAGCAAGTGAATAAAGGGCAGATGATTTACAGGTTTTTTTCTATACAGTACTGAATTTTGCCTTCCGGACACATGCAATTTGAAATATTAATATAGAATATCAGCCCTATACATTACCTTATTATGGCCAAGTCATACATCTATGGATCCTCTTTCAAATGGCAGAGTTAAATCTGGATTTAGTACCACCAAGCGCCCGTTACAGGGCAGCAAAGACCGTGAATGAAATCTACTTTAAGTACAGTTACTTTTGTATAATGTCCATAGCTCCACCATTTTTCACCAGATTGCAATGTTTTTTTTTCTAGACGTTCACAGAAAGGTAAAGAAACAATATACGTTGTATTTTATTGCAATAACATTCAGGTTTATTCGATCTGTGAGATATAATCACGAAAAGAACGCTCAAAAATAATTTTCACGTCAGCCGGTTCCAGCTTCGACAGTGGCTGATGTGATACTGGGTAGTGTAGTTTTATGACATTCCGACATCCATCGAAAGCCCTGGGTCTCCTCTTTCTTAGGACTACAACGATTTCATGACGGCATCATTTCCTCGCCTCTATATCATCCGGTTTCCGATGCAATGCGTGGAGAATTCTATAAACTCATATTTCGCTAATAACACTTAAATAATTGGTAAACAAACGTAGTGGTGAAAATATACACTTTGACTGCTGTTTTGATAAGGTTAGGGTCTTTACTCTTGGCTACATTTAAAAAAGAAACGCAACATTAATTAATACGGACTGTATTAATCTATTTATGACAAATAAATATTGGCGCGATACCGGGTGGTCGGGGTTAACGGGTTAACCTCTTAAGTGTTTTTACTGTTTTAAGCAGGTGTATTCAACCTTTTGACTAGCACTGTATATCATAATATAGTCTAGTGGAGTGCAAGTTGAGGACGATTTGTCCCTAGCGGCTCGGGTCTGCATTTTTTAAAATACATTATATATAGAATTAAAGCCCTATTTGTTGCCTGTCGATTGCCCTTTCAGATGACCAAATCTGTTCAGTGGTTCTCAAGTTATATGCCGATATGTAAGGCGTGCGCCAAAGTACAGAGCAGAGATTTTTTTTGGGCGATTACCACCGCCGACTCCCGGGGATCTAGTTCCGTCAATCATTTGGCGATCTCGAAAATCATTGGAAAGGGTTGTCGCCAATGAGTGTGGCTTTCCAATGATACCCCAGGTGGGGATCTGCGAATCAGGGATCTAGGTGAAAAGTCACAAGCGAAAACAGGAAGAGAAAAAAATGCAGAATTAATTGAAATCAACGAGGAAAAGGTTTAATGGAGAGCTTTTTATTTTCTCCACAATTGACCAAAATCGCGCCTAATCACTGTTCTGTATTCTGAACGGATTTTTATGAAATGTGGACATGTACTACATAAGACTTCAGGCTATGGACCCAGGGTGTTTTCCAGCTCATACCAATTTTTTTGGAAATACTAGATTTGGATATTGCAACTACTACAGAAAAACGTGAGTAACACGTTTTTCTACAACTCAAGTTCAGACCTATGTTACTCTATTTCATTAGCACTAAAAGTGATCTTTCTTTATATATTTTATATATATAAGAAACTTCAGAATGTTATCTTTCAAAAGAGACCAGGTTTATGCATGTGCTATAAGTATAAAGTATAGTATTTTGGTTTTCAAAAAGAGTATGCAGTCCTCAAAAACAAAAACAGAAATGGACACTTTTCTGCCCGTATGTTAAGAGGTTAAGAATTGGGTCAAATTATACAATCATGAAGAAAGACTTGTCTGTGTGTCTGTGTGTGGTGTCTTGATATGGCGGTGAGTGGGAAGATTAAATGACCATGTGCAAAGCGATGTGGTGCGAAAGTTCGTGAGCGTTACACTGTTGTGGTACTCAAAATATTTTCCCAAGGTTGGCTGATATACGCAACTTTACACCTCACTCTAGCTAGGGAGTTCCCCTGTCTCTCTGGCTATTACATGACCGATCTTTACCATTGTTGTGATGAGGTTCATGTTGCCCCAGCCCCATGGCCACAGATTTGACAAGCCCCAGTGTTGTTTGCAAAAATTGGAAATATTTTACAACATGCAGTGGTTGCATTGGTTTGTTTGTATGTTTGTTGATTGATTGTTTCAAAATGTATTAAGCTAAAGTAAACCTTTGTTTTAATCTACGTTATTTTAACATGGCTCCAGGAGAAGGGATTTCCATTCACTATTCCCCTTTATTTATGAGCCATGTGAAAATTACTCGTCTCCCTCATTCTCACGAGTGCCACAACCACTACCAAGTCGGAATGACCAAATTCTCACAGTGTTACCCATCACCTCTGATTACTCCCAGGTGTTCCCTGTCAGCTAAGATGGTATAACCCTAAATAGCTCCTCCACCAGTTCCAAGCTCTCTGTATAAACAAATTGCTTAACCCTCTGAGACCCATAGCAGGGGGACAGGCTCAACTAAAGCTATGGTGCTAGAGTTCTAGCTTATGAGACATTTTCAGAAGGCGCTTGCCAATCCGATCACCAAATATTGAAGAAATTATTATTTCTGAAGTCTCCAGATGTCAAAATGTAATGATACTGAATCACAGTAGGAACATTTCATAAATGCTATTGACATGTTGTATATGTATGATTTTGTTCCAATAGGTTTATTATTTCCAAATAAATGTATATATTTAAAATGTATGAGTGGTCAAAAATGGTTTGGTAATGCAACTAATGTGTAGCTAATGGCATCAACCCAAAACGTGCTGCAGAAACCTATTACACAGAATGAATGACCTACAACAATCCTGTATGTTTCCTTAACTCATTGACCGCCACGCTCTTTTCCCATCTTTACTCAATGGCGCCAGCGCTATTGACCATTTTAGCGATGTTTGCAGACCCATCGTGTGATATGTTATGGAGACAATAGTATGGCTCATTTGACAGGCATTGTTCATAGTCCATCACTGACTAACCAGTTAATTTCTACATACTGTAGTTTGTGCACTATTACACGCTAAACATCGCCCCTTTCCAAAATAATCCAGTCTTTTTTCATAGATCGCAAGATATGACGCGTTATATGCAATATGCCCAAATCGTTCGGGTTGCTCGCCTGAAACCCCAAATACTTCCAAATCAAAGGTATATACCATGTACATATGTGTCTTCACAAAATCATCAAGGGGGGGGGGGGAGGTCGTTTTAAACTGCGATCGTTACCAAAAGCATGTTTAGGTCCGGTAAAATACGACACTGTGATCGGTAGAAAAACATGTTTCAGGTTCGGTAAAATAGACATAGAATAGACCTTACCTTAGCCAGAAGGTACTCCAAAAAGAATAATCCCCAGTGATCCCATCGCCATCGCGATTACTTGTGTATATGTGTATAAATGGAAAATGGTAAATGGCTGCTTTTTTATATAGCGCAATTTGTTACTCACATTTTACCCATACACTCACACATTCACTCACACATTCACACACCGACGGCGGAGGCAACCATGCAAGGTGCCAACCTGCTCATCTGGAGCAATTAGGCGTTAAGTGTCTTGCTCAAGGACACATCGACACGCTGCCCGGAAGGAGCGGGAATCGAACCGGGAACCTCCGGATTGCCAGATGACTGCTGTACCTCGCAAGCCACTGTCACCCCCATATACTTGTGTATACAGGAAATAGATTTGAGGCGATAAAATCTCAGAGCGATCGCTCTGTCCTCTGAGGGGGAGAAGTTCTTGCAGACAAAAAAAATAAAGTGTCCCCACAATAAACTATCCCAGTTCAAAAGGTAGGCAATACTGCCACCTGGCAGGATTCGATCGTCATTGCAATTTTAACGTAGGCAGCGGTACAAGGGAGACCCAGGGAGCTCCGGCCGAGTGTCTAGAACGGGGATCAAAGGAAAAAGATCAAAGGATCCAAAAATGAGTATACGAAACACGAGTATAGTCATTTTTGGCGCAGAAATAGTTAATAATGTCTGAACGAACCTTCAGATTTTAATAGGCAGCAAATCAAAACACAATGTGTATTACATATTTTGAACAGAAATAGATATGTACTTCTCAGAGGATTAAAGGCCCATTTATTTTGACCACACACATTTTGGTTGTATGCACATAGACAAGAATTTCTCTTTCAGGTAAGCCTTTACTCACATGTAAACCATCATAGCTCAAAACACTGGCCACATTTGAGCTAACGTTGATAAATATAATAGATGTTAACAAAACTCATCATATATCATCAACATCCATGTTAAAACTCCTGTTACCACATACAATCAGTCCTTGTATCAAGAGCTTACTTGATCAATTAGAAAATATCTCTAAAATCCCATAGGTTAGTTCTCTGTGGTGTGGTGACCCGTATGTTTACATTTATATTGCAGCTTACACCTTTAAAGACATTTGAGTGGATATTTCATTTTGGAATGAGACTTAGACCTATCTCAAGGCCTACTCTCTTGTACCGACGAAAGTCACTCCTGCCATTCAAATTATTGCCACGCCTCGTCGGATTGACACAATTTCAACGGCTTCCGAAAGCTAAGATCTGTGCTTTTAAATTTATGTACGCCTTTTTACGGAAGTGCCAGGGACGGCTGCCTGGGATTGGTCGGAAGGTCACTGTTGTCATTTGATGAGAGACCAAAGGGAGAGCGGAGAGAGACCAGAATTCTTCCCAATGATGAGTGTGCAGCGTGCATTTTGAGACCAGTGTGCAGGTACTGATTTCAATCAATTATACATAGTTGTCATATAATAGTATTTGTTTAGTTTCGGACAGTTTCTAGTGTTTGTGAGATTTAGGTATTGTGTTTTTTGCTCCAGCAAGTAATTTCCAAAGCAGCAAGGCGATGGAAATAATATCCCCGGAAACTCGTCCCGCTCGTCCTCGAAGGTTCTTTGACGGAGCGTAACAATGTTTTTCGAAGAGTGTATTTGCTGTTATTAGTTCACACACAAACATTACATTATTATGTAATAATACAATAAAAAAGAAAAGAATCCTGGAGCTACATTTAATTTTTAGATTTTTACTTCATTCATTCATTCATAACTTTTGAACAATAGATGATATATTTAATCTGTCAGCTGTTCTATATTGCCCACAAAAGTGTCTAAATCCCATACACTATCAAGTTTATTATCCCATGTAAGTAAAGTGGTTGAAAATGCATTTGTTTTTTGAAGTTCATTTTCAACTCAAAAGATGTGCTGTACTTATGAAGAATAATTACAATAATAATGATGATAATATACATATTTTATATCATTTGAAAGCCCTAGTTGTTATCTTCAATATGGTACCATTACCATATATGAGGTACTTTGAACATACCCACTAACAAATATTCCACCACAAACCCATGAAGTTCAAGTTCAGGAAGGTTCAGATTTGGGACACTAGTCTTAAAAGGACATCACTATTGTTCTCACAAATCACAGAAGTGGAGCAATTGACCTATCTCAAACCCAGCCCCTCTTTTCTTGATCCTCCAATCACAACTGTTGGGGTTTTTTTTGTCGAAGGGAAGCAATCGGGGGTGGATGTGGTGCCACTAATTTATAATAGCATTACCGCCAGAAACGCAGAGGCAGTTTTGAAGGTTGTAATGACACACAATGTATTTGAACGCCATCAACTCAGAGGTGTTAAGGGGGAGCTTCAAAACAAATCAACACGCTTCCCAAGTGCTTTTCAACAGCAAGTAGAGTGTTTTTGTAAAGAAGAGAGAAGAGGGACCTGTCCCCCTATAGCGGGATCTAAAGGACAATGCTGCCTGAAGGCGCTGGGCCGGGCCTGTAATAATAATAATAATAATAATACATCAGATTTATATAGCACTTATCCGAATGCTCAAAGACACTTTACAAAACAAACAATACAATACAGTTTTAGTAGAGAGGGGGAAAAGTGAGAGAGGAAGGAGTTCATGGGTTGAAAGCAAGGGTAAGAAGGTGGGTTTTGAGGTTGTTGTTTTCTTTAGATGAAAGAGTGTCTGCATGACGGATATGGTTGGGAAGGGCGTTCCAGAGGGTGGGGGCAGCTACAGCGAAGGCCCTGTCGCCCCCCAGGTCCTGTAGCTCCCCCCTGGCCTTCAAGAAGCCATCTTTTTATGGCGCATTCAAGCTGAGGTCAATTCATGGAGGCAAGTGAATCAATCACTTTCGAGATCGGTCGAGTCCGAAAGTTAAAGCACAGCCTCTTAGGAGAGCCGTCACTGTTGCCACGACTAATATAGAACATGCCGATACATATTGGATTCTTTTCAGCCGTGTGTTGCATTCTGTTCCCTTCACCTCTGGTACTAGAACTTTCCTGTGATGCTTTTTTTCTTGATTAATTAAATCAATTCAAACGATGCCGCTATGAGGCATTATGCTGAAGTCTGAAGTTTATTGATTTAAAAAAACGGGACGATGCACATTAATAAACATAATGTAAATGTGCCAGATTTAGCCAGTGGGGGATCATTTTCCTCTGTGCTCCCCAGGCAGGTGATCCCCTTATCATCGTCGATTATTAATTAATTTGGATTATGCTGATTTCAGTACAGTACATTCAATAGCAAATACGTCTCTACTTTTACTTAAGTAGAATCTGAATGGAGGACTTTTACTTTTACCAGAGTACTCATTTATCTGGGTATTTCTACTTTTACTTGGTAAAGGAACTGTGTACTTCTTCAACCACTGCTTTACACGCTATGATATTGATCGTGCCAGGTCATGAACACGTTTTACATTCTGTTTCACTGCAAGGAACAGGCTAAACATGCACTCAAAGTAATGCGTGTGGTCACACAATGGCATGCACAAACGAAGCTCTGCTTGGTGATTAGAATGGGGCTCAGGGTCTTGCTGCTACAGTCACGGAGGGGTCCTTTCAGGGACGCGGGAAGGGGGGGTGCGAGGGGTGCTGCAGCACCCCCTCTCAATTATTGCAAAAAAAAAAAAAAAAAAAAATATATATATATAATTTTTTTATTTTTATTTTTTTTATGGCAGTATTTATATATTTGTATATACTGTAACTGTATAACTGTAACACTGTATATTATAAGTTTATCCTGCTCAAAGCATGTCACCATTTTAATATTGTGTGTATTGAGCCGTACTGTATTGTAGCCATTCTCCAATCTGTTAAATAAAGTTTTCATTCATTCATTACACTACTGTATGTACACAATCATACGTGTAAAACCGAGTAGATTTTCGAGTGATGACAGACTGTCACAGACTGATTGAATGACAGGTGAAACAACTAATTGTATTCACCTCCTGTCTCCCGCCCTTCCCACGCGCCACGAACCACTGAGCTACTGTGATACAGTGCTTGCGCAGTCAGTCGATTTGAGCTAGTAGTCAGACTTTGCTAGCACAGAATGTCTCACTCGCAGAAAAGAAAAATATCAGATTTATTTTCGAAACGTCCCGCCAGTCCCAGTGACAGTCCCACTAAATCTGATAAACGTCAGAGAGAGACAGAGACGACAGGTTCAGCCTCAGCATCAGGTATTGAAGAGTTAACTGAGTCTGTTCCCCTATACCCCCCCTCGGGCACCAGGGGCTTCCACTGAGGGGTGATGCAAATAGGGATGGGGTGTTATGGCAGCTCATGATGGAAAGAGTGCGCACCGAGTCTGATCCCGAGTTGAAGAATTGTCTCCAAAAGAGAGACAACTGGATGTCCAACAACATCCAAAACGAAATCTTACAGCTGCTTGCCCATGATATTCAGCGACAAATTAGAGGCAAAGCATCCAAAAGCCCAATCTTTGGCTTGAGCGCTGACGGAACCACTGATGTCACTCACTGGAAAAGAACAATTCTCGTGTAATATACAGTTAGCCGATGACAACTTGGAAGCTCAGAACTTCTTTTGGGGTTTTTACAATGCCCGGCCCAGACACAACAGCCGAGACGCTGTTTTTGTGTATAAAATACTTTTACGCCTCGACCTGCCCATGGAGAGGCTGATAGGATACTGTTTTGACGGGGCCAGCAACATGTCTGGGGGGTACAGGCTAGACCAGGGGTTCCCAAACTTTTCAGGCCGCGACCCAAAAAAAACGGTGTCAGAGAGCCGCGACCCCCACTATTATAGGAGGTAAAAAAATTATTTTAAATGGAAATGTATGGTTGAAACATGCAAACGTTCAAACGCACACACACTAATAAGCATTGGAGGCTTTTAACCAGGGCCGGACTGGGGAAATCATTCAGGCCAGGAAATATAGCCCCAGTCAGGCCACTTTTTAAGCAGGGGGTCTGGGGGTCCCCCACCAGGAATTTCTTTGTTACAAAGACTTAATTTCCTGCATTCTGGTGCAGGCATTTTTTTTATTTTTACCCTTTAAATGCCAGTGTTTGTGATGGCATCACAACTTATTGTTAAAAAACAGGCTAGCATATGTATGATTAGCAACAACACAGATTCTTATAGATTTTCAGTTTTTTGTAATTGATAAATACAATATTTTATTCAACTTCAGCCCTGATCATAACACCACATATTCATTTTATAATTCTAACCCTTTAAATGCCAGTGTGTGTGATGGCATATATTTGCAATATATCAAATGCAAAGTACATTTTTCTGGGGGGGATTATTACAGGCTAGCATGTGTCAATGATTAGCAGTTTTTCGTAAGGATCCCGCCTCCACCAATCACATGCGGCTCCCTTTGTGTGTGTGTGAGAGCAAGAGAGAGAGAGAGAGAGATAGTTCTCCAACTTGTGTGAGTTGCAGTGATCTCCTGGTTGTTCCCCACCTAGGTTATCTAACTATTGCGCTGGTGCAAATAGAAACACTGGCCTGGCCTGCTTCTAAGTTCAGTGGCCTGACCAAAAAAAAATAAAAAATCTTTTTTCTTTTTTTCTTTTCTCATCTGGCGACCCCCCAGCACCCCCTGCCGTTTTATAGTTCCCGCGTGCCTGGGTCCTTTCATCCTAATGGGGCACCATGCCTAAACCATGCAAGCAGATGAGTGGGGGGTACAAAGGAGAACACATTAGGAGCTAAAATAACCAACCTAATGTGCACTTACCTA
Organism: Notolepis coatsorum; assembly: GCF_963971535.1. Taxonomy (NCBI): domain Eukaryota; kingdom Metazoa; phylum Chordata; class Actinopteri; order Aulopiformes; family Paralepididae; genus Notolepis; species Notolepis coatsorum. The sequence goes on from NC_140180.1 coordinate 23,153,083, forward strand.
TTCTAAAACACATGAATGGGGAAAGGATAGCGACAAACAAAAGCCAACGTTGGAGATGGAGTATGGTCAACACGCTGTCAGATACTTCCGCCCATTCACCGTACCTGGCTAACTGAGGCCCCGTTTAGACGGAAACGCTAGCAGGTGAATCCGCAAAAATATTTTTGCAGATGTGCCTTTCCTTTATACGGAAACGGCGTTTTTACGGGGTGAAACCGCAAAAAAGTGAGACTACCTTCCAGGGTGGAATTCCTAGAAACGCAAAAGCTTTGCGATCTCGTCTAAACTATCAAAACGTATAAATCTGTTAAAACGATGACGAACGGGTTGTCACGGCTCTGGTCGCGCGTACTGCTTACGTCACAGGTAGCAGGTATGCGCCAGTAGCCGAGACGTAAACAAAGCAAGTATGTCTGACTTATATCAACGGAGATCACTTGAAGGCTACATTGGCAGTACTTTTAACCCTTTCACTGCCACACGACAGAAGGTTACCCCTTTACTATCACACAACCGGCTGTCGTGTGGCAGTGAAAGGGTTAAATACACAAGAATCTGTCCCGCCGCGGCGTGAGTGGACCCACTGTCTGTGAGTGACTCTGCTTTGGTGCAATCACATTCCCCATCCACAGTCTGCGAATCAGAGGCAGAGTAGGGCGGGTCTTCACAGCACGTCATGTGACATATGCGCCAATCGTGTGACAGCGGGTCTCCGTCGTTACAGCGTCGTCTGCACGGAGAATTCCACTCCAAAACGCTCGTCTAAACGTAAAATTAAAAGTGAAACCGCAAGATGACTTTTGCGGTTTCTGTTCACAAAACGCTCGTCTAAACGGGGCCTGAGTTAGCCGGATAATTTTCAGCATAGCTTGACTTAAGCCAGACATTTCCGTTACCCGACGTCGGATTTTCTATGGTAACAGATCGAAGAGTTTGAACCTGCTCCGGAGCAGGGTTTAGTTCAGTTAGCTGGATGAACCATGGCCACACCCTCGCAAAGAAATGCCAGCTCGCTTCCTGAAATAATTATCACAGTGTAGATCTGTATTATACCATTCTGAATTATGTTTTTGTGCTTCGTTTTCCTAGAGGGGGCTTTTGAAATGTAAAAGAATAGACATAAAATGCTGATACTAAATTTACTTTGTGCTAAATAATGCACGTTATATATACGGCGCTCGGAGTCGCGATACACACTGCATGTGGATGTGGTTATTTTAATAACGGCGCATTGCAAATGTGAATCCCGCAGGGATATTTTTAATGAATGAAACCTATCGGGCGTTTGTCTCTGATTAGTTTCATATTCTCTGCTGTGGATGTATTTGCTTAACGGAGCACCCCGGATTGTGTTTCATTCAAGCATAAATTGAAGTGTCTATGCGTGGACTGTGGATTATGAATTACGAGGAATCTGAATCTGTGGATTGTTGAATTGTATCACTGTCACTCACACGTTATTGTGATATTGTAACTGGGATTAAAATGTCTGATGAGATGCGCTGTTTGACGGATTTGAGAAATTGAATGAGCCGTTGACATTAATGCATTTGAGAAAATGCATTTATCTGTTCAAGCACTATCTGATGTTGAACATGAGGTGTCACTGGTATAAACCAAAGGTTAATCAATTCAATGCATGTATGGATGATGTCCGAAGATTAAAACCTGATTAATAGTGAAACTGTATAGCCGGCTCCAAGCCTCTCTGACACGTTATTTCGGGTCGCGCCTTGAAACTTTGGGAACCATGTATTTATATATAAAGTACATGATACCTAAGCCGAGTGCATACAGTACAGATATCCTCATAAGCATCTATTAATTCGTAACAATTAGATACTCTTTGGGCTTGTTTGTATCTACTTATTCTGAAAGAGTTTAACTAATTATTTTCGCTAGCAATATATCTCATTATATTATTCATTCCATTAAGCATACTGCCAGCAGCACATTTAAAGAAATATAATCTGATTGATTGGGGTAATGAGGGACTTAACATTAGCCTATATGCATTTAACTTGTCTGCAAGGCTATTGAGCCGTACTGTATTGTACCCATTCTGCAATATGTTAATAAAGTTATAAATCAATCAATCAATCAATGCTGTTAGCAAATCAGGATTTCTGCGATCGACACCTGCTGTCTTTTCAGGTGAGGCGGCCGCGCGCAATTATCCTGAGTACCAAGTCTGGTTCGAATTAACGAGACTGAATCAGCGTTCGAGGAACAGGGAAAGCCCGGATTCAAACATCAGGTTAATTGAATCTGGATACTGGGACTTTTGATCGACTTAGTTGAACCAGGTACGGGGAATAGGGTGTGTCTCCGTTTCCTCATCATGTACCTATTGGAAACTGGAAGAGCTAGGGGAGGCGGCTAGAGATTGTCTCTCAGCCAATCCCCAGGTGCTATCCCAATGAGGTTAAATGCCTACAGCTGCGCCTAATCACGTACCATTGAGTGATACTCAGAAAACCTCATTATTCTCAGGAAATACTGTTTATATATAACATAATCCACAATTTATACAGTAGTTCCAGAGGTTAATCCACAGTTCGTATTCCGAGCGAGGCTAAAAATCCTTCTTTGTCTGCATTCAAATGCAGGGTTTTTGTCATGTCAAAACACTTGATGTCATATAAGGCGACAAGCGAATCTCCCCCGATTTCGCTTGTCGCAGGGGGAATCCCTGTGCGCCTCAATGTGATGTCGTTGGCCACTCGGGGTAATTACGTGTTTTGCACTCCCCCAGTCCCAGTAAATATATAACTCCAATTCTATCAAACACTATGCAACTTGAAGTGGATACATTATAACAAAATACAAGCAGGCAATTATTTAAAATCTTTAAACAATTAAATATATTTAAACAATATAACACACCAACAAGAGAAAGAAAGGATTATATAGAGACTCCATGCAACGCTGTAATGCAAACACCATGAATTTATTAGTTGAGCTTTCGCTACAGATGTCTTTGTTCTGAGGTCTTACCGAAAGCGAAACTAAGATATTCATGGTGTTTGCATTACGGCGTTGCATGGAGCCTCTTCCCCCCTGTGAATTCATGACGCTTTCCTGTCCCACACATGCCTCCATGGTGAACGTAGAATCCAAAAAACAGTAGCTACTTCATCTAATTTCAAACCTTTAATTAAACTCGAAAGCCAACTGAGGTTTCCCTCATTTACAGTCACATTAGTGTACATACAGAAATAAGCTAAGCAAAAGGCATATAAAATCATAACAATAAGACAACAAGACGAGGCAAAAAGCAAGGACAACAAATCAATTAAAACACGTACTTGACAAATTAAAACTTGATTGACAAAGGTTGGCGATCAAAGTTTTAAATTCTGCAACAGCGGGGAGAATCTCAAGCTTTAAAATGCAGATTTACCCTGTTCCTAGCTAACTCGAGGGACCTTAACACTTTGAATGCCACTCCTGGCTTTTCTCTGGTTATTACCCCCCGGGTTGAAGGCCCATCACGAGAATATTCGTTTTATTATTATTATTATTTTTTTTTTTTATTAGCAATCTGAAATCATATTGCATCAAGCGAGCCTACCGTTGGAGTTCCAGGCACCCCCGGCGCTCAGATGTGAAAAAAGCGCCCCCTATCGTCTCCCAGATGGTAAATCACCCTTTTGGATTGGACTCAATGAAAGTGAATGGGAGAAAGGATTTCTGACTCCACATTTTACTTCTCACTCACGCAGCCGGCATCGACCGGCATCACTCTGGAGCCTGAAGAGCAGCGGGATTATGTGTTCTACTGTATACACGGTTGATCAATACAATTATCGATTTTTTCGAATGGTGATCAGGAATTGGAATAATCCATTTGGATACCATCTGATCTCAGGTAAGGAATCTATGTTATCAGTCTTAGGATAATCAGACTTGTTTTCACGGATATATAAGCGTTTCCCCTATATGTGATATAGCTGTTTTGACTGTAAAAGCCATCAGGAAATAAGAGCAGCGATTATCAGCGCGCGGCACGAGCGTGCGTGCGCACACATAATACTATCTATTATCTAGCGTTTATATGAAAACGATTCATAAATAGGCCGACAAATGACAACGTTCTAGAATATTCCAGTAAAAGGCGATTATCATAGAATGGGTTGTTTTTTCCGCGAAAACGAGTGATTTTCAAAATGCTATCAAACGGAAATGAAGCGATAAAAAAACAATCTGCCATGACAATGTTGACTGGAAAATGAGTCTTTGATAAGTGACGGGCAGATTAGACACATAGCCATAATTTAAAACATAGATTAGGCAATATTAATGTTAACATTGGAGTGGATGTGGGCATTCAAGGGGGTAAAAAGGAAAACACGGACTGGCTCCTAAAGTGTTAAGGATCAGTCAGTCACTAGAACGGGTTCCATAGGTTCCAAAATTCCATTCCAATAATGATGTAGTATAAGGAGGTACAGTACAGGTAGCTTACCAATAAGGGCCTTAAAACTTGACAAATACCAGTGTTTATTGCGCCTCTTCATCAGAGAAGACCAACCAACCTTCTCATAAAGGACGCAGTGATGAATGTATACTTGATGAATTTAAATGACTGGAGATTAAACAGCAAAAATATCTAAAGCCGTTGCTAAAAACGTGCTAACTAGAACATTTTCAGTTAAACGTCTCACCCATGTACAGTACTGTATGTGTCATGCGCCTGAGCAAGCCTGTGCGTTTGTACTGCATTCAACTGAAATCCCGCAGCTCTGTCACTCACCCACTACCCCAACGAACAAGCTGGGTGGCGGGCTTTCAATTGAAAGTACTTTGAACAAGTACAAAGTGTTTGACATTTCTAGCAAAATGCATGTGTTTATGAAGTATTGAGCATACGACTGGATAAAAGAGCAGTAACGTCATCAAGTATGGCTACTGTTTTGGGGATTCTACGTTCACCACGGAGGCATGAATTAATTTATGAATACCTTCATGAATTCACGGGGTGAGTAATTGATATACAAATGATCCTTTGGGGTGAAGTGCTCCTTTGTCTGGCTCAAAACACCCCCCAAATCATCTTGATGTCGGCCGCGATCGATCATCGATCACTGATTCACATCACCGTCCATCGGCCTAACCCTCCCATGGGCTGTCCCTTTGCTTCCTCCATCCCAATCTGAGGTGAAGCCATCTCCTCACCTTAGCAGAGAGGGTTCTTGCAAACAGCATCTTAAAAGAGAACGAGAGCGAGATTGTGTGAGAGAGAGAGAGAGAGAGAGAGAGAGAGAGAGAGAGAGAGAGAGAGAGAGAGAGAGAGAGAGAGAGAGAGAGAGAGAGAGAGAGACTCAGTCAAGCAAAGTTGTAAAAAAAATAAAAGAATTGTAAAAATGTGACAGCTTACAACATGAGGCTGGTTAACCTTAAAGTAGATCTGTAAAATAAATGTACTGAGGACTATGTCCTTGATGTCAAGTGACCTAAAAGCCAGTCGTCCGTCTCTGTTTCACCGTCTTGGCAACCGTGTTTGTCAGAACCTTGGCCATCACTCTCCACACTGACACTTTTGTGGTCACCCCCCCCCCCCTCCCCCCACGTAGGGGTACATTTTCCTCTCTGTGCGTTCAGTAGAAAGCTACCTGGCTGCATGTTAGCCTAGCTTAGCACAATGAATGGAAGCGTACAGTGACAGGTAGCCTTCGGGTGAGGTGTTAGTTGGACAATGCCTAAGCTACCCGTCACTGTCCACTTACATTCATTGTATAGAGCACACTATGGTACAATGATCAGAACAGCTGGTCACACTAGACTCAATCAGAATACATGATTAATTTAATACTAAGAGAGGAATAAAACACTACAAACTACACAGCAAACAATTACGCAGGAAACACCTAAACAGTAGCGGCAGACAATGTACAATAGCACAATAGTACAATAAATAAACAAAGCTACATGTGACGTCATTAAAACACCATGCAACCACTTATGAAATCACCACTGCATCACTGGTCGGCATTCTTCAGAGAGAGAGAGAGAGAGAGAGAGAGAGAGAGAGAGAGAGAGAGAGAGAGAGAGAGAGAGAGAGAGAGAGAGAGAGAGAGAGAGAGAGAGAGAGAGAGAGAGAGAGAGAGAGAGAGAGAGAGCATACACACAGAGAGAGAGAGAGAGAGAGAGAGAGAGATCATACACAGAGAGAGAGAGAGAGAGAGAGAGAGAGAGAGAGAGAGAGAGAGAGAGAGAGAGAGAGAGAGAGAGATCATACACACAGAGAGAGAGAGAGATTTTTTTTTGATTTTAGAAAAAACATTTATTTACATAATTCTCATTACAATGTGTGTGTCAATACAATTAAATAACTAACTACACATTATATCGGGCAACATGTGTCCCCATCACACTTAAAACCACATGAGATCTCACAATAAAAAAATGCTAAAATACAACTGTCCTTCTGCAACACAACAAAAAAAAACATTGAAGCTCCACCCAAAAAAAAAAAAGGTGTCCATACTGTACCGTCTGTCCGTGGTCCTGTCAACTGATTAACAGTATTAACAGACTGTTAACAGATTAACAGTCAACGCGGTTTCATTGCTGGGTTAAGTACTTCTATTCTATTCACATAATACGCTTACTTCATATATCTACTCCATTCACATATATGCCTACCACTTGTATCTATTGCTATGTCCGCCTACTACAATCTCATGAGCTGTCTAACGCCTGTCCCGTCTCCCTGTCTCCCTATGACTTGCTGTCTTGGAGTGTTGACCGGAGTGTTGGACGTCCCGTGACGAAGGCCGGGAGATTGCGACCCCCTCTGCGTGCCCCCCTGTCTCCGGAGGTCTCGTAGTGGTGACCGGAGTGGCGGATGTCCCGCGATGATGTCGGGGAGTTCGCGACCCTCTCTGCGCCACCCCCTATCTCCCTGTCTCCGGCTGTCCCTGAGCAACGACCGGAGTGTTGAATGTCCCGTGACTAAGACGGGGAGGACGTGACCCTCTTTGCGCCGCCCCTGTGCCTCAAATAGATCCGCTATCAACTCAATCTTTAATCTTTCAAAATGTTCAGTTGCTATCGCTATTAGCTCTATCTTTAATCTTTCAAAATGTACAGTTGCTATTGCATGCACTCATCTGTGTTTCACCACACACATGAGTGCATGCTTACCAACTGTCCGTCTGCAACACTACTATCACCAACATCTAAGAAGGGAGATCCCCCCTTGAATGGCCCTTCTAAGGTTTCTCTCCTCCACACTGCCTGTGGAGCTTTTTTCCCTATTGTTAGGTTTTAGTGAGTTTTTCCTTACCTTCGTGTGGGGTATGTCTGGGAGTGCTTGCATTCTTTCATTTATTTGCATTCATCTAAAAATGTTTGGACCTTATGGTGTTCTTGTTCTGTTCTTGACTTATTGTTATGTTTTCTTCTTGACTTGTTTAAAGAAGACCTGTACGGCCCATGGGGACATTAATGTGTGTTGTCGGGCCCTATAAATAAATTTTGATTTGATTTGATTTGATCTGTACTTCCATTCAACACATATATAATAATAATAATAATTCATTTAATTTATATAGCGCTTCTCAATATCTCAGCAAGAACAACATATGAGCAACCCAAGAAGGGTCCCGTCAGTCCATTTGTGTCCGTTTTTATATTCAGCGCATGAAATAGATCCCCTTCATCAGGACCCTCCGTTCCACTGAAATAATCCTGCAACAGGTATTGCCCCCCGATGCTTCGCGCTTCAGTCCAATCGTCCAATCGTCCTCAGCCCCAATAAAGAAGCCACTTCCTCTGCGTGGCGAAAATCTGACCCGGCTACATCCACAACATCTTTCAGTTTCATTGTCCCAACTGATTGCAGACACTGTCCAAGCCCAGGTCTACTCCCTTCCTGAATGTCCAGCCAGGCTCCATACATCAGAGGCTCCATAATCTCCAAAAGGAGTGCACAACTGATTCAACACAGGATCCGTCCTAAAATACTTGGATTCTGTTTACCCTTCATTATCCATTTTGTTGAGCTTCTGTATAATTTTCCTCAGTCTAAAAACTTCCTGGGAAGTGTACCCCCCATTGTTCTTCAACCTCATTTGAGTCCTTGCTGAAATAATAAACATCTCCATATCTTCAAAAAAATCTCCAACTTTGACATTTTTCAAATTTTTTGTTGTGTGCAGGAACTTCTGCATCTGCCTGACTGCATAAAAAAATTGTTGTGAATCAGACACTTGAGAAGCATTTGGAAACTCATCTTCCTCAGAACTTGGGATTTGTACCCCCCATTGTTTTTCAACCTCATCCTCGTCCATACTGGACTGAGAGGAAACTGTGCCTTCTACATCCTCCTGACTCTCTTTGACCAAACTTGTCACTCCTTCTTTATCCTGAAGACCACTGTTGCCACTTTCTTTTTCCTTTCCAAATAATAAAAGTACATCTTCCCCCACCCCTCAACCACTTCCCATAACTTCACATTTTCTTTCTGAACCTTTTAAAGACTTTCAATTTGTTTCATTCTGTACGAGAACCTTTGTGGAGGCTGATAACAATCAACAAAAGGCTAATACGACTATAATCTAACACAACTCATATGTGGTCTGTTGCCTCCACTTACTGTATGTCATGCTTTTAACCATAATTTAGACGTTGGGGGCTCAACACTGGTTGCAAAGGAGAGGATGTGTGAGAGAGAGAGAGAGAGAGAGAGAGAGAGAGAGAGAGAGAGAGAGAGAGAGAGAGAGAGAGAGAGAGAGAGAGAGAGAGGCTGATTAAGAAGTAAAGTCAGACAGCACAGCAAAAACACTTTGGTGTGCCTGTTGTTTTGCTGTGCCCTCCAAAATGTCTGTGCACATGTCTGCTCCAGACGGAGAATTAAGATCTTTATACAACACTCTTCCTCCGGGAAGAGTTGACTACCTCTCCAGTGTGCTGTAGCTACGAACACAGATCTAATAATAAATAATAATAATAGCAGCTTGGATTTATATAGCGCCTTTCATGAAACCCAAGGACACTTAACAGAGCAACAAAAGGGCAAATAAAACAGAAACAAAAAAATAATAACAGACAAGGAGATGTGTCCAAGGATATGGCAGAGCGGATCTCAGCCAGGCAGATCTCAAGCTGAGTGCAAGTAGTGCAACCTCCCAATGCCGTAATTTGAGCAATCAAGCCCAGGGTCGGCATGACAACCCTGTAACCCTGTTGAGTAGGTTTTATTTTTATTTATTTGTATTTTCTTTAACCTCTTCCACCTGTGCGGTCCATCGGCGAACCGCAAATGACATCATGTCATAAATCAATATCTCCAGACTGTTTGACAAAAGTATAGTTTTTTCCGTCAAACGTATTCAAGTATAAACATCATAACCATGTCACAACAGCATTTATAATGTATATTATCATCAATACGTTAGTTCAACAATAGGTTAAAGTGTTATTAGATAGATTTTAATTTAGTTTTGGTCAGGTTTATTTCACGAGATGCGACCATTTTGGACATTTTGAACCATGAGAATTGTAGTTTTTTGCTGCCATTTTGTGAAGGACATCGCTAGCTGTCGATCAGCGTTGGAATTTCTCAGAACTACACTTCCTGAAAGCCTCTATGGGGTTTCAAGCGTCATACTTCTGTTTGAATCTTTTTAATATCTCGTATTATTCGGGATAATAAACCACAACACTTAACGTTATTGCATTATTTTGAAGCGCAGTTAGTTTCTCTCCCCTATTTTTAGCATGCAGCAAAATAGATTAGATTAGATTAGATTTGAAATTAGTTTCAAAACTGTAGATTTTGACCCTGATAAAAATAAAAAAGTACAGTAGATTACAGTAGATTTCATTATCTGTTCTTATGCACGCCTGGTGATACTAAATCCAAATTGAACTCGGCCATTTGAAAGATAATATATGTATATATATAAATGTGCGAATTGGCTATAATAAGGTAATTTATAAGCCTGCTATTCTATATTCTATAATAATATTTCGAATTGCATGGTCCGGATGGGAGAATTCAGTACTGTATCTACAGAACCTTTTGTTTAATCATATTCCCTTTATCCATTTCCTTAGATTCTTTGTACACATGATCTCAAGAAGGTACTGAACGAGATCAGTGGCAGTTTTTAATGTCTGGTCATTATTAGCATGGTGTTATTCACTGTCAAAGATGCAAAGAAAAATCATAATTCATATTCTCCTTTGCTTCATCACAATTTAAGCAAGCCTAGTAATAGACACAATATTTCTGACACTGCATACATTCAGTGAGGTCCATAGATGTCCCTAGATACCAAGAATATGCAAATGGTCTGGTTGAAGTGGAGCAATATTCCATTTACTTAGGTATGTATTTTAGGCGAATTTTCAGAAAATAGGGCTTGAGGTTAAACCTGTTTTATATATTTGTGTGTTCGCAGGATGTATGCACAAGCGAACACTCTCTCACACAAGTTTAGTATGTGTACAGATGGAGTGAAAGTGTTTCTGTTCAGAGCATATTGTACACCACTTTATACTGCACACTTGTGGTCAAGCTACAAAAAAGCTACAAAAAAGTTTGCGGAGACTTCAAGTAGCTTATAATGATGTCATGAGAATATTACTCAAAAGACCTAGATGGTGTAATGCAAGTGTAATGTTCGTGGCTGCACAAACCTTCCAAGCTGTTTTAAGAAATCTCATGTATAAATTCATCTGTCGGCTAAATGACTCTGGTTCTGGTTCCGTTAATTCTGATTTAATGGACATTAGGTTCAGTGCCACACGTTACCAATCATCTATGTGGAGACATTGGCACAGCTGTCTATTTGTGGGACATTTATGTGTATTTAAAAATTTTAAGTGATGTTATTTTTGCCTGTTGTGTATAATTTTATATAGGTTGTGTATGTTTTATTTTTTTTATCCAGACCATGAGTCCGTATTAAAGTTAGAATTTAATTTAATATTGGATGTACAATGTTAGTTCCTGAGAGTTATTTTGTGCAACTAATTGTATTTCCCAAACTAAACTCATTAGGTGTTAACAACCGGGTCCGGCAGGCAGTTGCTCTTGTTCATGTTGGGGTGTTATTACTAACTTGTGTGTGTGTGTGTGTGTGTGTGTGTGTGTGTGTGTGTGTGTGTGTGTGTGTGTGTGTGTGTGTGTGTGTGTGCGTGCGTGCGTGCGTGCGCGCGCGTGCGTGCACGTGCGTGCGTGTGCGTGCGTGTGCGGTAGACAACTCCTCTGTTCTTTAATTGAGGAAAAAGCCCTGTAGAGAATAGAAGGTAGAAAGTTGCTAACCAAGTGTGATGTGAAAGAATTACCCCATTCTTGAGCGTGCTCCGTTACCTGTAGCAGTAATTCCTTTCATTTTGTGTTTGGACATTCCCAAATGTCCAAACCCCCACCCCCATACCCACCCACCTAACCGCCTCCAATATATATATATTTTTCTTGTAAGATCTCTTTCTCTTTCTCTGTATTGTACCCAGGGCTTGACATTAACACCTGACCACCGGCCAAATGCTGGTAGAATTCGGCTGTGGCCGGTAACTCTGTCATTCTACCGGCCACAGTGGCCGGTGACTTTTTTTCTATGAAAAAAAAACATTGCAGTCTACAAAAGGCATCGGCAATAATTAAGTCAATCCAAGTGATACTACATAATACTACAACTCCCACAACAATTCGGAAAAGTGCATTACCGGCCAGATCCTGGTAGTGGTGCTGTCTCGAGAATGGAGTACTCCTTGTTTTCAGACCAGATGTACATTTTTTTCATTCAGGCCTACTTTTTCTGTTAGCGTGAGGCTATGCCTTCATCAGATCGCATGGAATACCTTTTGCGACTCCGAATTCAGTATGCAGTAAAGGAATATAGCATCAGCCAATGGACATATCAACCTACCAGATGGCGATCAATAACTGGGAAATCCTTTTTGGGATCCAACCGGCCACAGGTAAGAACGATTTCATGCTGATCAAGCCTTGTTAGCATAGCCAACCAACCGATGAATGAATGAAAACTTTATTTAACAGATTGCAGAATGGGTACAATACAGTACGGCTCAATACACACATAGTATAGCTTGAGATTGTATAATATAGCATTGTATAGCAGTGTACATAAAGACCCAGTTCCTCATCCGTAGCTAACAGGGTACTGCACTACCACAGGACCTAGCATGTCCTACCATAAATAACTCATGTACAGATACCGATATGCCTACTTTGTTTACTTGTTTATTGCACTATGTCGCTCTATTGGTTGGACTCTTATTATTATTACTTGTATTATGCACATCGTTGCGGGCGAGACCCCCCGCATTTCACTGTATACCTGTATGCCGTGACAAATATCTTGTATCTTGTATCTACACACAATTGTTAAGAGGATGCAGACCAGAGAAAGACGTTTGTCTTGTTTACATCAGGGTCCCCCATTTTCAATTTATAGTGACATTTATGACATACACAACATACATGACATCATGACATCATGACACATCAGTGTATGATGCTACAATAACGAATGCCGTTATTGGTAATCAATAATCAGAAACAATGTCCCCCGCCCCCCCCCCCCCTTTCATGCATTCATGGTGGAACATGATACCTGTTGTGAAGGGCCAGATTAAACCGAATATATATATTTATTTATATATATATATTTAATTGTATTTGTATATTCTCTAATATTCCCTGATATCCCTTGTATATTCCTTGTACAATATGCATTGAATATCCATCCTAGCCTACTGAACATCCCATAATAGTCTCCATTCTACTATTGGTCGAGACCTTGGTGCCAGGCTGCCATACCCCCCAGACCCAGTTCAAACGTACCGCTCAACATGTACGAACAAGTCCTAGTTCCGCGTAGGAATCTGGCTACCGCACCACTAATGGGACTATTTGTTCATAGTGCGTATATATACTGCGCTACTAAAGTAGGACTTCCTTTTCAGTCCAGTTTCTTACCCTCCAATAGAGTCACAGACGTAAAGCCTCCCCGCGACGCCACGTGTGGGAGTAAGGCCAAGTTCGGCCTACCATCGGTATTGAGACATCGTGTATATTAATATTTGAATAGTCATATTTGGCACTATATCGTCGAGTTGGACGTAGTCTATTAAGCTAATAATAGTCTGTTAATATATAGTGCTTCGTGCGGTGAGAATACTACCGTAGTCAGCATCCCATCGTTTCGGGCAGAAAACTGGCTGCTTATCCAGGATGATCGAACCCATGTGAGATTGCACCCGAGGAGCCCCAGAGCCGACGAGCGAGTGGACCTGTATACCGGATTATTCTACCGACGACAGCCCGCCTTCCCAGGCACGGATTATGCTTTGTATACGTTGATTATTCCATGGATAAAGACCCCCGACACTGCCGTGTGTTGGAACCCCCCCCCCTGGAGAGGACGCAAGGTGAGGAGACGCTCTGCAAGACGAGGTCGCTTCACGTCTCTCCCCCGTGGACCGGAGAGAGCCGGCTCACAGAGAGTCCACCTGCTTTCATCTGTGGTCCAAGGATCGCCGGCGCATTGAACGGCACTACAGTGGGTTCACCTGGGATACCCTTGGCCGGATGAGGCAGCCGGACTCTACCCCCCCCCCCCCCTTCCTACTCCTGTCGGCTTACAAGCGACCGGATTAACCCCCCCTAGTGTATCCAGTCTATAATCATTAAAGTATCATTGCTGTTATTCCTTAACTATTCCAGGTCGTATATGTACCACCTGCGCCTTCAGAGATTGGACATTCTCTATTGATATACCGACGAATACTCTTGCCATAAAAGTGCATACTAATTCCCATTCATAAATGTGATTGATTTGATTAAGTGCTTGCTCTACACACCATCGCTGTGTAGAAATAAAGACCTATTTCTAATTCGTACATTTGTGTTGGATCCGTTTCATCTACGTGACAGTGTTCATCATAATATATTTATGCCGAGTACTGGGTGGCCGAATATTAAGTACAAAGGTAGTGGTAGTAAGTATCATATCTAGTAATACAGTCAGGGAATTGTACCCCTCAGTTACAATTGGTCCTTCGAGCCGGAGGGTAATTAGTGTAATATTAATATAGTGTTATTAATATTGAAATGGCCTATGATGAACACTCCACGAAACGATCCTCCTAACCAACGCCCGCAGCGCGAACGACGGCTCCCTCAGTACTTAGAGGCTTACGCTGTCAGTCAACAACCTAGTCTTCTACTAACAGTAAACGCGGTAAAACTAGAAAGTAAAAGTATGTCTAACCCCAACGCCCAGACTACCCCGACCATAGAGGCCCCTACGGGTTCTAATGTAACTGACCAAGTTCACGGTGGGGACCAGTGGGAACCAGACATGACTTCACACCCCGCCAGTACTGAAGAAGTAGTCCCCGATGAGTCCCGGGAGGAATACAACGCTACCGAGAGAGAACTCGGCACGGAAGAAGACGGGGAGAGCACCGTGGAGATAGAGCTCCAAGGCTCCGCAAGGAGTACCCCGAGGGAAGGCTCCCCTATACAACCGCCTTCTCCCAGCGAGGCAGAGAGGACCCTACAGCAGGCCTTCCTCATCAGCCTGAACGCCGCTGCTGAACGCGACCGACTGCAGATCCAGCAGCGGAGCGAAGAAGAGCATATACGTCTAGAAATAAGACGCATTCAGAGAGAAGAGAATGTGGCCCGAGACCGAGCAGACAGCCAGCGAGCAGCTGCTGGTGCTCTACGGGACGCAGAGCGCGACAGACAGCAAGCGCAACTAATAGAACAGCTGATCAGACGGACAACACCCTCTCCCTCCGCCAGAGGCTCCAGGAACTCGTCTAGACACACCTCCAGGGCGGCATCCCCTAGCCGAGTAAACAACCCTGAACTTGACCAACAGACGAGGTCTATACCCCCCACAGACCACCTCCCCCCACCGGTCCAAGCGAGACCTAGCAACCGGGAAGGAGCAGCATATCCTGTGGAGAGGCTAAACCAGAGACTACAAGCACTGGATGACCTAACTGAAGACGAAGAGGAAGAGGAGGAGAACCACGCCCGACGACAGCACAGTACTCTACCGGACCAGGAGGTCCGGTACAGCCCAGGCTATACTCCCGCGGAGCTGCGCTACAGACCCCCGACTCTATACACGGGTGAGCACGACGCACGACCCGCACCGAGGAACAGCACCTGGACAAGCGGGCCATGGTACACTGCCGGTACCAGCCCATACCAAGGAGCGGGAGGAGACTCGCCTAGGAGGCCTCTCCCCCAACGCTCGCCGATGTATCCACAGTCAGCGTCATACATTGGCACGCCTATGGTACCCGACTTCACCCAAGAGAACCGGGCCCAGTATACAGAACTCCGCATGTGTCTGGAGACCATGTTGGTGGATGTATTGGATGAACGCCACAAATACGCCATCCTACTGAAGCACTTAAAGGTACCCCGCGCACATAATATAGCGCTCGCCTACGCGACTTCCACCACCCCATACACAGCAGCGCTGGTAGCATTGGACCAGAGGTATGGGCGCATATGGGATTACGTGATCCAGGAGATCCGACACATCGACCGCTTACCCCCAGCAATAGACAATCGAGCACTGGACGACCTGTCCATCAGAGTGCAGTCCCTGGTAGGGATGTTGGGAGCGCAGAGAGAGAAGGGGAGGCATGAACTTTACGCCAACTCAAATGTGGAAAGGATCTTGGAGAAGCTGCCGCCCGCTCGACAGGAGCGTTTTAGGCGGCAGAGAGACCACCGAGACCCGAATGGCCCCGAACCGAACCTCCTCGATCTAGCAGACTTCCTGGCGAGAGAAGTCAGCAGCCTACGGCTAGATACATTCGGACGGAGCACCCCTGGCTCCAGAGAAGGAACCAGACGACTAAATGATGGAAGAAGATCGGTGACTGTGATGCACCAATCGGAGTCAGTACCGAGCAGCAGGAGCCACAGTACCCCCTCCAGAACGGAGAAGTGGAAGATAGTGTGCCCCTACTGTGAGAAAGAACACTGGCTAGCGCAATGTGACTCCTTCCCCAAGCTGAACGCGGAGGAAGCAAGTCAATGGATAAAGTCCAACAAGCGCTGTTTTCGCTGTGCGCGCTCACACATGGCAGCCGAATGCCGCTTAAAGAAAAGGTGCACCAAGTGCGATGGAGCCCATCTGGACATACTTCACGACAGTAACAGACGGCGCCCTTCACCCGCACCATCCAGCAGCAAAGCGAGCGTCATGTACATCGATCCCGCCAGCAGCAGTGGAGCCCGAGTACTCCTAAAAGTAGTGCGTGTGACACTAAGCTACCAGAATAAAGTCCTGGACACTTACGCCGTCCTCGATGACGGGTCAGAGAAGACCCTTCTGCTCGCCTCCGCTGCGGCCCAGCTAGGGCTGCGGGGAAGCGAAACCCAAATGACAATTCGGACAATAAGACGAGATTTGAAGACGATAAAGGGCGAGAATGTCTCATTCTCTATCGCAGCAAGCGGCCAGCCTGAGCGACGGTACCAGATTACAGACGCTTTCACCAGCCAAGAAATAGGACTGTCGCGGTACACATACCCCGTCGCCAAGCTGATGGAGAAATATGCACATCTGCGCAAGTTACCGATCCCGCTCATAGACAATGCTATGCCGACCCTGTTGATAGGCTCCGACCATGCAGACCTCATTGTCCCGATAGACCGGGTTCATACCGGACCCGGAGGCTGTCCTGCAGCAGTCGAGACCCGTTTGGGATGGACTCTCCAAGGCCCGCTCGCCAAATCTCTCAACCGAAGTACAGCCACTAGATGTCTCCACTCCCGAGTCACAGAGGGAGAAACCGCACTCCTGCAACACGTAGAGCGGTTATGAACCTTGGAACAAATGCCCTTTAAGAACGGAAGGAAAGACATTCGCTCTAAAGATGACATTTACGCCATTCACCTCCTCGAGACAGGGACCAAGAGAGTCCCGGTCAACGGCGTGTTGAGATACGCCACGCCACTCCTGCGGCGAGAAGGAATGCCTACTTTCCACGCCAAGACAGACGCCACAGAACGGTACCTGCTGAACACGGAGCGGCGCTTAGCCAAGAACCCCGCCCAAGAGAGTGTATACCGCGCTGAGATTGAGAAGCTCATCACAGCGGGACACGTCACAAAGATGGACATTAAAGAGGCTGACCAGACCACTGAATCGTGGTACGTGCCTCACCACAAGGTCCATCACAACGGTAAAGACCGCATAGTATTTAACTGCAGCTACCAGATCGGATCCCAAAATCTGAATAAAGAGTTACTGCCCGGTCCCACACTCGGCCCCTCCCTACTCGGCGTTCTACTCCGCTTCCGCCAGGAAAAGGTGGCCATCAGCGGGGACATTAAAGGAATGTTCCTGCAGGTGAGATTAGTAGAGGAGGACAAGCCCCTGTTACGGTTCCTATGGAGAGAGAAGCCAGGAGATGAGCACCCAGCCATCTACCAATGGGAAGTCCTCCCCTTCGGAACGACGTGCAGCCCCTGCTGTGCTACATTTGCACTACAGAAACATGTAGCAGAGGACCCAGCAGCGGACGAAGAGGTCCGACACAGCGTAAAGAACAGCTTCTACGTAGACAACCGTCTACAAAGCCTTTCAACCCAGGAAGAAGCCGAGGCTCTCCTGATTAAACTCCGCGCCTCATTGATCAAAGGCGGCTTTGATCTCAGGCAGTGGGCCAGCAGCGATCCGCAAGTAATGCGCAGCCTCTCCTCCGAGGACAAGGCAGCCAGCAGCGAGACCTGGATGGCTACAATCCCGGGGGAAGCCCAGGAGATGACCCTGGGATTGGTGTGGCGATTCAAAACAGATTCGCTTCACTACAGACACAAGCCCCTGACTACGGAGCAGGGAAGGTCGGCGGCGGCGCCGACCACCAGACGGAGTGTGTACACAACACTCGCCCGACAATATGACCCGCTAGGATGTATTCTACCGTACACCACCAGGGCAAAAATGATTGTACGAGCATTGTGGGACAAGGAACAGGGCTGGGACGACCCCATTCCCGCACACCTTGCATCCACCTGGAGAGAGTGGGAGATGGAGCTCCACTCACTCCCAGGCGTTAATATGCGCCGAAGCTACTTCCCACCCACGGTGAGGCCAGAGACATGTAAAATGGACTTACACGTCTTCAGTGACGCCTCAGAGGTCGCATACGGATCAGTAGCCTACTTGCGGGCCCAAGAAAAGGGGGGAGAGATCTACACAGCATTTGTCCTCGCCCGCTCGAGAATAGCCCCACGCAAGCAACAATCTATCCCACGTCTAGAGCTCTGCGCAGCCCTAGCCGGAGCGCACCTAGCCACGCTCATCCAACGTGAGCTCACCATACCGGTGTCTAGAACAATCCTGTGGTCAGATTCCACGACAGTACTCGCCTGGATCAAATCGGACTCATGCAAGTACAAAGTCTTCGTGGGAGTCAGAGTCACCGAGATTCAAGACTTAACCGAAGAGTTAACCGGAGAAACAGAGTGGCGCTACGTTGATACAAAACAGAACCCAGCTGACGTCATCACCCGGGGGATGCCCCTGGATGACCTCACCCGTCGCAATGTCTACAGTGACGGCCCAGCATTCCTAAAGCTCCCGGAAGGAGAGTGGCCCACGCCTATCCCGAGGGAAGCCAGTCAGGAGGAGGCTGAGAATAAGAAGCCTGTGTTCTGTGGATTGAGCACTGTTATCTCCGCAGACCCCAACACACTCCTGATGGGGCGGCTAGATCCTGCATTACCCCAGACAATGTACCGGCCTGAAGAAGCGAACGGCCGACGAATGTGGAGGTACAGCCAAGTATTAGCCGACAAGTTTTGGAGCAGTTTCCTACTGCACTACCTACCGTCTCTACAGACCCGCCAGAAGTGGGTAAAGGAGAGAGACAATTTGACAGAAGGAACAGTCGTCATGATTATTGATCAATCACTGCCCAGAGCTATGTGGCCGGCCGGCCGCGTAAGCAAAGTGATCACCGGTGCCGACGGCAAGGTCCGAGCAGCTGAAGTGCTTGTCCAGGGTCGCACTTACACCCGTCCCGTGGCGAGGCTCATAGAACTGCCCCGACTCCCAGACACAATCGATGATGACCATGACCCTATAACCCTATGACTTTGTGAAGTTGACTGACCCCTACAGCAAACCCTTATGTGTAAATAGACAACGCGATTAATCTGTCTCTGCTTAACTGATTAGGTCTGGGACCAATCAGGGGGTGGCTGTTGTGAAGGGCCAGATTAAACCGAATATATATATTTATTTATATATATATATTTAATTGTATTTGTATATTCTCTAATATTCCCTGATATCCCTTGTATATTCCTTGTACAATATGCATTGAATATCCATCCTAGCCTACTGAACATCCCATAATAGTCTCCATTCTACTATTGGTCGAGACCTTGGTGCCAGGCTGCCATACCCCCCAGACCCAGTTCAAACGTACCGCTCAACATGTACGAACAAGTCCTAGTTCCGCGTAGGAATCTGGCTACCGCACCACTAATGGGACTATTTGTTCATAGTGCGTATATATACTGCGCTACTAAAGTAGGACTTCCTTTTCAGTCCAGTTTCTTACCCTCCAATAGAGTCACAGACGTAAAGCCTCCCCGCGACGCCACGTGTGGGAGTAAGGCCAAGTTCGGCCTACCATCGGTATTGAGACATCGTGTATATTAATATTTGAATAGTCATATTTGGCACTATATCGTCGAGTTGGACGTAGTCTATTAAGCTAATAATAGTCTGTTAATATATAGTGCTTCGTGCTGTGAGAATACTACCGTAGTCAGCATCCCATCGTTTCGGGCAGAAAACTGGCTGCTTATCCAGGATGATCGAACCCATGTGAGATTGCACCCGAGGAGCCCCATAGCCGACGAGCGAGTGGACCTGTATACCGGATTATTCTACCGACGACAGCCCGCTTTCCCAGGCACGGATTATGCTTTGTATACGTTGATTATTCCATGGATAAAGACCCCCGACACTGCCGTGTGTTGGAACCCCCCCCCCTGGAGAGGACGCAAGGTGAGGAGACGCTCTGCAAGACGAGGTCGCTTCACGTCTCTCCCCCGTGGACCGGAGAGAGCCGGCTCACAGAGAGTCCACCTGCTTTCATCTGTGGTCCAAGGATCGCCGGCGCATTGAACGGCACTACAGTGGGTTCACCTGGGATACCCTTGGCCGGATGAGGCAGCCGGACTCTACCCCCCCCCCCCTTCCTACTCCTGTCGGCTTACAAGCGACCGGATTAACCCCCCCTAGTGTATCCAGTCTATAATCATTAAAGTATCATTGCTGTTATTCCTTAACTATTCCAGGTCGTATATGTACCACCTGCGCCTTCAGAGATTGGACATTCTCTATTGATATACCGACGAATACTCTTGCCATAAAAGTGCATACTAATTCCCATTCATAAATGTGATTGATTTGATTAAGTGCTTGCTCTACACACCATCGCTGTGTAGAAATAAAGACCTATTTCTAATTCGTACATTTGTGTTGGATCCGTTTCATCTACGTGACAGTGTTCATCATAATATATTTATGCCGAGTACTGGGTGGCCGAATATTAAGTACAAAGGTAGTGGTAGTAAGTATCATATCTAGTAATACAGTCAGGGAATTGTACCCCTCAGTTACAATACCGATCATATGCATTTTGATTTTAAACCTATTAATCATCACGCTATAAAATGGGAACGTATTGATGAAAAAATTATTTAGTGTGGTGATTTTTGGCTGGTGAAAATGCTGAGTGGCTAGTGACTTTGGAAAACCACTAGCCACAGTGGCTAGTGAGCCGAAAAGTTAATGTCAAGCCCTGATTGTATCATTGTACCCATTCTGCAATCTGTTAATAAAGTTTTCAATCAATCAATCAATTGTGTATTAACCCCGTGTTGGCCTGTTCCCTTATTCAGTTTTTTTCCATGTATAATAAACCTTGTTATATTTCCCCCTGTGGTTGTGGCGTGTTGTTTGGAGGATCATGGCTACATGGGATTTCCTCCCTGCGACACATACCAAGCATTTCTTGTGTTAGATTGAATGAAATGAAAAATCGTAAGTATGGTATGGTTGTAAGTTCGTCGTTGACTTGAAATGAGCAACAGAGTGAGAGAATGTGAGGGAAGTCAATAGGGAAGTCAATAGGCCCTTCTACATTTCTTTCATGGTTTTTTCTTTGTAACTGGGCTGGTGTACTTGATACTACAATCCCACTCAGTTGTGTGTTTCTGTGTGTAGGAGATGGAAGAGAGGGGGAGAAGATCCTGCTTCAAGCTCAAATGGTTGTTGTTGTTGTTGTTGTTGTTGTTGTTGTTGTTAGCTGCTAGAACCCTCTTGCTTTTGTTAGAATTCCTCCTCTTTTTTATGAAACTTGACAGTTGTAGATCACTATCCTTGTCTTCTATCCACAAAGCAGATGTGGTTATTCCGTGACCAATAGGCCAGACTCTATATTTTCTAATGAGAGAACAAACAGAACAAAAAACGGCTCTTGACCTGATTCACATTAAACTTGCTATGGCAGGGTCGCCCCCAAAAAACTGCTCTGTGGACCTAACTTAATTGTGTTTATTTTATTGCATAAAAAGAATGCCTTTTCAAATGGATCTTACACGAACTTGCCTCACAAGGTATATTTGTTACATTTATTAAAGGATTTCTTTCAAACCAATAGTTGATGAAATTGGAAAGAGCACAGTATGAGAAAAGGGGATTCATGTACTGCTGTGTTCAGTGGGTGGTTATGGTGTGGTGTGAGGTCCAGTGAGATTACATTTAAAAAAAAAATCTTATCGTCAACATAGCATATGAAAAGACCAAAGCCTACTATGCATTTCTCATACTTTAGATTATAGCTCATATCCAGAAGTCATAGAGCTCCATTGTTGTCCCAAAAAACAAGTCACAGAGCCGTACTGTTGCTTTGGTCAGCATAATTCATCGTTACGATGGATGGGCATGGTACTTTTTCCTGGACTCAAGTGTAATGCGCTGCATGCTCTAGGATAGGATAAGCTCATTGATAAATCGATAGACCTTGATACCTTCAGCAGTACATTTTCTAATAACTACATTTTACATAGCATTTTTCATGCAACAAATTATGATATTTTAAACTGTAAATTTGTGTTTGCAAGCTGTACATTTTATGATTTTACCATATGGTGGGAACATATAGCTTCCTGGTTGAGAGCTCGTATAGGGTAGGAGAGCCTTATTCAAAGCTGGATACAATATACAGCATACCATGACCTCTGAGATATCAGAAACTTTCTACTGCTCCATTATATAAAATTAGTATAAAGTCGTACAAGGTTTGAACTCTCCAGTAAAAAGATTGAAATGTTTAGAATTTGTTTAAATTAGCAAGAGACACATTTGAAATATCAGTAGAAGTCATATCCTATTCCTGTGCCCCAAATAAATCAACATGTGTATGTATTCATTGTGGCAAAAGGAAAGTTTAATGTTAAAATTGGAACCTCAGGTGGAGATGCTGGGGGAGGTTCTGCTAAGCAATTCTAATCCTTAAAGGAAGTTCAAGTTTCAAGTTTCTTTAATAGTTGTCATACAGAAGTACAGAATACTTTTATACAAAATGCTTTTTACTGTTACGCTCCAGAGACTGTGCTAGACAAGATAAGTATGAAATAAAATAGTATAGCATGTAAAAATAGAAGTAAAATAGAAGTCACAGTGTTCAGTATATACATATGTACAATGTTCGATGCAGAATAGAAGTAACTGAGTTACCATACAATATACAATATGCTATGCAATGTACTAATATACAATACTATATAGTGCAAAGCAGAAATGGGATGAGGTACAATTTAGGTACAGTTTACAGTAAGGTGTACAGGTTGTAGTGCAAATCCTTTACCAATAAATATAAAGTGTGTTTAGGTGTTCTAAAGTGTGGAGAGTGGGTGCTGCAGTGTGTTGTTTGTTTAAAGTGAGTGTGTGCGTGTGGATGCGTGTGCTGTGTGCATTTGATGGTTGTTGCATAGTGTTTATTGTTCGTTGAGCAGCCTGATGGCCTGGGGATAGAAGCTTCTTCTGAGTCTTTCTGTGCTTGCCATGAGACTCCGGTATTGCTTGCCTGACCGCAGCAGTTGAAAGAGGCAGTTGTTTGGGTGGCTGGAGTCCTTGATGATTCTCTTAGCCTTACCCCTGCACCGCTTGTTGTAAATGTTCTGGAGGGTGGGAAACATGATGACAAATCTGCTTACCATCTTTTCTCCGGAGTCAGACAAGAAGATATCAATTTCCTCTCTGTGCGTTCAGTAGGAAGCTATCCGGCTGCAAGTTAGCTTGGCTTAGCACAAATGAATAGAAGTGGACTGGATACGGATCAGCTAGCCTATAGGCATTGGTCAAAACATGTCTCCCAGAGTTTTAAGCTAGGCTTGCTGATCCATATCCACTTGCATTAATTTATGCTAAGCTAGGCTAGATTGCAGCCGGATAGCTTTCTACTGAGCGCACAGACAGGAAATGAGGAGACCAAGGCGTGGATGAAGCACAACTTCTTACAGTTAAACAGTTCTAAAACTGAAGCCATTATTATTGGCACCCCACACCAGGTTCGCTCATCCACCATCACCACCATCACCTTTTCCGGCCAAAACATCACCCTGTCACCAACAATCACCAACCTAGGGGTAAAAATGGACCCTCACCTGACCTTTGAGGCACACAACAATCAACTACACAAAAAAAACTCTTTCTACCACCTCAGGAACATCGCCAAACTTCGCCCCTCACTCACTCTGTCAGATGCCGAAAAGCTCATCCACACCTTTGTTTCCTCCAGGCTGGATTACTGCAACGCACTCCTCATCGGGATCCCTAGCAAGAACATCCAAAGGCTACAATGTATCCAAAACAGCGCTGCTAGGATCCTGATGAGAGTGCGGAAATACCACCACATCACTCCCATCCTCAAGTCCCTTCACTGGCTCCCTGTCTCACTCAGGATGGAGTTCAAAGTCTCCCTGCTCACTGTAATATTCATGCCTTGAATATATCATTTTACGACAGGCGCGCCAGGCGCACCTCCCTGTTATGTATACCTGCACAAGGGGTCCTGACAGTCAGTTGGCTGCCAGCCGTGGATGGAGTTACACTCATGCTTACCTTTGCAATAAACCTCTTAATGTAATCTCCTCGTCCTGAATGATTATTCTTTTTAAATCGAATACGACATGGTGTCAGAAGCAGGATGAACATGGATATCAATGGAGTCCCGAATTGGGATTCTCTGGACTTACCGGGAGAATGGAAGAAGTTCAGACAGCACGCGGAGCTAATGTTTTCGGGCCCACTTAAGAAGAAAGGAGAGGACGAGAAATGTAGCTACCTGCTACTGTGGAGTGGAGAAAAAGGGAGAGACATTCACAACACATGGACTCTCAGTGCAGATGAAGCAAAGGTATTGAAGAGCTACTATGACAATTTCGAAGCATACGTACTTCCAAGGAGGAATACGATTTTCGCTAGGTACAAATTCCATGAAAAAACCCAGCAACCTAGCGAGTCATTTGAACAATTTGTCACTGCATTGAAACTACTCGTGAAAGACTGTGCATATGCGAACAATGATGAGATGGTTAGAGACCGTATAGTGTTTGGCATACACTCAGCAAAAGTAAGAGAGAAACTATTAAACGTTGGATCAGACTTGTCATTAGACAAAGCGATAGATATAGCTAGAGCCCACGAGCTAGCACAATCTCAGATAAAGAGCTTTACTGGCGCCACGAGCAGAGCGAGCGACACAGACACACGAAGGAACTGTGGATACTGTGGGAGCAGAGCTCACAAGGAAGGAGATAACTGTGCAGCTAGAGGGAAACAATGCACGAAGTGTGGAAAATGGAACCACTTTGTTAAAGTTTGCAGGGCCGGTAGTTTCAAGAAAAGGTCAGTACACGAGATTAGCATGCGCTCTGAGTCAGGTGAAGAGTCAGACGAACTATATGTAGACACCGTGACAGACAGACGGTTTGATGAAACAGAACAAGCTTTCGCAGATATACAAATAGGAAAACAGGGCACAGAGCTTAAATTTAAGCTAGACACAGGTGCACAAGTAAATGTAATTCCTTTGAGAGAGTATCACAGTTTGCAAGATAAACGCAAAATACAGCCTACTTCACGCAGACTGACAGGATATGGTGGAGAGAAACTAGTAGTAAAAGGCACATGCACGTTAAAGTGTAAATACAAAGAGCGTGACATGCTGTTAGACTTTTACATAGTAGACACTCAAACACCCCCAGTTCTAGGTTTACAGACATGCCTGAATATGGACCTCATTAAACTAGTGTTGTCAGTCACTGCATACACAGATAAGCAGACCATCATGGAAGAATACCACGATGTGTTTAAAGGGATCGGACTATTCCCAGGAGAGTGTCACATCCATATAGACCCAGACGCCACGCCAGTAGTCTGCCCACTGAGAAGGACACCGATCGCCCTGCGTGGCCGACTGAAAAAGGAGCTACAGAATATGGAAGACACACAGATCATCGCTAAAGTCATCGAACCAACGGAGTGGGTCAGTGCACTGGTCATTGTTGAGAAACCACGCACAGGCAAGCTCAGAATATGTTTGGACCCTAAGGAGCTAAACAAGGCTATCAAGCGCCCGCACTACCCTCTGCCGACACTAGAGGACATCACACCCAGACTAACAGGCGCGCGCTATTTCAGCGTACTGGATTCAAGGTCGGGATACTGGTCCATCAAGCTCTCTACAGAATCATCGAAGCTGACGACGTTCAACACACCGTTTGGACGATACAGCTTCCTACGATTACCGTTTGGGCCAGGACGAATTCCAACGGAAAATCGACGATACATACGAGGGACTGAACGGAGTAGCAGCTATAGTAGACGACATCCTTGTCTATGGCGCGACCAGAGAGGAACACGACAAGAATCTACATGCAATGTTGGAGAGATCACAGGAGAGAGGCGTTCGGCTCAACGCAGACAAGTGCACCATCGGAGCCACCGAAGTGAGCTACTTCGGGCACGTCCTTTCAGCTGACGGCATGAAGCCTGACCCAGGCAAGATATCTGCCATCAAGGAGATGGAGGCGCCAAAGAGCCGTGCAGAACTGGAGACCGTGCTAGGTATGGTCAACTACCTGGCGAAATTCGCCCCGAGCCTCTCCGAGATCAACGCACCCATGAGACAGCTGCTTAAACAATCGAATGAGTTCCTGTGGGACGCGCAGCACGACGCTGCATTCAAAAAGATGAAAGACATACTTACCAGTGAACCGGGGCCAGTCCTCATTTACTTTGACCCAGATAAGGAGCTCAGCTTGCAAGTGGATGCATCAAAGTATGGTCTGGGTGCTGTGCTGATGCAGGAAGGAAGGCCCATTAGCTACGCATCCAGATCACTCACAGACAGCGAGGTCAACTACGCACAAATCGAAAAGGAGATGTACGCAGTCCTTTATGGATTCAAACGCTTCCACCAATATGCCTATGGTCGCCATGTTGTGGTGCAATCTGACCATAAGCCCCTGGAGTCGATCATGAAGAAGCTGATCGCCGCAGCCCCACCGCGGTTACAGAGGATGATACTACAACTACACAAGTACAACTTCACGATCGTGCACCGCCCTGGGAAAGACATCCCAGTTGCCGACACGCTGTCCAGGAAATCACTCACCTCTCACGACGATGGACTCAGTGAAGGGATGGACCTTCAGGTACACATGGTGTACAACAGCCTACCTGTACACGACGACAGGTTACAGGAGATCAGAGAAACAACAGACAATGACACACAGCTAAAGCTGCTCAGCCAGGCTATCCTGGAGGGATGGCCTGAGGAAAGAAAACAATGCCCCCAGAACATCACCGAATACTGGAACCACCGAGATGAACTATCCAAAACGAATGGAATCATTTTCAAAGGGGAGAAAATAGTCATCCCTACCAGCCTCAGAGGAGAGATGCTGATCAAGATCCATGCAGGCCACATGGGCATGGAAAAATGCAAACTGAGAGCACGAGACATCATGTTCTGGCCTGGAATGAGTAAACATATAGAGCAAGTCGTGGAAAAGTGCTCAATATGCCAAGAGCGCCGCCCATCAAACACCAAGGAGCCCATGATGCCTCATCGTATCCCAGACCGTCCCTGGCAGGTGGTATGAACAGATCTCTTCAACTGGAACAACCAGGACTACGCCGTGACCGTCGACTATTACAGCAGGTTCTTCGAACTAGACAGACTTCACAGCACCACATCGGCAGCTGTAGTCCACAAGCTAAAGGCAGCCTGTGCCAGGCATGGCGTCCCAGAGACTATTGTCTCAGACAATGGACCACAATACAAGTCTAAAGAGTTCGAGGCATTCGCCAAGTAGTGGGAGTTTACACACGTCACGTCAAGCACACATTATCCGCAGAGCAACGGACTAGCAGAGAGAACTGTGAAGACGGCAAAATCACTCATGGACAAGGCTAAGGCAGACGGAAGAGACCCGTACCTAAGCCTCCTGGAGTATCGTAACACCCCAGTCGACAACTTCAAATCGCCAGCACAGCTGTTGATGAGCCGCAGGCTACGCTCAACCCTCCCGAGCACCAACAAACAGCTGTGGCCAGGGGTAGTAAGCCCCAAAGATGGACATGACAAGAGAGTGCAGAGACAACAGCACCAGAAGAAATACTATGACAGGTCAGCTAGACCACTGCCCCCACTACATTGTGGTGAATCTGTCAGGCTCCAAGAGTATGGACGCTGGAGGCCAGCAGTAGTCATACAACCAGCCGACACTGCGCGGTCATACCACGTTCGCACCCAAGATGGACGCGAATACCGCCGCAACCGCAGGCACCTGAGGGACACAAAAGAGGAACATTTCCAGGACAGCGACGGTATGCCAAGTCCAGAGAGCGTCGATCAACCGCCGGAGACCAACGACCCTGAACTGTCAGGGGACTCAGAAGCAAACTCAGCTTCATACTACACCAGATCCGGCCGAGCAGTGAAGCCTCGGGACGTCTTAGACCTATGAATGTACAGGGTGTAGGCGGATCGCTGCCCTATTATAACACCGCTATACCCCATTGGAAAAAAAAGGGGGTGGTGAAATGTAACAGAATATTAATGTATACTGAATCTATGACTTACTTACCTTGCTTACTTGTCAATATGCTCCCATTTTGTTAGCAAGTTAATTCTACGAATAAGAGCTGCATATGGTAAGAGTGGTGAGACACACGATCATATAAGCTTTGAATACATACCTTATTCACAGCTGAAGTACTCAAATATTCAAGCAGACTTTCCAGAATAAGAGTGCACACAATACGAACTGTAATACCTTTGATACAAGAATCTATTTTTTTATGTTTAACATATTAATCGTACCTGTTTACATTGCCTGGTCCTGACACAGTGTAACGCACATGGTTATTGTTTACAAAGAAATTCTTACAGAGTATTGCACAACTTTTCTTTATTTCAATTTTGTTCATAGCTTATAAAGCTTTCTTTAAAAGAAGGAGGATGTAATATTCATGCCTTGAATATATCATTTTACGACAGGCGCACCAGGCGCACCTCCCTGTTATGTATACCTGCACAAGGGGTCCTGACAGTCAGTTGGCTGCCAGCCGTGGATGGAGTTACACTCATGCTTACCTTTGCAATAAACCTCTTAATGTAATCTCCTCGTCCTGAATGATTATTCTCTTTAAATCGAATACGACACTCACCCACAAATGCCTCTACGGAAACGCCCCCCTATACCTCAAAGAACTCATCACCCCTCACTCCTCCTCCCGACATCTCCGCTCTGGCCAGGCAAACCTCCTCCATAGCACAAGGACAAATCTCTGCACTATGGCAGATCGGGCTTTTTGCTCTTCCGCTCCCAGTCTGTGGAATGCTCTCCCTGACTACCTGAGAGCACCACAGACTGTGGATGCTTTTAAGAAAGGCCTCAAAACTCACCTTTTTAGTAGAGCCTTCTGTTGACTTTTTATCAAATTTTTAGCTCCACGCATTTTATGTTCTTTTACCAATTTCTTTTTTATTTATTCTATGTTTCTCTATGTTATTCTATGTTTTAGTCTTGCCTATTTTTATATTCTTTCTTTCCTTTATTCTTGCTAGTTTTTAAGTTCTTTTAACTGTAGCGCTTTGAGACTTGCCCTGCAACTGTAAAGCGCATTACAAATAGAATCTATTATTATTATTATTAAATTGGTATCTATTTTCTCTGATTCTGGAGAAGATGGTAAGTGCATTTCCCATAATGTTGGTGTGTTCCTTTAATGGTACAAGATTCTGTATGTCCTCAGTCTATGCACCGGTCGTGTTTGATCCTGCATTCCTATGGTATGAAGTGCTGCAATTAGCTGAATCTGTGCACATCGACTTTAACCCTTTCACTACCACACTACATAAGGTTAACCTTATGACGGTTCTGTAGTGTGATAGTAAAGGGTTAACCTTCTGTAGTGTGGTAGTGAAAGGGGTAAACCTTTGTCGTGTGGCAGTGAAAGGGTTAACCATTTGGTAGTGCGGCAGTGAAAGGGTTAACCTACTATCTGATCCTTTCATTGACTAACTACTACTAACTAACCCAGATATCTCTGCACGCAGGACATGATCTTCTTATTTTAATGTGTTTTTACGAGAATTGAATATCGTTGATGTCTGACGTATACATACAAAATCCAACCCCCAAGGATTCCTTTTCCTCCCCACACCATCATTCATTCTCTAGGATAGACTATAATTTCACCTACTTTTTTTTCTTCTATCTTACCAATGCTTATCTCTGATCATTTCCACGCTCTCATCTGTTTTGAATCGACCACTGCTAGACTCTCTGGGTCTAAAATATGGTGTTTCAACTTGTTACCCGCTGCAGGAGAACGCTGGTTTTCTTAGCAAAATTACAACCAACGTTTTTAGTGGTTAATTCGGGGGCGACAGT
This sequence comes from Notolepis coatsorum, assembly GCF_963971535.1. NCBI lineage: Eukaryota > Metazoa > Chordata > Actinopteri > Aulopiformes > Paralepididae > Notolepis > Notolepis coatsorum. The sequence goes on from NC_140180.1 coordinate 23,183,096, forward strand.
GGCTCAGGAGGTAGAGCGGTCGTCTGGTAGTTGGAAGGTCCCTGGTTTAATTCCTGCTCCTCCTGGGCAGCGTGTCGATGTGTCCTTGACCAAGACGCTTAAAGGTCCCATGGAAAGTAAATAAAATCACTTTTGGGGCAATTTTACACAATTCCTGTGAGTCTATGGAACACATCGTTTTTTTCCAATACATTTCATTGTTTTGTATTTTTGGCAGATCAGCGCCTATTCACGACGTCAGCGAGCGAGTCAAATCAGAATGGCTCGTTTCAGTGGGGGGGGGGGGGGGGGGGGGGTTGGCTCAGGTGAACTGAATAAACAGGACTGGGTAGAGATTTCACATCTAGTCAGTGTTGGTACAACCCCACATTGCTAGAAAACAATACAAACCACTGGAAAATGCCATTTATAAGATAGGGGACTTTTAATGCCTAATTGTCTCCCGATGTGATGGTTGGCACCTTGCATGGTTGCCTCCACTGTCGGTGAGTGAATGGGTGAATGTGAGGAACAAAATTATAAAGCGCTTTGGAAAAGACGTTATATAAAATGCACCATTTACCATTTAATTCGCAACCAGGGGTTGATCCTCATACCCTATGGGAAGCAACAAAGTGTTGCATGAGAGGATACGCACCTCTCTCTCTCCCTCTCTCTCCCTCTCTCTCTCTCTCTCCTCTCATTTGAGCAGAGAACGCGATTTTAAACTTTCACCCTCGTGGAATGAAATATCCCACCTTCAGCCTCTTCAGAAATTGTGCTTTTTTTTCGGGAGGACAGACAGGGAATAATCAGGTAAAATCAGACTCCACTCTTAGAAACAGAGATGTTTCTAACTTGTTATGGAGAGATGGATGGCGGATAGAGACAGGTTTAAACGTGACGTGTCATTGTCCTTGTTTAAAAGATATATATATATATATATATATATTTTTTTTTTTGGCTGTTGAGTCAGAACGTCATGGTTATGGAAATATTCCTGTGTCCTTTAATCAGGGCCTGAGTGGAACAGCGGCTCACTGAGAGAGTGGTGACTCTCAAAATGTACAAATCCTCCCAGCGCTGCTTCTCTAAGTCCCTCTATCTCTGCAAAACGTACTGTTTTCACCAACTATACTTCCCCTACTTTACATTTTATTGGACTTAAGTTTGGCAAGTCATAAATGCGGCGTATGGCGGCTCATGGACTGTGAAACTTTACATTTTCAGGTGCTTGAAATGTATAACTTGTGACTAAAACCACCCTCTGTATGTTTGGTATTGGGTTTCTAGTTAATAAATGGTATATTTGGTACAATACAATTATTTCTGAGTGAAATTGTCTTAAATTGAAAAGTATTTAACTGCACACATGAGCTTTTACAGAATCAAAAGGAGATTTATAAATGTTAATCACACAAATCAATATAATTTGGGCAGATGAGAGATGGCCTGGGAGAGAAACACTAACTCACTGCACAACCAAGACAAAGTACAGGACACACCTGTGAAGACTGTAGTACACTGATGACCTAGTCAGCATAAAGGCCACACGTTGTGTATCTTTTCAGTAATTTCATACAATTCCCTTGAATCTGTGGGACAAACTTTAAACCTAGTCCCTAGTCTAAATCTAATTATAAAGGAACATGCTCATTATAGGAAATGTGATTACCGTCTTCTCCGGAGTCAGACAAGAAGATAGATACCAATTTCCTTCTGTGCGTTCAGTAGAAAACGATCCATCTGCAAGATAGCCTAGCTTAGCATAAGTAAATGGATGTGGATGTGTAGTGGCTAGCCTAGCTAAAACTCCGGGAGAGGTGTAATTGGCCGAGGAGCAGCTGCACATCAGCTTCTATTAATTTTCTTCCAACCGGATAGCTTTCTACTAAGACGGAAACGCATTTCCCACAATGTTGCTGTGTTACTTTAATTATTTAGTTTCTACTCTTGTATTGAACAGGACATGTTTTAGTGAGAGTAGTACTGTACACGCCACATGTTTTTATTTATGATTCCCTTCCCCTGGTCACCCCACACCCAAAAGAAAAAAACAAGCGTCTTTTAAGATAACTTTCCTGAAGTACGTGGACACAGAGTGTTACAGAAGTCAAGAGAAAAACCCTGGATGTACAGTAACATGCTGGGGCCGCTCCAGAGGAAAAGCCATTAATAAATTGGGCAACGCGGTGGTTAGCACCGTTAGCACTGTTAGTGTTAGCATCGTTGCCTCGTGGCAAGAGGGTCCTGGGTATACGAACCTGACGGGGGGCCTTAATGTGCAGAGATTGCATGTCCTTCCCGCACTCGCGCAGGGTTTCCTCCGGGTACTAAACCAGCTTCCTCCCGCGCCAAATATATGCATGCTAGGCACTCCTGACATTGCCCTTGACGAAGGTACTGGCGTTAAAGAAAGTGTTAGTCCCCGGGCGCCTGTGCATGGACTACTACCTAAGTGCTTAGGATTGGTGAAATACAAAGAAAGAATGTCCTATATGGGGATTACAAAAGTATAACTTAACTTAACAGGGTACTGCTTTTGTGGGCCCTTAACATATTTGTGTGAGCTCTTATACCTGTATATGAGGTTGACATGTTTATTTGCAATAGAAAATTTACCTTATTTTGGGTGTGAGAATGAACATTTCATGGATCCACAAAGTCAGCGTTGCATTTATTGTCAACGGGAAAACCCAGCATCACAATATTCTCTCTCTCTCTCTCTCTCTCTCTCTCTCTCTCTCTCTCTCTCTCTCTCTCTCTCTCTCTCTCTCTCTCTCTCTCTCTCTCTCTCTCTCTCTCTCTCTCTCTCTGATTTCTAGCTTTAGGAGAGGACAGAGTTTTTAAAGCACTCGTGTTTAGAAATCTTCAAGGCACCATTTATGTCTCTCGAAACGTTCTGGATTGCTTCAGAGCACTTTGCACAGTGTCTGTAAACTGCAATATAAATGATTTTATTTCCCTTCAATTAGTGGCAGGCCATGGTTGCCACCGCAATTTGGCTTGCAGAGCACTTCCTTTTAATAGTTTTAACATATTATGAGGGCTGGTGTCATGTAATGGAGTTGAGGAAACGAGTTAAAGTCGTTCCCTGTGGGGAGATTCTATCCCTTATTGTTTAATTCAACGGCACACTTTTTAAATGATCTGTAGCACTGCCATCGATTATAGCGTACTGGCAGACTTGGAATGCAGTTTCAAGATTGGGAACAGACCATTTGCAGACATATTAGGAAGGAACAGACTTTGGACTAAAGGAAGACTACTGAGCAGGACACTCATGGTCCTACATGAGGACAGGTCGTCGAGCGTTGTGTGGTTTCATCCACATTGTGGACAGGGGATGAAATGACACTGATACAATTCTTTAATTTCCTCAATGCCAAAAATGAACATCTAAAGTTTACTATGGAGTATGACCAACACCAAGTAAATTTCTTAGATATTATAATCAAAAAAGACAATGGAGCATTCCAATCGGATGTATATACAGTAAACCTTGTTACAGAAATTCTCTATTGAGAAGTGATTAATTTCATCCTACTCCCCTAAAAAACAGTTTACCTATCAGCCAGTTCTATAGGATCCGTAGAATCTGTAGTACAGATGAGTGTTTTCAGGAACAGACAGATACTTTAAAAATGATGTTTAAAACCAGAGGGTACTACACACAGGACATTGTAGAAAAAGCAGCTTTTAAAGTAGGTCATAAAACCCAAGAAGATTGCTTACAATCTACAATAAACAAAACTACCACTGCACAACCTATACAGTGTGTTACACAATACTCACCTCTAGGCAACCTTTTTAAGCAAACTATTAAAAAAGTGGCAAAAAAAAAAATCTTTTCAGATCCCCCCTAGACTAGTCTACAGGAGAGCACATAACATCAGAGACATTGTGGTCAAATCAGACCAAATACACATGAGCGCACACACACACACACACACACACACACACACACACACACACACACACACACACACACACACACACACACACACACACACACACACACACACACACACACACACACACACACACACACACACACACACACACACACACACACGCACACACGCACACACACACACACACACACACACACACACACCACTCATGCGGCAACCGCTAAAACAATCACTTTAAGTTTAAACATAATGTCACTTTAAAAAATATTATCTTTAGAAACACTTTAAAAGAAGGAGGTACTGTATAGTTTAGATACATTAAGCGTATTGTATATTGCATAGTAGTGTATATAAGAACCAGTTTCTCAGGAACCTAGCATCTTTAAAAAAAAAAATTAACTTCCATTTCTATGATCATTTACAGACATACAACACTTAGACAATACCTACAATAACATCCATAACAAAACAATATCCAGACATGGGCCCCTTGAATTGCTATAATACAGCTGCGTTCAGCCGCCCAGACCCCCATAAGAGGCACCCCCCCCTCCCGCCATCCACCCCTAGAAATAGGGCTCCCCACATCCCAGGTCCGTCCCACGCGGGGCCGAGCACTCAGCGACATGGGTCCCTTGAATTATTTGGGCCATGCTCAGTAGAGGAGCGAGGGGTGGTACTCCCCCACCACCGAGCCAAGCCCGCTACCTCCCATCTCACCAAGCACCCCCCCCCCCCACGCACAACGACCCCACAACATACAAGACCCCACTCTCCCGGGCCAAACCGCGGAAAGGATGGCCCCCCTCCCCCGACATCCCCCCCCCCCTGAGTTAAGCCCATAGAGCTCCCCATATCCCAGGTGACACGGGTCCCTTGAATTAATTGGGCCAGGCCCAGTAGAGGGGAGGATAGGGGACTCCCCCCCACCGAGCCAAGCCTGTTACCTCCCATGTCATTGAGAGCCCCACCCCACACACATCGACCCCGCAACACACAAGACCCCACTGGGCAAAGCTCAGCCGCTCTGACCCCCATAAGAGAAACCCCTCCCTCCCGCCCTCCTCCCACGAGAAACAGAACACCCCCATATCCCGGTCCACCATGCGCGGAGCCGAGCACCCGGCCCACGGGAACCCCAAGCCCAGGCCCGCAGAAGCCAAAGCACCACGCCTCAATGGCCCCCCGACCCCCGCGGCCCCAAGCCTGGTGTCCTCCCGGCCCGGTGACCAGACCGCCCAGGCCACGGTGGCCGAGGGCCCCAGGAAACCCCCCCCCACCCATACCGATCCCACAACACGCAAGGCCCCCCCTCTCCCGGGTCAAACCGCTGGAACGATGGCCCCTCCCCCCAACAATCCCCCCCACTGAACTCAGCCTGCCACCTCTGTACCTCCCGATATCACATATACATTTATGCTAACTTGACTTAAAAAATTAAACTGACAACACAATAATAAAAAATTAAATAAAAATTAAATAAGCTATAGGCCTATGATTAGCACTTTTTGCCCCCGTTGGCGGTTTGGAGAGGAATCAGCTCTCCTATTGGAGAAGCCCCCCCCCCTAGTTACCCCCAATGGAGATTCTCCAAGCCTCTCTTCATGTCCAACATTTTTTTATTCTTGTCCTTCACATATGTCCATGTGCACATTTAACTTAATTTAATTTAATTAAGCATCTGGCATGGTGTTAGAGGATCTTAGTCGTATCCCTCTGTTCCCCGTTGGAAGGGTGGGGAGTAATGGCTCTCCTAGTGAGAGGGCTCCCCCTAGTGGCGAAGTGCGCAATATATAAGTCCAACATTCGTTCTGTGGACGGTCTCAGAGCTCCCGGTCAATGTTCTGAATCCGTCTTTCTTATGCTCATGGTCATTTGCATTGTGTGTCACGTGTAATCCTGTAGTTCCTTCATACCAGTCCATCGTGTATTATTCCCCAACATATTTCCTAATCAGCGTGTCCCTTTTTAAAATAAATTTCAAATAGTTTGTCTATAACGTGTGTATTGTAAATCATAGTGTTAATTATTCAAAATTCTGGTGTTATATTTTTATACTTCTTGGGGTAACTGTTCAATTATCTTTCCTCTGTTGCATATATTCTCATCCCCAGGACCCCCGTGTGTATGCTTGTATTGGGTACTTTTCCACGTTGATTTTTTGGACATGTCTGCTAACCAAACACATTGCTCTTGACCTTTTGTTTATAATTACTTATTTTTTTCTTTTTTTAATGTTTTTCTTTTAATGTTTTTTTTTATTTGTTTCTATGATTGTTTGGTTCGACGGAACAAGATATCGTGAGTTGTTTGGAGAAATATGGAGAATAACATGTCCAAAAATAAACTTTTTCATTCATTCATTCATTCATTCATTCATTTTGTCTTGTATCTTTATTTAGATCACCGTGGCCCTTCATGCCACTTTCTCGTGTCCCTTTGTCGTTCTTCATAGTTGATCTGCTGTGAATCGGTTCAGGTCCCCTCTTTTCCTCCTCCCGTCCGCCTGTAGCTGTTCCGCAACTGTAGCTATTTCCGGGGTAGGCCTGATTGGCCCCGACAGGCACGTGACCGCCGCGGCCATGCCCCGCGGCAGCCCCGCGACGCGGCAACGAGGCTGCTGTGGTTCACAGGCGCTTTCCTTGTACTTATATACAATACGGCTCACTTTTCCCACTTCAATGACAGAGCCGCTGTTTAATAATATTGTCGCGGCGGAGCTCCGTCGCGGCAGCATTATGTAGCAGTAATCCCCCCTTCTTTACCATCGATAAACTAGCTCAATTGGTAACTCTGCTTGGCTGTGGATCCTATGGTCCTAAGTTCGATTCCCTTACGTTTTTTAATTTTTTTTAACGTGCATTGCACTATAGCGTGTATGGTACAGTAACGGTCTCTGGAGCGCAACAGTAAGAAGCATTTGCACTGCAACGCATACACCTTACTGTAAATTGTACCATACAATATACAATATACAATACGCTATGCACGTTAAAAATAAAAAAAATTAAAACTTAAGGGAATTGAACTTAGGACCATAGGATCCACAGCCAAGCAGCGTTACCAATTGAGCTAGTTTGTCGATGGTAAACAAAAGGGGGGATTACTGCTACATAATGCTGCCGCGACGGAGCTCCGCCGCGACAATATTATTAAACAGCGGCTCTGTCATTGAAGTGGGAAAAGTGAGCCGTATTGTATATTAGTACATTGAACAGTGATTAATATTATTAGAGATGACTGATGATATTATTATGACTGATGACAGTGAAAGGCGCCGCGAACAACTCCTTCTGCTGCGGGCGGCGTTGAAGGCGGAAAGCGCCTGTGAACCACAGCAGCCTCGTTGCCGCGTCGCGGGGCTGCCGCGGGGCTTGGTCGAGGCGGTCACGTGCCTGTCGGGGCCAATCAGGCCTACCCCGGAAATAGCTACAGTTGCGGAACAGCTACAGGCCTCCCGTCCTCCTCTCCTCGTCCTCGTCTCTCGGTTCTGGTCCACCTGCGCGCCCTCTCCATCCTCTGCGTCAGCTAGGGTTGCCACCCGTCCCTTAAAATACGGAATCGTCCCATAATTGGAAACTAAAAGACGCGTTCCATATTGAACTGATACGGGACACCCTTTGTTGTCCCGTATTTTAAGGTTGCCAGTTTAGTGAGAGAAATGAGCCAGCCGACCTACAAAAACAAGCAAAAGTGTGTCCAAAAGTTGCGGGAAATAAACAGACTTGGCAACTCTGGTATGATGGGCGTGCGCTCTGCAGCTCAGAATTAGCGCTTTCACGTTGCTAAGAAGAGTTTTGTGCCGTTGTGCCAATCCTCTGTCTGTGCGCTGCGTGATTTCTTTTCGAAGACGGTTTGAAAATGTCTACAGCAGACACTGACTCCACCGCGTCCTAAAAAGACAAAACGCCTCCAGAAATACAGACCCGAGTGGGAAGAGGCAAACCACTGGCTTGATGATAGCGTCAGTGGAGATGTTTACAAAGCAAACTGCAAAGTATGTAGGCGTGTGTTTTCTGTGGCGCATGGTGGACTGACTGATCTCAAACAGCATGCATCAGGAGAATAATATACATATAGATAAGAACGCAAAGGACACAAGCACAGGTGTCACAGTTCTTCATGACTGAAACATCTCCTGAGATTGATTCGGTATGGGATATTACATCTTATTTATCTGGTTGTGTTTTTAACTAGATGTCAGTATTTCTATTTACCTGCCCTGGCCTGCTCTTCTTTGCACTTTATTTTTTATTAATCTTTTAATTTGGGTCACACAAGTGTTTCATTGTATTATTGTCCTCTTTCAGTAAAAGTGTTCCCAGGCTTTTTTTTTACAGCACTTTATATGCATACAGTATTATGCTCAAGTTGAGGCTATAGTTCAGCCAATTTATTTAAACAATGTTAAATGCAAATAAAGCACTTTAAACTTTAAGTATGACTAAATGCTTTCTTGACTATATATAGTAACTGTTCCAAAATGCATAGATTTCTATGTATTTTAGGGGTTTGGGGGGCTAGCTCTTTTTAATATAAATGTCATAGATTGTTTTATTTAGATTTCATAGATTTCTATGCATTTCAGGAGTTTGGGGGGCTGGCTCCCCAAAATAATTAAATAACATAACCCTAACCCTAACCCTAAAACCGAAAAAAAGAAGAAAAAAAAAGTAAATAGTGACAAAATCCGCAAATTTTCGTCCCAAAAACGGCCAAAAAACGCCCCCAAAATGTTTTCCGCTCACACTCAATGCGAGGTGGTCTTATTTCTATTGGTCAAAGGTGGCAACCCTAGCGTCAGCGTAGGCCATAGGCCTCTCTCCTTCCCCTCTCGGCACCTTCCATCCTCTCTGCGCCGTGTCCCTCACCGCCTCCCGCACGCCGTTGGGACCTGGTTCCTTTCTTTTTCTGAATTTTCTTTATTTCTACATTTTTCAGTGTTACATAACATTGTATGCTCCGCATTGGTCCTAATCCAATCTGCGCAGTGGCCTGGTTAGCATGTTAGCTTGTAAGCTAGTTTGTATGTTAGCCTGTAGCTTCTCTGCATTTACATTCAGCATCCCGCTAGCTTGTTCTACCTGTTGCATCATTGCCTCGTGTTGATTTTTTCCATCTGTGTATTTACTTCATCTGGGGTTGCTTTTCTTTCATTTGTCCTCGTGTTCATTCTTCCTTCTTTCTTTTGTCCTCGAATCTTCACTTTTTATTTCGTTTTGAATAGTTTTACTTGCTTTTTTTTATATTCATTGACCGGGAGCTCTTTCATGTGGCTGCTCACCAGAACGTCGCAAACCGGAAGTCGTCAGCATGTTTTTTTTTACCATGCATATCTTGTGTCTTATCTATTTAATTTTTTCTATGCCTATTTTATTCTATTTTATTATTGTATTTTGCACAATCAATGCAGGCATGACCACCCGCATTTCACTGTATGCCCTGGTATTAGGGATGTCCCATATTATCGGCCGACCGATATTATCGGCCGATATCGGCAGTAAAATGTGATATCGGAAAATATCGGTATCGGGAATTTTTTTTTTTTTTTTTTTTTTTTTTACATTTATTTAACCTTTATTTACCCAGGCAAGCAAGTAAGAACCAATTCTTATTTTATTTATTGTCAAAAGTATGCATGTTGGTTTAATTCAACAACAAGAGATATGTAATGTTAATTTTTACTTTTTTAATTATCATATTTTGCACAGATAATGCTTACATTTAGAAAGCCTTTTGAATGCATCCAGTGAAATTATTAATTACCTGAAATTATTCAGTTTTTTTGGGGGGAAACCCTGCATATATCGGTATCGGTATCGGTATCGAAATTAAGAGTTGGACAATATCGGAATATCGGTATCGGTAAAAAAGCCAATATCGAGCATCCCTACCTGGTATGTATGTGACAAATAAACCTCTTGATTCTTGATTCTAGACCTGTCTCCTAAAAAAACACACACTTTTTTAGATGACCTGCCAGATGGAAACCGACGTTGTGGGTTTGTGTGCTCAGTGTCACTTTACAGAAAAATGCACTTTTTTCTATCACCCATCAACTGGGAAAGAGATAAAAAAAAATAAGAGGCAAAATAACATGTAAAACTACCAATGTAATCTATATGCTTAAGTGCCCATGTGGTAAAGCACACAGTATGTCGGTAAGACAACACGTGCTTTAAAAACACGTATTGCTGAACAGCCCAGTAGCTTTACATTTCAAAAAGGCACACCACAATATCTCATCAATAAGATACCTTGGAATAGAGAGAGTGCATCTTCCAAGACGAGGGGAAGATATAGATAATCTCCTACTGAGGAGAGAAGTATGGTGGATCCATTATCTTAAAACTATGGCACCAACAGGACTCAATGAGGACTTTGACATTAGACCTTATTTGTACATTTTACTTACAGAGGGAGACAGTCAATAGACTGATAGACTTTGTTTTTTCGTTTTTGTTTTTGTTTGTGTTTTCAGTGGCTAGGACCTGGACCGGGTCCAAAGACAGTACCTTACACACTGCTGCCTATCTTTAAATGATGTATAATACTGTGTTTAATATATGTAATATATATATATATTTCTCTAAAAAATCTCCTTCTAAAAAATGTCAAATGTAAAAGATAAATTGTTACTAAATCATGTATAAAATGTATAAATCATGCAAGTCTTGGGACCGCCCCTGATCACCAGGTGGGGCTGATATCTAATCTATTTAATTTCCTGTATAAAAAGATGTCATTTTGTGTTGTGTTCATACTTGAAAAAGACCGGAAGGGTCGGTCGAAACGTTGTATCTACTGCTATTATTTGTCAATTAAAACACCTTGTAGCATCAAGTGAGTTGCGAGCCCCGCTTTGTTTTATGTACTACTGTTTTTACAGTTTGGCTCAGCACCAAGGAATGGAGGATGTGCGTTATTTATTTTTTCTTCATCCACATTGTCCCATCTCAGAAAACTTCGTCAGTGTTTACATTTACATTTAGTCATTTAGCCAACGCTTTTAGCCAACGCTTTTATCCAAAGCGACTTACAAGTTCTGTACAACAAGTCAACAGGAAGGGTACAACTCTGGCAGCTAAGGGTAAGTAACATTGTTCGTCAAACAGTGTTGAACTTGAGTGCATATTATTATTATTATAACTGGACTTTTTGAAGAAGTCTTTAATCATCATAGTGACACACACATGCGATGGGCGGCACACACAGGAACACACACAGGCAATTTTTTTGGGGGGTCGTCGATGAAATCGAGTCTCTGCGCTTGCCCATCCCGTCGTCCTTCCCCCCCCAAGGGCAGCCGGGAGCAGATAGGGGCTGCGCCCCGGGGACCAATCCAAGTGCTCCTGTCCGTCTTCGTCAGGGAACGCAACAGCATTAGCGAACAGGTCTGTAGAGGATGCTGTATCTATGTGTTTGAACACACCATCCTGCAGCACCTGGAGGCCTGTACTTATGTACACATTTTGTTTATTGATTTCAGTTCAGCGTTTAACACGATTGTGCCTTTTAAACTATTTGAAAAACTTAAATTGCTAGGAATCGATGAGTCTCTGTGCTATTATATTCTAGATTTTCTCTCAGATAGAGAACAAGTGGTTAAAATAGGTAATATGTTATCTGATCCAGGACCTTGAACACCGGGCCCCCCAGGGCTGTGTTCTCTCTCCTCTGCTCTACCGTCTATACACTAATGAATGTGCCTCCCACTCGATTCTTTAAATATGCGGATGACACAACAGTAGTAGGATTAATTAAGAACGGGGATGAATCGGTCTATAGAGTTGAAGTCGACAGCTTTGTTGTATGGTGCAAGGAGAACGACCTGCTCTTAAACATCTCTAAGACGAAGGAAATTATAGTTGACTTCCGGCGCGGGGAGTCAGTCCACCCTCCTCTGTTCATAAATGGCCAGCAGGTGGAGAGAGTAGATAAATAAATTAAATTCCTTGGCACCACCATATGTGAACATTTTAAGTGGGAAGTTAACACCAGCCAGAGGCTCCACTCCCTGCGCCAAATTAAAAAGTTTGACGTGTCCAGGGAGGCGATGCTCAACTTCTACAGAGCCACTGTGGAGAGCGTCCTCACCTTCTTAGTGACGGTGTGATACGGAAACACAACCGTCGTCCATGATAGGGGACAGCTAGAAAGAACTGTACACACAGCATCAAAAATCATTGGCTGTGATCTTCCTTCTGTGGCCTCCATATACCACACACATCAGGCGGAAAGGGGAGAAGGTGATCGGTGACCCCTCTCACCCTGCTTACTATCTAACCCCCTTCCCTCTGATAGAAGACTCCGAAGTCTCAGGTGTAGGACATCTCGTTTTAAGAATAGCACATATCCCGACCCGAGGTTGTCCGTTACCTGAACTCAAGCCCTAATGCACAAGCACTTTGTACTATAAGGGCTAGCACTAGCCGACAGCCACTTTTTAAGACAATATGCGTTTTAAAATGAGCTCTTTTATGTACTGTGGCATTTTTTTTTTTATGTTTGTGAAATACTTCTACTTCAGGGATTGCATTGTATGTATTCTTGTATGCCGTTATATTGTATGTTGGTAACACTTTATAATAACACTCAGTTATAAGACCTTTATAAGGTATTTGTAGATAATGAAGTGAACTAATGTGTGTGCCGCTCCCATTGCATGTCCCAGTTTGTTGCATGCCGAATAAAGACCTCTAAAGAGGTCCTGCATTATATTATTATATTATTAACAAATCATTTATATACATTCGTAAATTATTATTAAATCATTTATAACTATATTTGTATAACATTTACAAATTAGTTCTCCATTATTTATAACTCATTATCAACATTGTTTGTACTTGATTTGTTGATCATTAAATAATGTTGTTGAATGTGTAGTAGTAACACATTTGTAGATGCTTTGAAAAATGGATATGAAAAAACGACTATACTGTACCTCCATTTATTTGTTCATGTTCAACAAATGATTTGTTAAGACATTCATAAAACATTTATAAATCATTTACAGATGCTATTGTGTGCCCTAATCTAAAGTGAAGCCTATTCATCATTAACAAATTTCTAATAGTTTGTTTATTTGTGGACTTTTATGAATACACACGAAGCAATTACCAGACTTGTCTTTTCATGTTTAACAAATGATTTGTTAAGACATTCATAAAACATCTATAAGTCATTTGCAGATGCTATTGTGTGCCCTAATCTGAAGTGAAGCCTATTCATCATTAACAAATGTCTAATACAGTTAATAATAATAATAATAATAATAATAATAATAATAATAATAATAATAATAATAATAATAATAATAATAATAATAATAATAATAATAATAATAATAATAATAATAATAATAATAATAATAATAATAATAATAATAATAATAATAATAATAATAATAATAATAATAATAATAATAATAATAATAATAATAATAATGTTCTTGGTGTTCTCATGAACAACAAACTGGACTGGACGGACAACACCGAGGCCCTCTACAGGAAGGGACAGAGCAGACTGTTCTTCCTGAGAGGGCTCAGGTCTTTTAATGTCTGCAGCAAACTGCTGCAGATGTTCTAGTCTGTGGTTGCGAGTGCCCTCTTCTTTGCTGTGGTATGCTGGGGGGGCAACACCAACACATACAAAATAAACAAACTGGTCAAAAAAGCAAGCTCTGTGGTGGCAACGGACCTGGACAGTCTGGAGGTGGTGGCAGAGGGGAGGACGAGGATGAAGCTGTATGCTATCCTTGAGAACCCCTGCCACCCCCTCTATGATGAGCTGACCGCAATGCGTTCACGTTTAGCCACAGACTCACCCCCCCCCCCCCGACATACCACAAAGCGCTTTGGGCAGTCCTTTGTGCCAGTGGCAATCAGGCTCCACAACCAGGCAGGGCCAGGACGGGCCAACTGCCGTGGACTGGAGGAGCTGGGTTGTGGACTGTAACAAATTAATTAAATTATTTAACATCATGATTGGACTTGTTTTTTTTTCTTTTCACCACTTTTAGCTCTATTTTTAGTCCTATTTTAGCTATTTTTTTCCCTGTGTACTTGTCAATCTTGTTTTTAACACATGCTAATAAGTGTATGTTATGTACAGTATTAACTGTTTTTTAAATTGCCGTTTTTAAATGGCTGTTATGCTGTTTATGCTGTAAAGTACATCTGAATCTCCCCTCGGGATAAATAAAGGTTTTCAATGCATTTTATTTATAAGGCGCCTTTCAAGACACTCAAGGTCGCCGTACAACAATTTTAAAACGGTTCATTAACAATCACAATCCATTTAAAAAATGTAATCAGACATACGCCTGCCTAAACAGGTGGGTTTTAAATGGGATGATGGAGTCAATGTTCCTGATGTCGGGGGGAGGGAGTTCCAGAGGCGGGGGGCAGAGCAGCTGAAGGCTCTTGACCCCATGGTGGACAGACGGGCTGGGGGGACGGTCAGGTTGATGGAGGAGGCAGACCTGAGGGACCGGGTGGGAATATTGATGTGGAGGAGGTCAGACAGGTATGGAGGGGCGAGGTTGTGGATGGCCTTGAATGTATGGAGGAGGATCTTGTAATCTATGCAGTGTTTAATGGGAAGCCAGTGTAGTTGGCGTAGGACGGAGGTGATGTGACCAGTGGTGCGTTATTGAAATCAACTGGGATTGCACGCACCTAATGGCGCCACGTGCACACGCGTGCGCACGCTCCCGCGAATGCTCATTTAATGTCCCCTCGCTTGAGCACAGACTAAAGACAGTGCCTAATTGCCTCTACGAATGGAATGTAACACATGTCATTCACAACAAGTTAGGTGTGAATGTATCTGAGAACGTATTTAACACACCTGACGACCGGCGCTATTGATATGCAAATAGCGAGTACTTATCTGGGCGTGCACGGAGTGCAACCCCGTCCCTTGAACAACGCATGCCTGGATGTGACTGATGACAGGGGTTCGGGTTATTATACGGGCAGCAGCGTTCTGGACCAGTTGGAGTTTATGGAGGAGTTTGTGGGGGAGACCAAAGAGAAGGGAGTTGCAATAATCCAAGCGGGAAGTGACAAGGGAGTGGACCAGGATTGCGGCGCTGTTGGGAGTGAGTGAAGGGCGGAGGTGGTTGATGTTGCAAAGGTGGAAGTAGGCGGACCGGATGGTGTTGTTGATGTGGGAATGGAATGATAGGGTGCTGTCGAGGATGACATCGAGGATTAGACATTTGTTAATGATGAATAGGCTTCACTTAAGATTAGGGCACACAATAGCATCTGCAAATGATTTATAGATGTTTTATGAATGTCTTAACAAATCATTTGTTAAACATGAAAAAACAAGTCTGGTAATTGCTTCGTGTGTATTCATAAAAGTCCACAAATAAACAAACAAATCATTTGTTGAACATGAACAAATAAATGGAGGTACAGTATAGTAATCTTTTCATATCCATTTTTCAAAGCATCTACAAATGTGTTACTACACATTCAACAACATTATTTAATGATGAACAAATCAATGTTGATAATGAGTTATAAATAATGTAGAACTAATTTGTAAATGTTATACAAATATAGTTATAAATGATTTAATAGTGATTTACGAATGTTTATAAATGATTCGTTCATGATTAGTTCATTATCTACAAATAGCTTATAAAGGTCTTATAACTGAGTGTTATTATAAAGTGTTACCTGTATATTTTTATACTGTATGTTTTTTACATTGTTTTTTACATTGCACCGAGACAAATCCCAATCAACCATGTGTTGAAATGGCAATAATTAAGTATCTATCTATTGTATCTATCTATCTTAATGTCTTAGAGTAGCTACGAATTTACAGCGCGAGCAGAGCGGCCCTGCGTGGCGGCAGCAGTGCCTCGTCTCTGGAGATTCCGCTGCGGCGGAAATGCTCTGTCGACAACACGTCCTGTGTGGACAGCATCGTGTGTGCGCGGGCCCGGGCCACCGCGGTTCAGTGAGGCAGCCGCCATGCCAGCGGTGTCGACCGGGGCCTAAGTGTCTTTTTCCAAGCACCTGCGTCTTTCTTTTTTTTTGGTTGTTCGCAATGAGGAGATAGTGTAGTGGAAATAAAAGGCCAGTGTCTCCAGATTCTTTGTGCATCCACTGACTGCTTCATAAGTTGAAAACATCTGAACCTTTCAGAAAGAAGCTGCTGCCGTTATTGGTGCACTTCCATGCACCCTTAGCTCGGTATGATAGCATGTACTATAATGCTGTATATACCATATATATATATATATATATATTGTGGCAGATATCACCCCCCGCCCCATAGCTATGTGAAGGATGGGAGATACTACTTCCACGGGAGGAGTGGAAGCAAAAGGTAGCTGATAGGACTGATTGATAGAACACACCTGTGCACCATTAGATCACCCACATCCCACACACCATAAAACACTAGGACAGATAGAGTATTGTTGAGAGGAGGTGAGGTAGGAGATAATTGCGAAGAGAAAGAGATTGTTGGTAACGGAGTTTTGTGAGGTGAGAGGTAGTGAGAGGAGAGGTGAAGGCAAGAAGGTGTTCATTGTGTACTGGACCATAGACTCATGGCTGAGAAACCCCCTTGTGTACTGACCCTGGATCGGAAGACTATTCTGAGTATTGAACAATCCTTTTTTTGTACAAGAGCCTGTTTTTGTGTTTTGGACATTGGATTGTATTACGACCATTCTATTTGCCCCTCGGACTATATTCTGCCTTAATCAATAAATATTCATATTGATTGATATTGCACTTGTGTGGACAGTTGAATTTGTTCTCGTCACAATATATATATATTTATTCCCACCGCATATATACCTATCCTCACCCGTCTGCCTACCTACCTCTTACTAGTTACGCTGCTGGCCAGTAATAATCATACTGTCTCTATTTATATAATACAACTCTGTACATACATCTGATTAGCACTACACTCAGTAGTACTAATTTGTATATTTTGTACCCAGTTTAACCACCTGTACATTGTATATTGGTGTTGCACTTTACTGCTACATTTGCCACATATATATATATAAATACTGCCAAATATATTTTGGTTGTGCTGTATGATGACAATAATGACTAATCTAATCTAAAGTGCATATAGTGCTGTGCCATTGTAGAACTATGTTTATCATGAAATATGGTACCTGGTAAAAATAAAGGTTAAATAAATACAAACGTATATGCGGTCAATAAATAGAGAGGAGACGAGAGCCAAGTTCTCTGGCTGAGGTCAGCATTGTTTTGTATGGGGGTGAGTTTAGCTGAACTTAAGGAATGAGTTAACCCACTCCCTTGTTGGAAATACCATCCTTTGTCTACTTCAAGGTTACACCTTTAAATTGGCTCGATCGGCAGTGCTGGCATCCATCATGCTGGCAGGCAAAGTACTCATGGGTGCAATACTGGACTCAGATCAAAAGGCAGCCATAGGTCTCACAAGAATGACATCATCTGGCATGTGGAAAACACCTGAAAATACATTGTACACAATAAGCACCTTAAAGGACAGTCAAAAGTACTATATCGAACCCATTTTTCGTTGTTTGCTTATTTTTTGCCAATGACATTTCAAGTTAGTGTTTGGGTGAAATTAGTCTTGTAGTCTAATGTTACGAGTTGGTAGGTGTGTTGGACCCAGGTGCAGTACAGAACAGATATAACGAGAAGCAGATGTTGGTTTTCAAACAAGGCACTGTTAATTTAATTTGTGTAACGAACAGCACACGCAAACGATGGTGTGTAAACAAAAGGGAGATGAATCTGCATCTCAAAATATCACGATAACGGGGAAAGCAAAGTGGAGAGAGCACTGTCTCCAAAACATGTTATTTGGCACACACATTAAACGACAGAGTTGTATACAAACAAAAGGAGGAGAATACTTTGTCTCCAGACGAGGGAAAGCAAAGGGGAGAAATCAAGTCTCCAAAACACAACACAGGGAATATATGTCCGACGACGATGCAGCATATACACACAGCGATATAACACATTAACGTAACGGATTGACACGGCAATCAAAGTGACATGATAACAAAGAACATTAGCAAACATACTATCCTCCTATGGCAAGGAGCGATAAGGTTTACTCACACAGGTATTACTCACGGGCAGTTTGCCGATCGACTCACAGTGTCAATAGTAACACGGAAGAGCATATAAAGCCACCTTAACTAGACACACCAGGTGGCAATGAATGCAATTAGGGCAGATAGACAGGTCAATTACCACCAGGTAACGCTAGGGCTTTGCTCCCTGAGGAGAGCAAAACCCCAAACGGTACAGTCTAATACAGTGTAAACAATGTTTTTTGATCATGGACAACTCGCTCCCCAAGCCAGAAACCTTGCAAGACGGACTAGATCTCACAAGATGGTCACCGCTATGATGAACTTGTGATTGTGATACCTCCCCTCCCACCTCCCCCATGCTGCTATGACGCCTGGATTTTCCCCCAAGGGGATAAATAAAGGAATATCAAAATAAAATAAAATGTATTTGGAAAGCCTGCAATCACAAGTTAATGTCCCCATGGGCTGGACAAGTCTTCTTTAAATAAGTCAAGAAGAAACATCACAATAAATCAAGAACAAAAAACCCATCATGAAATCCAAAACAACACTCCCAGACATACCCCAGCAGTAACGAAGGTAAGGAAAAACTCACTAAAAACCTAGCAATAGGAAAAAAGCAGGAGAGAAACCTTCGAAGTGCCGTTCGGGGCGCCCTCGTGGCGCATACCATAGTGCCTCGCGCACCTACGCGGCCAACCCGGGTTCGATCCCAGCACCCGACGTTATTTGTCGCATGTCCTCCACCTCTCCTCCCGTTCGCCCTCTCCTCTGTCGGTCCTGCGTGACCAAGAAAAAGCTGTAAAAATGCTAAAAAATAATAAAAAAGAAAATAAATAAATAAAAAATGCCGTTCAAGGGGGGATCCCCCTTCTTGGATGTCGGTGATAGTAGTGTTGCTATGGATGATCGATGGGTGGAAAATAAAGGTGAAATAGTTGGTATGTATGTACATATATTGTACGTGTAATAAAACACAAATTTGTACATGCAATAGCAACTGGGGTACATACGAATTTCTTTTAAAGATTTAAATAGAATAGAGCTAAGAACAACAACAACAAAAGAGAAAGCATAGGGAAACGAGTGCTAGGATGAAAATAGGATAAAGGCTAAATGGCATATTCCGTTTGCACATGAGTATGTATTCCGTTATCTTATATCTTATCTTATCTTATCTTGATATCTTGTCTGCATTCCTCTCCCTCTTCCTGGAAGACACTACAAGCGTGTGGCTGGAAAATTGGATTACCTTTGATGAAATTAAAACTTTAATGAAAGACTCTGAAACAGTCAGTCGGGAGCTGTTTGGTGTTTCTGAATATTTCACTTCCATTAGCCCTGGCCCTCGACACTCGTCTTTTAATGTGTTTTGTATGATGTTGTTCGAGTCCTGCACTGATTTTCAGGACTCGTGACTCTACTTGGACTTGAGCACTGATGACTCTGACTTGGACTTGGACTCGAGCATCGACTGCATTCGGACTCGGAAGGTGCAGACGAGGACTCGGACTTGTTAATTGATAAATACAGTTGTTTATTTTTTGGAATGAGCCCTAATCATTTGGCATAATATATTGATGGTTAGTGCATTTGTTTGGCTATTGTGTCACAAAGTAAATAAACTCCCTTTGAAATGGTGACCGCTGTGTCATTTAATGTAGACTTGTCAAACCTTGATGACTTGGACTCGGACTAGGGTAATGGGGACTCAACTCGGGCTCTTCTTTGGTGACTCGGACTTGGACTCAGACTCGAACACTGGGGACTACTCAAGACTTGACTCGGACTCAAGATTTAGTGACTCGACTACAACACTGTGGAGAGGACAGAAGAAACACGGCAGATAAACACAGCTTGGCATTTTTGTTATCATAGAGACGATCAAAGTATAAACGATAAACATTTATAAGACACTTTCATTTCTGTCAAGCAACAGTTGTCAAAGTTGTCGCGCACCATAGCATACTGTAAATACACTTTAAGACTAAGAAGAACCAAGATGAACCTGTAATGTCATCAAGACCTGGGGCTGCAACGTTGCGTTGTAATTAACTTTAATCTATCAAATAAATATCAGTTCTGAACCAGAGAATGTGTCTATATCCCCACATCCCAGACAATCTCACCTCCACCATCTTTCACAGTTCATTCTCTGTGAAGCAGCTCTAAATGTTTTACATCTCAGTGAAATTACAGTTTGAGCCTTAAAGGAACACTCCACCAAAAGATAAAGAAATAAAGAAATAAAGCTGATTAATTATGCTCATAATGTCACGTTCCAAAAACTATAAAACTGTCTTGAACAAATTCATTATTGAATTAAAGACTTAAGATGTGTGATGTCATGTTGTACATTATTCCAGGAAGTAATTAATGATGGAAATAAAATAAAAATTTATATATCAAGGCCTTAGTGAGTGATTAACAGTTACTTGAAAGGTGTATGAAAAGACCTTGATATGTTTTTTTTTTTCTTTTTCATCATTTTGCATGGTTGCCTCCGCCGTCGGTGTGTGAATGTGTGAGTGGATGGGTGAATGTGAGGAACAAAATGGTCAAGTAATTTTGATAAAAGTGCTATATAAATGCACCATTTAACATTTGCAGGACAGAGGTACTGTAGACCAGACCCCCCGCATTTCATTGTATACTTGTATGCCATGACAAATAAAACTCTTGACTTGACTTGACAGTGGTTCTCAACTGGTGTAACAAGGTACACTGGCTTGAATTCAGTTCAGGGTCCACATTCACAATGCCTTTCAAAGTGGGAGTACTTTAAAGAGGGAGGGAGGGGGTTCTTTCTGTGTGGAGTTGGCGTGCCCCCCCCCCCCCCCTTCCCCCAAAGAGCCCAAAGAGGAGGGGGTCTCAAGCGGACAGAAGACGCAGAGAGTAGGGGTCTTGAGGGTGTGTAGTTAGAGACCATTTACCGGAGGTAGGAGGGAGCCGTTCTCTTTGTTGCATGGAATGCCAGGTCAAGGACCTTGAAGCCAGTGCAGCTCTCTGAGAAGTGGGGGCTGATGTTGGTAGGTTGGAGATCAGGTGGGCCGCCGCTGCCTTCTGTATGAAAGGAAGTATGTGTTGAAGCACCTGTCATCCGCTGTCAACACCACCATTCCTCCCAGATGTCAGACTCCTGATTCACTTGAATGAATGAATGAAAGATTTTTTTCTTCGAACAAGTATAAAAACAAAGCTATATCTGTTCATTTGATATATACAAAAGATAATAAAAAAAAGACAACAAAAAGAGAAACAGAAACAAATCATAGTTTACCCTGTTCGAAAAAGGAGTAGGAATACAAAAGTATACACTTTTTAAATTCCTATAGCCCTTTTTAACTATCACAAATGACAATTTAATCTATTGTTAATTATATAATATATATTGAATTATACTTCAATTCATTCACCATGTCTAAATATCACAATTCTGAAGTACAATCAAACTGCTGCTGTGCAGATTTTAATAAAACAGACCAATCGGAGTGAAAGGTGTTTGATGTGTGTTTACAGACTTTACCTTTGAGAAATAAAAGCAGATCCAATCAATTTGTTGTACGTTTGAGTATGCTGTGTATGTTTGACTTGTATGGCATGTTTGGAGAGTGGTTACCCATGGTTAAGTGCTGCCGTGATGCAGGCCTGGACTGGCCATGTGGCATACCGGGCATTTTCCCGGTGGGCCGACGCATCTTTGGGCCGTTATAATTTGATAAAAACAAAATTTATAAAAAAAATTAAATAAATAAATGTTTTAAGTTTGGTCAACGACCAGCCCACTACTATGCTGGGACAGCGGCCCATTGGTACTGACTGACACTGGGCTGGCCCAATCAAATCTCTTACTAAGCCCCCCCCCGCCAGTGGTGTGGTACATGACTGGGCTGGTACATGACTGAGATGGGGCTGTGGTACATGACTGAGAGGGGGGCTGATACATGACTGAGATGGGGCTGTGGTACATGACTGAGAGGGGGGCTGGTACATGACTGAGATGGGGCTGTGGTACATGACTGAGAGGGGGGCTGGTACATGACTGAGAGGGGGCTGTGGTACATGACTGAGAGGGGGCTGGTAGATGACTGAGAGGGGGCTGGTATACATGACTGAGAGGGGGCTGTGGTACATGACTGAAAGGGGGCTGGTATACAGGACTGAGATGGGGTTGGTATACATGACTGTGAGGGGGCTGGCTGGTACATGACTGAGAGGGGGCTGGTAGATGACTGAGAGGGGGCTGGTACATGACTGAGAGGGGGCTGGTATACAGGACTGAGAGGGGGCTGGTATACAGGACTGAGAGGGGGCTGGTATACATGACTGAGAGGGGGCTGGTACATGACTGAGAGGGGGCTGGCTGGTACATGACTGAGAGTGGGCTGGTACATGACTGAGAGGGGGCTGGCTGGTACATGACTGAGAGGGAGCTGGCTGGTACATGACTGAGAGGGGGCTGGCTGGTACATGACGGAGAGGGGGCTGGTACATGACTGAAAGGGGGCTGGTACCATGTATTGTGCATCATTGTAGGCCAAACCATTAAAACGTTAATTTCCATGGCAGCCATTTTGGATTTTGGTCACTCACAAATTTGTCCCGCCTTTTTAAAAAATACACTGCGGCTAAATTTTTTATTAAACCTCCTAGATGACAAATCCATTGAGAAACGGACCTTCACTCTCCACGGTCACGGAAGTGCCACAGATGACCCAACTACTAGGATAAGGGTTCCCTTGATAAAGATGCATGAAACACCTGTAGCTCAACTGCAAACACTGCTTTTTTTATTTGATTAGATTTGTATTTGGAAATTAAAAACACATCATAAAAACAAATGATCTTGACCAATTTGTATTCCTGAGGATATCACCTAAAAGCATTAATTAAAACACTTATTTCCAAGGTGGCCCTCGTTGGAAGACATAAAAACATAAAAACACAGCACATATAGCCTACTCAACTGCAAATTTTCGCTCAACTGCAAAAATGGATGCCTACTTATGTATTAGCCTACAGGGAAAAACACAATCCTCTACAGGCAGCAATGTTTATTTTCAGCCAAGTATGGTAATAAGGTAACTATTAGGATATATATGGTATGGATTACATACTCTTATAAATTATTACTATCTGTGGTAGCTCTAGTCTCCACCTACACAAATAGTTGTTGTGCTGTCCATTGAGCATGCACCTTTACGTGGTAGGCACATTAACTGTAGGTCAAACTCCCCAAACAAACAAGCACACCATTGATTTAATTGCCATATAAATCACATACAGAGCTCTAACTATTACTCCTCTCTGAACACGAATATAAAACAAAAAGGTGATCTATTAACTGTGTAAACCTTATGCAATATTCATCATTGATATTTGAATACTTGAAATCTGTATGAACTGAATATCAAATGAAATAAGATGGAACAGCTCCATGCATTAATTGAATAAACAACTATTTGCTCATTACCAGTATGGTATTGTTTAAATTGTACAGATTTTTGCACATCTTTGTCAGGGAATTCCAACCAGTTAATTGTAATCATCTCTCTCTCCTTATGTCTAGTCAAGCCAGGTTGTGGAGGAGAGAGACAGGGATGAACAGGCTATAGACTACTTTGCCCATCCTGAGCTTGCTATGATACAGATGTTTTTACATCTGCACCCAAAACAAGATTCAGCCAAGAGCGAGTGAGCACACTGGTCCACTCGCACTGGTACACTTGTCCATGGCACTTACTACCCAGCTGTGTAGTGGTTTGGGGGAATAGTACAGTAGGTACGCATATTTAAGGGGACGTTAAAGTACATTTGACAGAATATATTACACAGAATAATAATATTATGTATTCTGTATTTTGTTTGTTTGTTTGTTTGTATAGTATAGTTAGGATAGCATAGTGACATAGAGTCTAGTTATCTTAGTACTTTTATCATGTCTATTTTATTTCTATTGTATTTTATGCACAATAGAAGTGGGCGTGGGCACCTTCATTTCACTATATGTCTTGTGTATGTATGTGATGAATAAACCTTTTGAATCTTGATATGGTATGATATTTAGACCTTGTCTTCAAAATTAAGTGAATGAGGAGCCTGACACTTGGGAGGAATGGTAGCGTTGAACAGCTGACAGGTAGCGGTCACTAGCTTTCTAGTAGATGACTTTAGATTGAAGTAAGACTGCTGATTAGTTCTACTGAAGTGAAATATCCCTTTAAGACAAGAGGTTAAATGCAGAGGGCAAATTCCTGGTATGTTTCAAGGAGACTATAAAAGAAGGAAGAGTCATCACATCAGAATATCAGCATTCTATGCTCTTCTTGATGCCAGACGTTGTTGACAGTTCTATTGAGGCCTATGGGAGATGTAAATAATACAAAAGATATACCAGCTATCTGAGGAAATATACATCAACCAATATATAAAAGGTAGCTAGTTAACAATGCAACAAATTGCAGATGATTCTGACATCCGAGGTAATAACTTTAAATTAAAGGTCATAAACGAGGAGATGGCTGATCCCATTCAACTCAATGTCGGCCAAACTGAAAGTTTCCACACTTGGCACCAATGTGCGTTCACGCGTTACACAGTGACATGGTATGTCTAAAACATTTCTTGGTAAATTGCATTTACATTTTTATTGAGAACCCATAACACCCTTAAAACAACAGAACAGGGCAGCAGTGGCTCAGGAGGTAGAGCAGTCGTCTGGTAGTCGGATGGTTCCCGGTTTGATTCCTGCTCCTCCCGGGCAGCGTGTCGAAGTGTCCTTGAGCAAGACACTTTGCATGGTCGCCTCTGCCATCGGTGTGTGAGTGAATGGGTGAATGTGAGGAACAAAATTGTAAAGCGATTTGGATAAAAGTCTCTCTATAAATGCACCATTTACCATTTAGAATAAAATCTCTGGAAATTAGAATAACAACCTAAAACTCGACATTCCCTTAAACAATGTATTTAGAATTCCGTGATATCCAACCACACTGCCACAGACCCTCACATTACACTGAGGACAATATCTGTGGTTCCTTTAAGGGTTCTCATGTGGGCCGTTTCTTCCTGTTGAAAACATGCCGGCTTTTTCTCTTTCTTTTCTTTTTTTAGCCGGTGAAGTGATTTTGCTGTAAATGTCACATGGGAAGCTGAATGACAAAATAATGGCAACTTTTCTTTGGAGGCAGAGCAATTTCCCAGTAACTGAATGAGAACAATATGTGCACTTACCACCAGAATGGTCTTTGTCAATACGCCTGACACCTCTCTCTCTCTCTCTCTCTCTCTCTCTCTCTCTCTCTCTCTCTCTCTCTCTCTCTCTCTCTCTCTCTCTCTCTCTCTCTCTCTCTCTCTCTCTCTCTCTCTCTCTCTCTCTCTCTCTCTCTCTCTCTCTCTCTCTCTCTCTCTCTCTCTCTCTCGATGTGTTTAGACAAACAGGTTGGACATCTCACAAATGGACGATGAGACAAAGAAGAAAGATTTAAACGCAGTAACGTTCATGTGTTGTCCGCTGCTCCTATTGTAACAGTAACAGTACTGTATATCTGTATGTCGTGTATGTCATAAATGTTATCATAAATTGAAAATGGGGGACCCTGATGTAAACAAGACGAAAGTCTTTCTCTGGTCTGCATCCCCTTAACAATTGTGCATGTATTGAGCAGTACTGTAATGTACCCATTCTGCAATCTGTTAATAACATTTTCAATCAATCAATTAAATCAATCAATATTAGGTTTCAAAATAAAAGTTTTGGGAAATAAATTTCTCAAAAAAAAATTCTCTAACCGGTCGCAATAATATCGCTTATCGCGATATTTTCGGGGGCAATTAATCGCCCAGCAAAATTTGTTATCGTGGCAGGCCTAAATGTATCCCATTGATTGGTATACAATGGGACAGACCTTTGTTTGATTGATTGATTGATTGATTGAAAACTTTATTAACAGATTGCAGAATGGGTACAGTACAGTAGGCTACAGCTCAATTACATAAGGGGATGCAGACCAGAGAAAGAATTTCGTCTTGTTTACATCAGGGTCCCCCATTTTCAATTCATCATAACATATATGACACACATGACACAGATAGACAGTACTGCTACATCTATACATTTATGACATACCAGATTTGCAAATACAGTACTGTTTGTGATACAAAAAGAGTCCAGAAAAGAGAGTACATTTGACGTAGAAACTGTTGGAGGAGGTTGGGTAGGAGGGGTGGGTGGGGGATAGACTTACACTGTACAAGCAAAACTGTACATTGGAATATTGACAAAACCATACTTGGTCATTTACTGTACATTGGAGGGGGTTGATATAACTATAAACCTGCATTCCTTCGAATATATCATTAATCAATTAAACTTATATTGAAATACACTATATAGCCTATACACCAACACTGAAATGACAGTGGATAAATAAATAATGCATTAATATTCCATAACAAGTCTTGTGTGCGCCTACGAATGAACAGTAGCCTATGGGCTTAATCATGGAATAATAAGCCATACTGCGTTCATTCATTACGCCCGCCGTAGGCTATATATATTATATTATATGTCATTCATTCATTCAGTACTGCGCGCATGTGTGTGTGTGTGTGTGTGTGTGTGCGCGCGCGCTGCGGCAGGTGTGTACCGCAAGCTGTATATGATGCCAATACATTAATCTAATCTAGTTTTGATGGGCGCAAGCGTGATTACGAAACCTAGCCGCATTTCTCGGAGACGCTCTCTGATTGGCACTGACTGACGCTAGGTTTCGTAATCACGCGGCTCGCAAAGCACTTCCGCCATTCCATTTCACACAGCTGCGTCACCAGTTGCCTTATAAGGAGATATGGAGGCGTTGTTTTGTATGCAAATGAGCTGAACGGGAACGCGCTTTGGAGTTTAAGACAGAATGCCATTCTCCAAGCAGATATCAGATCATATAATTTCTGCGACCGTTTCAGCCACTTAAGACATATTACCAGCACGTTCAGGACTCAGAGTGTACTTGTCATAGATTATGTCTCAGTGGTTCCAAGATAAGTCTTCCAGAATATATCTTTGAAAAATTTTCGGGAATGAGACCCAATGACAAGTTCATTATTCCATTAATGCCTGTGGCGTAATGAAGGAACGCAGTATAGGCTTATTATTCCATTAATGCCTACGGCGTAATGAATGAACGCAGTATAGGCTTATTATTCCATTAATGACTTGTTGCTAGGGATGCTCGATATTGGCTTTTTTACCGATACCGATATTCCGATATTGTCCAACTCTTAATTTCGATACCGATACCGATACCGATATCAACCGATACCGATATATGCAGGGTTTCCCCCCAAAAAAACTGAATAATTTCAGGTAATTAATAATTTCACTGGATGCATTCAAAATGCTTTCTAAATGTAAGCATTATCTGTGCAAAATATGATAATTAAAAAAGTAAAAATTAACATTACATATCTCTTGTTGTTGAATTAAACCAACATGCATACTTTTGACAATAAATAAAATAAGAATTGGTTCTTACTTGCTTGCCTGGGTAAATAAAGGTTAAATAAATGTAAAAAAAAATAAAAAAAAATATTGTTTTTTTTTCTTTTTTTTCTTTCGATACCGATATTTTCCGATATCACATTTTACTGCCGATATCGGCCGATAATATCGGTCGGCCGATAATATCGGACATCCCTACTTGTTGCATTAGGATTTATTAGATACTATATGCTCTTCCGTACGTACAGTATAGGTACAGTCTGTACTTATACTGTACGTAGGGCAGAGGCAGAGCATATATATAGTATCTACTAAATCCTAATGAAACAACTAGAATATATTAAGCCTATACTGTTCATTAGACACGTAGGCCATGCATACTGGCGCACACAAGACTTGTTATGGAATATTAATGCAATCTATTTCCATGCGATTAGCTTTAGTTCTTATTTATTTATCCACTGTCATTTCAGTGTTGGTGTATAGGCTATATAGTGTATTTCAATATAAGTTTAATTGATTAATGATATATTCGAAGGAATGCAGGTTTATAGCTACAGTATATCAACCCCCTCCAATGTACAGTAAATGACCAAGTATGGTTTTGTCAATATTCCAATGTACAGTTTTGCTTGTACGGTGTCCCCCACCCACCCCTCCTATCCACCCAACCCCACCTCACCTACCCAACCTCCTCCAATGTACAGTTTCTACGTCAAATGTATATACTCTCTTTTCTGGACTCTTTTTGTATCACAAACAGTACTGTATTTGCAAATCTGGTATGTCATAAATGTATAGATGTAGCAGTACTGTCTATCTGTATGTCGTGTGTGTCATATATGTTATGATTAATTGAAAATGGGGGAGCCTGATGTAAACAAGACGAAAGTCTTTCTCTGGTCTGCATCCCCTTAACAATTGTATGTAATTGAGCTGTACTGTACTGTACCCATTCTGCAATCTGTTAATAAAGTTTTCAATCAATCAATCAATCAATCAATCAATCAATCAAACAAAGGTCTCTCCCATTGTATACCAATCAATGGGATATATTGCATGTTGACCTGCATTCTTTCAAATGTATATAATTAATCATTAAAACAGATGTGTAGTGTAACAAATAAGAAATACAAATTCCACAGAAGGCATTAAATAATAATTATTTTCAATCATTTCACAATAATTGCATAATTGTGATTGAATATCTGAGTAATTAAAGTAATTATACATTTGTCCAAAATAGCTGGTTCAGATATGGTTAAGCAGCTGCCCTGTGATCAGATTAATCCATATTATTTATTTTTCCGATATCAAATGCGTAATTTCTTATCGTACAAATATTGTCATATTTATTTTAATTATGATTAAGTAATTAATTCCAAGGAGGCCTGTAGCGTTAACATGAAGGAATCACTATGAGAACACAGTCTGTCAAGTTATAATAACATTTTCAATTAGTCAATCAATCATAAGTGTGCTCCTCAGCACTCTTAAATCTGCTCTCAGCCACGCACAAATCTGATCTCAGGAAAATGTCGGGACTTGCGCTACCAGCCCTAATATTTCTTAAATGGGCAGAAATCTGCCTAAGAGGACATTTTTGGTTGTAAAATTCGTTCGGGAATGAGACCGAATGATTTTTAACTGCACTTGTGTATATGCATAAAGTTTGTCGTTAGAGTGCCACCGTCTGGCCAATTGGCACACAAATGGGCGTAGATTACACAGATAGATTCGTCTCTGGACCCACGGAATCAGTGAGAGTTAGAGTTAAGATAAGATTAGATATTCCTTTATTGATCCCCTTGGGGAAATTCAGGCATCATAACAGCATGTGGGAGGGGGAGGGGAGGTACAGGTAGTAGAAGACATACAGGCGGGGGTGCTCCAGTAGCACACCATGTTACCGCGCTCGCGCGGGACTCCGTGCTGCGTCACGGATCTGGTTGACTCCGAGTTCGATTCCCGGACTCGCCGTCATTTGCCGGATGTCTCCCCCTGCTCTCTCTCCCGTTTCACCCTGCAACTGTCGGTCATGCTTGACCAGAAAAGCGATAAACGCTAAAAAATAAAGTTAAAAAAAAAAAAAAAAAAAAAAAAGACATACAGGCAGGGCCGGATTAACGACCGGGCCGTCCGGGCCGCGGCCCATGGGCCTCTAGTGATGAGGGGCCTCAAAAAAAATAAAAAAAATTTGGAGGCCCCTCGTCACTAGAGGCCCCAACATTTTTTTTAAACTTTAATTTAAAAAAATTTGAGGACCCTCGTCACTCGAGGCCTTTTGGAGGCCACTCGTCACTAGAGGCCCCAAATTATTTGTTTATTTTTTTTTTACTTTAATTAAAAAAAAATTTGGAGGCCCCTCGTCACTAGAGGCCCAACATTTTATTTTTATTTTTTTTCTTATTTTGGAGATCGATGTCATACTGTGACACTGAAATGAAAACATATTTCATCAACTAAAATATTTAGTCAACAAAAATATTTCATCAACAAAAATATACAGTACGTCACACCCTGCCGTCTGCAAGTGGCTAATCTTGAGTATTTTTTCTCCTCTTCATAAGAGTTTGAGGTTTTCCGTTTGAGGTAAAAACAGCAATAAAAAGTCAAAACTTGCATCTCCACATCCCAGCCCCGACGCCTGAATACTTTTACCAACGGATTTCCAGTTCCGCTTTCGCGTTCTGCGCTCTGATTGGCCACTGACGTTTCTGGTAGCGCCAATCGTGTGACGCCTTTTTCTTTCACCGGTTAAGCTTAGGCACTCTTTCGAAGTTGGTTAAGGTTAGAGTTTGTCTTAGAGCAGGGCGATAGAACACCAGCCCTGATTCCATACTCTAACCTTAACCAACTTCGAAAGAGTCGCCTAAGAAACGTCAGTCAATATTTCTATTGTATTTTTTTTCTATTCTAATATTATATTCTTGTCTCCAAAGTGTGTGCATGTTTTTTTTCTTCCTGAGGATGGCACCATCCCCCCATCTAAACATGATGTGTTTCTTTTCTTTTCTCTTCTTGATTGATTGATTGAAAACTTTATTAACAGATTGTAGAATGGGTACAGTACAGTACAGTACAGCTCAATAATTGTTAAGGGGATGCAGACCAGAGAAAGACTATCGTCTTGTTTACATCAGGGTCCCCCATTTCCAATTCATCATAACATATATGACATACATGACATACAGATAGACAGTACTGCTACATCTATACATTTATGACATACCAGATTTGCAAATACAGTACTGTTTGTGATACGAAAATAGTCCAGAAAAGAGAGTATATACATTTGACGTAGAAACTGTACATTGGAGGAGGTTGGGTAGGTGGGGTGGGGTTGGGGGGGGTGGGGGGGACTGTACATTGGAGGTGGTTCGGTGGGTGGGAGGGGTGGGTGGGTGGGGGACACTGTACAACTGTACAAGCAAAACTGTACATTGGAATATTGACAAAACCATACTTGGTAATTTACTGTAAATTGGAGGGGGTTGTGTTAGGACATTTACAGGGGCCAGTTTCGAATTGCAGTCTCCCGTAGGTGTTCTTTGAGAGTGTTTTTGAAAGTGGGTAGTGATTCACATTCCTTTACAGCTTTGGGTAGGGCGTTCCACATTGATGTGGCATAATTGCGAAACCTGTTTAGTCCCTTGTTTGAGCCGAATCTGGGTTTAACATGATTTTTGGAGCTCCCTCTGGTGTTGTGATCGTGGTATTCACTGACCTTTGGGAAGTATTTTGACATGTACATGGGTACCTTGGTCGTGTAGTGTATCTTGTAGACCAGGCCCATTGAAAGTTGCTGTACTCTGTCGTCTACTCTAAGCCATCCTAGGTTGTCAAAGTGGGCAGGGGTGATCAAAGTCCTTTTAGCTTGGCCCTCAGAGCCCACCACTTCTAAATATTCTATATATTTTTTAAAGTGACGCCACTATAAAAACGCCACTGTGCGTGCGTGCACGTGTATGTGTGTGGGGGGGCCTCCACAAGAATCTGGCCCAGGGGCCTCTGAAGTCTTAATCTGGCCTTGCATACAGGTATAGGTCACAGAATTATAGTACAGTGGAGAAGTAAAAATAGAATAAAAGGTAAAATATTATTAACTCTGGGCATGCGCATAATATGCGCATGCCCAGAGTTAATTATATTTTACTTTTTATTTATTTATTTATTCTGCAAGATGAGGGTATGTATGCCCTCTCAGTTATATTTGCCCTACAATAAATATAGTTACAATATATAATCGAATAATCTAAATCTAATCTAATATATTTAATCTAAAAAAAAACGAAATGCTAAAATGCTATATGCTAAATATATGCAATATATAATCTAATAATCCAATAGTCTAAATCGAATCTAATATATAATACAAAAAAAATGCTAAATGCTAAATATAATGCTCTGAGGAAGTATTCAGTATTCACATAAGGTGCGGTATGCATAAGGTAAGTCAAGTTCAAAAGTTACAGGCCAAAACATAGAGTTAAGTGTTATATAGTGCATCATATATATGCACATAGATAATATATATTATATCTGGTCAAATGACACTGCACTCCCTTGGGTCCTCAGCAATTCACCCACCAAGCGTGAAGTAGATTGAATGAGCGGTTCTTGGGATATATGCGCGCCACAGACACGCAGAAGGATATTTCCTTCCTTTATGGTTAGGTAACTGCAATCATAAATAGAAGTGGAGCACAGCCACTTTCCAAGTAATGCATTTCTGTTGGAATATAATTACAGAGCAATCACCTCACCTAAAAACGTGCTCATACCCACATGTTCTGAAATGCTAGTTAATTAAAGTGTCATTGAACAGGGTGGGTTGGGTGACAGAAAAATCCATTCATTCCCATTAACATGGAAACGGTATCTACTTACTGTACATGTCACATGTCAGGGGGTATTGAGTTCTGATGTGACAAATACTTGTCTCGTTTATTCATGTTATATGACACCTTTACCCGTGTATGACGGGTAATACACTGTAACACAATCTTTGAAGGTCAATAGTTATTAAATGTAACAAAAAGGTATTGCACCAAAAAAAGCTTAGCTTTAATACTTTTGGTATATATAGATTTGGGTGCTTTAAAGAACCTTTTTTGGGTAGCTTTCAGTGCTTCTGTAGGTAGAGTGGTAACTCAAATCTTTTTTCAATACAAATTATATTGTCCACACTGTTAAATCTTTCCTTATATACAGTATGTTATGTGTTGTATGGTTATACGGTATGGAACCAGAAGTGAGCCACCACAGAGTGAAACAACTCCAGTGATAATGAATTAGATGTGAAAATAAAATGACTTGTGAACACATGACACCTACTCCTCCAAGATGTTTTACAGGGAAACTCATTATGGGATATTAATTAATTTATTAACTGCCTTAAGACTTTTGCTAATCAGTAGCATTTTGAGGATTCAATTATCAGTTTGAGTATTGAATCACTACGTGATTATTAAATTAAAATAACATATACTACTGACACCTATATTGGAAAGGTTTCATTCTAAAATGACACAGTATACATTGTGTTGGATGAAGTGTATAGTACAGTACGTTAGTGGAGCCATTTGAGAGCCAGCTCACATAGGCTATGTTCACACTGCAGGCAAAAATTGCCAGAATAAAAAGGTTTGCTCAGATCTGTTTTTTTCGTGACAGTGTGAACAGCACAAATCACATTGTATCTGATCTTTTCTATTCAGATTTGGGGCACTTTCAAATGTGGTCCTAAATTTCAATGCGACCTCAGTCTGAACAGTCATGCTACTTTCATGCAACTTTTACACTCTAGATTGACATTTGTCAGTCCATCTTCTTTATTGTTCATTTGCGCATGCGGGTCAGTTCAGGAGTGTGACCAGTTCACACTGGAATCTGATATTGGCCACATTTAATAAATAATGTGAAAAAGTTTTAAAAAAAACACAAACAAAAAAAAATACATAAATCAGCAATAAATCTGAATTGAGCACTAAGGCTTGCAGTGTGACTGACATGTCAGGCTAAAGGAGAGGTGGACCAGGCCCCTCTGTCGCAACTGCAAACACTGGGAAAATAGTGTGACACAGAACCGGGAGAGTCGTAAAACATTCAACATCATTCAAGACCATTTTCAGGATCAGACAATGTGATCCTATTCAAAACAACAAAGGACTGCCGGTCAAGGAAACACATTTCAGGAAATCTCTTTTTTTTTGAGAGGGATAAAAGAAAACACATACGGCGGCCCATTGTCTAAACACTCTACGTCACCTCTGCTTGTTCCTAGTCTGACATATTCCAACGTCAACTCATACAGTACGCAGCGGCCCACAAGTCAGCCCACGTTACCCCACTTCTCAGAGACTCGCTTGCACTGGCTTCCCGTTTTCGCACAGATCCGCTTCCAGGTCCTTGACCTGGCATACCATGCAGCGAGGGAAATGGCGGCTCCCTCCTACCTCCGGTCAATGGTCTCTAACTACACACCCTCAAGACCCCTATGGCTCTGTATCTTCTGGCCACTTCAGACCCACTCCTATTCGGGCTCCTGGGGGGGTCATCAAAGAGAAGCAGGCTATTCTCAGTCCTCGCTCCACAATGGTGGAACAAACTTCCCACCACAGTCAGGACACCTGAAACCCGCCCAATTTTCGATGGTCGACTAAAAACACACTTCTTCAATCAATATCTTGGACTTTACTACTGTGCCTATATATATTATTACCTACTATGCTAATGTGTCTTTACTACTATGCACTCAAGACTGTAGCACTCAAGTTCTACACTGTTTGACGAACAGTGTTACAATACTTACCCTGTCAGAGTTGTACCCTTCCTGCTGACTTGTTGTACAGAACTTGTAAGTCGCTTTGGATAAAAGCGTCAGCTAAATGACTAAATGTAAAACGTAAATGTGAGAACATTTTCTGGGAGGAAGAAATAATATGGGAAGGATACATTGCCGTTGTCTTGGCGACACTTTATGCCAATCAACTCTGGTGAAATGACAGAGCAGACAGCAGCTAATATCATCGGACATATACTGTATCACAGTTCAATGATTAGTCTACATACTCTTCCAAAGTGAAAATAAGATGGCCTGTATTTGAGCTCTGATGACAATCACGTTCAAAATGGAAATCTATGCAGTGCATAATGAAAAACACATTCTACTTCAGAATTGGCACTGAAAGTGTTAGTCATCTCTGAGTTAATTTCTCTTCCTTACCTTATTGCTTGTGTGCAGCCTTTCCAAACGTTATTTTTTTCTCTCCTCATTCCTGGCATATATACTGTACATACCGAGAAGCAATTTTGGATAAAAAAAATTATAATAAAATAGCAGCCATGTAGCAATGCATTTGATGAATTAGAAGTCAGTTAGTACATTTTGCTGACGGAATGCAAATGTATTTATAACCCGAGACTGGGTAGAGAATGAAATCATCATATATTTCTAAACATTCACGCTGTGCTTTAGATTATAGGAATCTATTTTGGATGGAAAAGACATTCTATGAATAAATTGCACTGGCCCCCAAATGGCGTCTGGACTGTTTTCACCCCAGGATCCACTTAGGACAAAGTCTGAAGAATAAAGAAAAAGAAGCGTTAGAATTCCTTCCCTGTATTAGGAATCTGCGTGGAAAAACAAAGTCAGCGATAAATAAGGGCACAATTGCAGCTATTGTACACCATCTCCTCCTCCAAAGTGAGAGCGGGTCGTACTTTGAATCAAACGCATTAAATCAACTTTCATTTTTGGAGCGTCTAGTTTTGATTTATAGTCATGGAATAAAAAGATATATATATATCAAGTTTTTCAGCCATTTCATATGATTTGGTGGTTAATCCCGTTTTACATTTTCATCAAATCACATTCCAAGTCCATATCTGTAAAATTGAGAAATCATCAGAGCTGAAGTGGTGGAATATTGGAAGTTCAGCTTCATCAGCGGTCTGTGCTGCTCAAACGAGAGACCTTCAGTAGGTCCCTTCATCTCTCTCTCTCTCTCTCTCTCTCTCTCTCTCTCTCTCTCTCTCTCTCTCTCTCTCTATTCTTCCCTCTCTTTCTCTCCCCCTTTCTCATTTAATTTAAACTCTGTATTTCCCACCTCTCTTTCTCTCTTTCTCTTCTTCCCTCTCTCTTTCTCTCCCCCTCTCTCATTTAAACTCCATTTCCCCCCCTCTCTATCTCTCTCTATCTCTCTCTTCTTCCCTCTCTCTTTCTCTCCCCCTCTCTCATTTAAACTCCATTTCCCCCCCTCTCTATCTCTCTCTATCTCTCTCTTCTTCCCTCTCTCTTTTTCTCCCCCTCTCTCATTTAAACTCCGTCTTTCCCCCCTCTCTATCTTTCTTTCTATCTCTCTTTCTCTCTTCTTCCCTCTCTCTTTCTCTCCCCCTCTCTCATTTAAACTCTGTCTCTCCCCCCTCTCTTTTGTCTCTGCTCGCCACCGAGCCGTGTAACGTGAGTTGAGATTGTGTCTCTCTCTCTCTCTCTCTCTCTCTCTCTGTCTGTCTCTCTGAGTGAGTTGAGATTGTGTGAACGTTATCTCTGCTCACATGAACTAATTTAATTTAACAAAAGTCTCACAGCACATCCAGATCATAAAACACAGGACACGCCGTGTTAAGTGCTACTGTTACCATCGGGCACATTTCTGAAGTCCTGCCGCATGCGTCTCTCTGTTCTACCCATGATAGTGGGGTTTGAACTGGTTGGAGGACATTTTGAAAGATCCCCTCTACTCAAAAAAAATAAGGTGTATTATTATTAACTCCTCTTGTGGAGGCATGACTTTGACTATACTGTATATATATATATACGGTATTGTTATTTGTGCAGCACTTGTCACGGGAGTGTCCTTTTCATAATGCTTCCCCTGGAGAGGGAGAGCTTCTCTGTACTTCCCTGAAATCTGAGTTGCAAGTGTGATGTTGCATATAGGTCGAACCTATCATGGGTACAGTATGTGTTATCATGTGGTGACTCAACCTCAGCAGACACAGAAAGCTGAGTAGGTTCTGACATGTCTTGAAAGAATAATAAGCTGTTGATATCAAATATCAATGGGTGGCTGTTCCCAATTTGCATATTCATAGATTCTTGCATTCTCAGTGAGGGTAAATGTGCAGAGATGCTGCTAAGCCATTTTCAGTCGTTTATTGAACAATTTGGTGGAGGGGGAAACATATTTATACAAATTGCTATTCAATATAGAACATGTTTTTTTAAAGTGTTTAAAATACACCTGGAGGGCATAATGCTGTTTCACACCATATGTTGTCTTTTAATGTTACCAATGTCTGAGTAACATAACAGAAATAGTTGCTGGTTCAATCCCTGGCACCAAAAGGAAGGTGGATGAGCTGTGAGCTGACAGCTGGTATTATTACTGTATTTACAGCACCCTCCATCACTGCCATAGTACCCTTGAGCAAGACAATGAACCCCAAACTGGTCAAAGGCAACCTTGCTGGCAACTCTCTGCTCTGACCTCTCTGAATGGACTTGATGTGATCACTCTTGTCTTACATCTATGGATGTATGCACTGTTATATTGTATGGTTATGCTTGTATAGATAAGATAACATAGGATAAGATAAGACAAGACAAGACAGGACAGGACAGGACAGGACAGGACAGGACAGGACAGGACAGGACAGGACAGGACAGGACAGGACAGGACAGGACAGGACAGGACAGGACAGGACAGGACAGGACAAGACAAGACAAGACAAGACAAGACAGGACAGGACAGGACAGGACAGGACAGGACAGGACAGGACAGGACAGGACAGGACAGGACAGGACAGGACAGGACAGGACAGGACAGGACAGGACAGGACAGGACAGGACAGGACAGGACAGGACGGGACAGGACAGGACGGGACAGGACAGGACAGGACAGGACAGGACAGGACAGGACAGGACAGGACAGGACAGGACAAGATAAGATAAGATTGTACTTGGTTGTTAAAGTACATCAAGGCAGATTCAGATAAAGGTAAAAGGTTAAAAAGGTAGAAGCTAAGAAATATGTAATTGTACAAAAATGTAAATATGAACATAACTGGACAATCTTGATCTTGTGCATCCTTATTTTTATCTTTGTTCTGTAATGAGCACACCAAGACAAATTCACTGAATTGGTATAGTATGGCAATTAAGCGCTGAATCTTGAAGAAATGCATACACGTGGGAGGCGATGGAGAGGAACATAGAGGAAATGTTTCATTTATGTAGCGTGCATCGGCAATATCGTGATCTTATCTCGTATTTATCTTGCGCTAGTATTTTAATTTCAAAAAACGGTTAGAGAGATATGATTAAAGTACGTCTGTATAAAGAAGGAAAGTGCAATCCATCGAAGAGAATGAGACACACACATTGGAGATGCATTATCATTTTATGGTGATACCTACTGGTTCAATATGTACTTTGTGCAGTACTGGGATTTGTTTAGCTTCTAATTAATTTCCCAAACCCCCAAATCAATACTATTTAATTAAATGTATACACTATTGATCACCATAGAGTCAGTTTGCATGACAATTAATGACTAAAATTCTGTAGCATGCATAACTGAACTTCAACTTCACTCTCATTGGACTATACATCTTCAAAAGCGGTCTGCAATCTAATATGCAATGCACTGATGGGTTATTAAGATCTTTACAGTCATTTAATCTTAGACTGTGGTCAATTATATCTCTCTGGAGTAGCATTGCAGTTTAATTTGATATAAACAAAACAATACCCTGTGAAGCTGTGGTCTTTGGTGGAAGCTGATATGCCCTCCCTCCCTCTCTTTTGCTCTCTCTCTAGAAGCCTGCTGCGTGCTGGAATGCGTTGCACTGCAATTCCCTCAAGGGACCCCGCTCTGCTGTTTGTAAACAACAAATAATATTAATTTCGCACTGGACACCTTCCTTGGATCGATGGCCATCGACCAGGCGAATCAGTTGTCTTTCTTTATGGGCTGAATCAGTGTAATTGTTGGGTTTATGGGAGGCAACAGGAACAGAACCACTCATATGTGTAACATACAAACGAGCATCATGTTTTCTTAACACTTATAGATCACCAACTCTGGGCTTTTTTTCCCTGTCGCGGTGACTGTTGTGAATTATTCAAGATGGCGGTTAGAGGAACAGTAGTTACGTCTCAGACTGATGATTGATTGCAGGCGAACAAGCTGTTTGAACGTCTCGGGATATTGTAACTCAACCCGGTGACGGAGAGAAAATTAATTACAACACCGCAGATCGATGAACAACTGAATGTGTCATTGAGTGCTCATTGTATAGTCTTGCTATGCGGGGGAGATATTGGGACCCGGGGTGCTGTGCTGCCTGTGCCTATAGGAGTCTGTGGTGCAAACAGCACAGCTGCAGGAGAAGGCATTATCTTGACTTGCCTTTACAAAAGCCCATTAACATGACTTGATTCAATGTGTCTCACACACACAACATACAAGTGATTCCTATGGGACCTGACAGCTGTCTTTGAACATCCTGCGAGGCAATAGCATGCGCGGTGACAGCCAAGAAAGCCTTCTGACAACACAGAGATCAATCTAGAATGAGCGACTTGTAGGAAGGCGAAACAAATTCTCTGTGTCTTGCCCTTAAACGTGATTAGCATGGGCCGCACTTACGGGAAGACGTCTCTTTAGGCCCCGTCTGAAGGGACAGATGACTCAAAAGGACACCCTGCGAGTTGCACCAGACCAGGCTGCAGAAACAAATTAGTGGGGGGGCATAAAATGTTCTCGGGGGGGCACAATGGTTTTTCAACACAGGTTCCCTTTTATACATTTCAGCTGGGACAGCGGCGCTGTGGCTTGCTTGGCGCTGCCCACGGTGCTGAACTAAACAGCAGAGAGGCAATTGAAAAATCTAATTTCTTTCTATCTTAAGAACTTTCACTTATACAAAAACAGACTGAACGGATATATATAACAGACCTGCTGGGGCAGCGGACTGAGAGCAGGGGACACAAACAGGCTGGATAAGATGGTCAGGAAGGCCAGTAGCGTGGTTGGGGTGGAGCTGGACTCTAGCGAGGGTGGTGGAGAGGAGGAACCTTGCTAAGCTCCAGGCCATCAGGGAAAACCCCTCCCACCCACTATACACAGACTTGGCTGACAGGAGGAGCATGTTATAG
The DNA here is from genome assembly GCF_963971535.1 of Notolepis coatsorum. Taxonomy (NCBI): domain Eukaryota; kingdom Metazoa; phylum Chordata; class Actinopteri; order Aulopiformes; family Paralepididae; genus Notolepis; species Notolepis coatsorum. The sequence continues at coordinate 23,222,749 of NC_140180.1, forward strand.
GCTCACACTACCTAAATGCAGCACTGAACGGCACAGGAAGTCCTTCATTCCGACAGCCATCAGACTATACAATGCATCACTGTGCCTCACTGCATCACTGAGCACAGAGTGACAATTACCATCTTACTGGACTCTTACTTTTTAAACAGCACTGTGCATTATTACACCTACTGTAGACTTCAGTATATTTTTACTGTATTTATTTACTGTATATTTTATTCTATTTTTATTCTATTTCATTTTATTCTATTCTTAGGCCATTTGTTTTGTTATTCTTATTTGTGACTTGTTCTGTCTAAATGTTTAATGTTGAGTGATTTGCAGTGTCAAATTTCCCTCAGGATAATACATTTATATTCTATTCTATTCTATATCTTTGAAAAGTCTCCATTTATTCAACACTTCTGAATTCACTGACAAACTGAACTGAACTGACAAAAATAAGGTGCATAAAAAAGCAAACAAAATTCCTCCACAGGCTACTGCTGTGCTGCTACTGCTGTTCCTCCACGACTATGCTTGCACCTCATGGTACCAAAGCACCTCAAAGGCACTAAAAAACAAATTACAAACATCTCAAAACAAGCTAGTCAGACTACTACTTGACCTGACTCCTAGAACCCACCTCACCCCTGCCCACTTTGACAACCTAGGATGGCTTAGAGTAGACGACAGAGTACAGCAACTTGCAATGGGCCTGGTCTACAAGATACACTACGCGACCAAGGTACCCATGTACATGTCAAAATACTTCCCAAAGGTCAGTGAATACCACGATCACAACACCAGAGGGAGCTCCACAAATCATGTAAAACCCAGATTCGGATCAAACAAGGGACTAAACACGTTTCGCAATTATGCCACATCAATGTGGAACGCCCTGCCTAAAGCTGTAAAGGAATGTGAATCACTACCCACCTTCAAAAACACTCTCAAAAAACACCTACGTGAGACTGCAATTCGAAACTGGCCCCTACAAATGTCCTAACCTAGTTGTACAGTAAATGACCAAGTAAGGCTTTGTCAATATTCCAATGTACAGTGTAAAATGTGTGTGTGTCCCCTTCCCAACCCCCCCCCCCCACCTCCAATGTACAGCCCTCACCCAACCCACCCAACCCCACCCCACCCAACCAACCTCCTCCAATGTACAGTTTCTATGCCAAATGTATATACACTCCTTTTCTGGACACTTTTGTATCACAAACAGTACTGTATTTGCAAATCTGATATGTCATAAATGTATAGATGTAGCAGTACTGTCTATCTGTATGTCATGTATGTCATATATGTTATGATGAATTGAAAATGGGGGACCCTGATGTAAACAAGTCGAAAGTCTTTCTCTGGTCTGCATCCCCTTAACAATTGTATGTATTGAGCTGTACTGTACTGTACCCATTCTGCAATCTGTTAATAAACTTTTCAATCAATCAATCAATACTCACCATCATAAGTAGAGAGGCAAGCGGTGTTTGGGGACAGAGTGAAATCTTCTTAAAACACTGCCTCTCCACTCATTCCTGAACTTTTTTGTTAAGTCCTTCTCAAATGCCAACTGAATTAAATTGGCCTTAGTTGCGTCGATGAAGCATACTAAGGCGATGTTCTGTAAAGACGTTCTTGAGGGTAGAAAACGAATTCTCACAGAGTGCCGTGCTAGCTTCAGTAGTGTTGTTGTTGACATCAGTGCCCACTAGGGCTGTCCCCGACTAAGGATTTCGATAGTTGACTTTGATTTTTTTTCAGGGTGGGCACAGCTGACTCAGTGGGCGGGCCCGGCCCCCTAATGTCCGCCCATAGCGCCGGGACTGAGTTGCACCACTGTATGATGACATAGAGCGGATTAAGGGAATAATAGAGATCATTATGACCAATCACACCAGTGACTGAGTCATACTCTGCCTCCATCATCCTGCTACAATATAATATGGCTGTATGCCCTCCCTTTCTCTTATCGTTCAATGGCTGACAGGTCCGGGATATGATCATAAACTACTGAGCTCTTAGCACAGTGTGTGTATGTACACTATGTGTATGTGTGCGTGCGTGTGTGTGCGTACACGTGCATGCGCGTGGTATACACTGTCACCCTACTGAATGTAACGTTGACCTTTAGGAGGGGATGCTGGGTGGAAAGGAGGCTTAATGAGTTTGTATAATAGCATGAGCTCTATCTGAGGAATCATCCATCTACATGAGCCACATCATTAGCCGCTAAGACGGCAGACCAGTTCTGTTCTTTTCTTCTACGTATTACTGTGTTGACTTGTACTGCGATAAAACCTCAGAAGTCTATAACTGGTCAGCTGATTCTAGCAACATGTGAAACGGCATGGGTAAACAGCTTGGTAATCACCCTGAGGATACTGATAGGGATTAGCAATAGCAAAGAGATATGATATATATATGTATTATGTAGCAACCTGGAAAATATAACTATTATCCAGATGTGCTGACTTGCCTTTCTATCTCCCCTGATGCACCAAGACATTCTAATTAGTCTCCGCTATTATTCTCTTGAACAATGATGCTCGCCCCTCCTTGTTCTACTCACTGGAATATGGATTATGAACAAGATTACTGGACCCTACTCGATCAGCCTCTTTCTTGTGACTAGTTGGCGGCGCCAGCAGAGGGCGGTGGCAGGCAGAGAGCGTACGTGAGAGACGGAGAAGGAAGTGGACGGAAGTGCGAGGAAGCAGCCTCTTCGACATTGGGCTTGGACCGGTTCGGTCGTGTCTGGAGAGCCCCGTATTGAACCTGAGTATATTACGGGTTATGCTATGAATGTACTCGTAGTGGAGCCTAGCATGTTTCTCCCTGAATATCCCTAGTGATATACCACGACTCAGAGTTATCCTAGAATAAGAACGGTATAGCCGAGTTGGGCTTAAGTTAAAGTTATTCCCTCTAGCGAGGCGCCCCGCCAGCGTGGCGCGAAGAGAACCGGTGTTTAGGAACACCCTGCGTTATGATATATCCCGTCTAGCAGAAGGGCTGTTTGGGACCCAGAGTTTAGCTGCAGTGTGAGTGAGGGCAAGTTAGATCCGCGTGTCGACCCAGCACCAACTCTACAACCAGTCCGCCCCGGCTGTCTACGACCAGATCTGCACCCGGCTGCCTTCAGAGACCGACAGAGGTCGCTATCACCCAGCACACGCTCTCAGCCCAACACTGCCCTCTGCTCCAACCCCGCCGAGAGCGTTCGACGCCATCTTGCCTTCCGGACGACGGTGGCGCGGCGAGGCCGCCATTTTGGATGAGTACAAATGAGCATCTATGCTCCGGAGCTATTACACCGTACACAGTGTGGTGCAGCCTGCGGGCGAAGTTAACGTTGCTACTACAGTTCATAAGGGGAACCCCAAACAATATATGCCGGCATTAAGATAGGACTTTTGTAAGGTATTTGTGGGCCCACCTTTTGATTTCTTTTCATTTTCTTTGAGTGTGATACCGTGTTTGTGTTTAATAATATTTTCCCATCTAGTTAACCCTTTCTCTGTGGAGAAGTTACAGACCTGGTGCATTATAAATAAAGCCTAGAGAGGTATTATTCTTGCCGTATAATGAAAGCCTTTTGGAGGTATTATACAGGGTGAAGACCCAGACGTGGGCGATGAGTCAAACACATTGAAGTATATTATCCCTGATACTAACCCAGAGGTGGGTGTATAATATACGTGTTTATGAGGTATGGAGTTACCAACGGAACTATAGTGGGACTTCAGTCCAATTGGTCACTAGTATTAAATCATTGTAACTGACCAGTATAAATAACATTAAAGAATTAGATGGGAGCTCTGTGTGCGTGTCTATCCATGAGCCGTTTAACAACTATTTTGGTGTGGGTAACGTTAACCTAATTAACCCCTTCCTATTCCACTTTTCCCTTTTCATTGTAAGGTTTCTAGGGTCATTGAGGGAGGGTACTGCTTGCGGGGGGAACCCAGGGTATTTATTTACAATTCAGTCACTAGGTGTGGGAGGGCTTAAGGAGCCATTGGGGGAAGTGGGAGCGTGTTGGGGAGTACTGCTGACCGCCCTGCTGCAGGGGAGGAAGACCAGAGTACCAGACCAGGTTGGTAAATCCCGGGCCCCATCCACTCACACTACCAGCCTCCAGTCGACGCTCCAGGCCCAAAGACGAGGGTGCAGTCAGACGGAGCTCTACTGTGTCCAGCTACCTTGTGACTGCCAGCAACCGTTCCCACGAAGCAGGGATAATCCACCCTGCTACATATATATATATATATGTGTGTGTGTATATATATATGTGTATCTAATATTATATATACACACACACACATATATATTCTCTCATGGGAGTTCTAATGCCCAAGGTTCCTCAGTTTGCCCATCACTGATAGAGGATACTGCAGCAAACAGAAGAAGCAAGCACCATCCATTGCAGAGACAGAAGCATGTCAGTATGCATATAGTGATCTGCATAGATCTGTATGCAAAGTACTGATCTGATTCATATTACACACCATTGACTATCCCATCCATCATTGCCATTGTATGCAGATCAAATGAAAAGCGTGGTAGGGATATGGCTGGGGCAATTTGCCACCCTGTGCTGTATCGACAAAAGGGAGTAATTGTTAGATATGGCTATTGCAAATATGTAAATTGACACAAATAAATTGTATGATAGTAGGCAGGCAGCACTAGGCAGCCTATACAGTTGTGGACGCTCCATTCCGACTGAGGAAGTAGACTCCGTTCCTGGTTTTGGCGATCCACTCGGCGCACCGTACCATAGTCTGGCTCTCCGCACTCATCATCACTCCAGCAGCGTTGCTGTGCCAGCAGATGTTGTTTCTCTGATGCCAATTTATAAAATGTTCGTATTTGAAGAAGGTATTCTTTCACAGGAAGCTATACTACATAGGCGTGCAAGTCTGATATTGCCTGCCGCTGTGCCTCGTGTGTGTGATTTGTGTGTGTATGTGTGTGTGTGAGAGACAGAGGGGGAGAGAGAGAGGAGAGAGAGAGCTCCGAACGGATCGCGTCTTTGGAAAGACACAGGGACGCGAGTATCGAAAGCCAACAGAGAGCCAAAGCAGCCGTTCCGTTATTTATCACACCTGTGATGCGCGTTGTTTCTGAGCGACGAAGGCGCGCAGCGGGGATACCGATGGCCACTGGACGGGAGGAAGAGGAGGATATGTGTTGAGGAAGGACGCGTGTTGTTGAAGCGGTTTATGTGCGACTGAAGAAGAAGACATATACTTCGGACACTCAAAGAGCACAATCGGCCAGTGCTCTGGTTCTTCTCCCTCCCTGCCTGGCTATAGAGAAACTTCAACGGAGAAGTGTGTGACACAGAGATGATGCCCTCCTCACTTCAGGGCCCCTTTGTCCGCTTGAGATGCGCGTCTACGCTGGCGATGCTCTGGGTCATCTTCGCTGGATTTACCTGCATTATTGGTGAGTTCATTATGGACCAGACGCACGTACAGTAATAACGTTATACACATTCATTGTTTTGCAACCACATGTGTGTGTGTGTGTCTTCATCATCGCACAATTTCCACCTACTATCAAATTGATATAGCTGTGTTTAATCAAGTTATATCGCTTGGCTATTTTTTTGGACTGTTGGTTACATTTTACAGTATATTTTTGGACTGTATATTTTCTGAATGTATACATATTTTAAAATGTATATATTTTACTGTGTATTATTGGACTACCTAAATGTTTATTATTGTGTGCTGAATTTCCCTTGGAATTAATAAAGTACTTCTATATTCTATTCTATATCCACACGCGTGCGTTAAAGCGTATAGCGCTGCGGGGTCGTTGACGGCGCGCTTTAGAATTGACCAACAATCATGGTCATCAATTAGCGCTATACCCCTTCAAGGTTATACACACGGCACACCGGGAGCGCGTCTGGCTGCAGCCTAAAGCATGCCCATAGGAAGTTACATTCCATTTCCTTACACCAGCAGCCAGCCAACTGAACTCAGACGCCGTCTTTTTTTCCAGCTTATTTTTTTTGTGTGCAAATTATTTGTTTGAGCAGATCGGTGCCGTATAGCATTCTGACTGTCTGTACGGGACCGCGCTTAATTGCGAGCGGATGGGAAGTTATGGCTATATGTACACCTGCTTGAATAGAATAGCAGCCAAGCCGCACTGTGAGAAACGCTTTATCGAGGGCCCGTGGACAACAATGAGTATCTGTCCCCGTCTGTCAGATACTCGGCTAAATTGGTGGGGGGGGGTTGTTATCAAGCTAAATGGTCAGCGTTGTTGAACTGGGCAAAGTCACATTTTCTTCAGTATATCCCCATTCCCCACCCACCTTAAATGGGTGCTCAGCTATCTGCTCAGACTGAGAAGCATTCATTTCCAAAGGTTCTCCCCGCTGAGTCCTCTTAAGTCTTTACTGCTGCATTCGCAGTATGGTGACAGGTTTACGGAGTTGGTAGACGACCTATTGGCGCTGATCAGTTAGTTTTTATGGGTGTGTAGCTATAGGGCAGGTTGTACTGATTGCATGGAAAACGTGCACAAAACAACCGAGGTTTGAGCCAAATTGTGAGGGAGAGTGACGATGATAATTCGCATCGTCAGGCACACATAAACAAAATGTTATTACACATTTTTACTAGACTGCCTACTCATTTCCTTTACCTCCACTTTCAAAATCAACGATTTATTTTTCTAAACATGTTTAGTGTTGATTATTATCAAGCAACATTATATTTGGTAAACATTTGTATCTGTACAGTTGTCTTGAGAAATGTACAGTATAGGCCTATGTGTAGGTTGACACCTTGCAATGGTAGCCCCTTGGTGTCAACTCTCTCCTAAGTTAAATACCCTCAACTTGCCACCTGAATTGGATCCTTTTCAGGTGCTGGAACGTATTTAAGATACGTGGTCGCATGGCGCTGGTGAGCGGAGGGTATACCGAGGCTGTTGGAGGACAGGTGCAGAGCGCAAAGTGCCTGCTAGTACCTAGTGACCACCGTTACAAGTGGTGCCGTGACCCGTATAATACGGATGAGCCCAGCTCTCCAGCTGGGGTCGCTGTGGCGTGAGTTTAGAGGGGTGAGTGCAACGGTAGATCCTTGGCGTAAACTCACTCCTGAGTTAAATAGCCACCACTTCGCCACCTGAATTGGATCTTTTTTAGGTGCTGGAAACGGATACGGCCGCAGTGTTTAAGATACGTGGTCACATGGTGCTGGTGAGCGGAGGGTTATTGTTTTTCGAGGCTGTCGGAAGCCAGGTGCCGAGCCGAGCGCAAAGTGCCCGCTAGTAGTACCTAGCGCAAGAAGAATACGAGGAGGTCACATATATGGGGTGCCTAGAGTATACTACTCATAGTCAACAACCATCCCACCACTCAAGACAGAGCTTTGAGCAATCCACTTAGTTCCATATGTTTCAAATACCAACATTTCACTGTAAACGCATTATATCAATCAAGCTACCGGCATTCCTCAAATAACTTACAGGAGCCTTCTGCTGGACGGCTGAACAATCAGCGTGCAGCTCAGCTGGAAGATGCCGGGGAGGAGTGTCCAAAGAACACGTTGCGGGGATTTCACACTTCAGTTGCCTTTTTGCTTGTTTCCCCAACATGTTTCGCCGTGCCGTGGACAGGAGGCAAACATGGTACAACTTGTATAATTGCCTCTGTTGCTCCAGGACACTGAGAATACACGAGATGATGAATTACGAGGGCTTTCCTCTTGCATTAATTAGTGAATAATTATGAATAAATTAAGATTAAATAAACAGTCATGCTCCAGGGACCTGATATACGATTTCGAGCTAAGTAAATATCAGCGCGGTGGTATTTACAAGTACTTTATGATGCGTGCTGAGACCCGCGTGTTCGGATCGGGCGTGCGGGGTTAAATGCAAAGCATCCGGCCGTGCTCCGTGCTCCGGTCTCCTCTTTGTCCTCTGCATAGCACCTTTAGACACGCCCCTTTTCCCTGCTTCAGCCGGTGATGCCGCTCTGGTGATGTGCATTGAGCCGGTGCAGCCTATAGCCTCTAGGAGCCGACTGGGACAGTCTCTGCTGAGATCACTCCAAGTCTCCTCTGTAGAGAGGGGGGGAGAGAGAGAGGCGCTGACTCTGCATCCGTCTGGATCAAAAGCCGACCTGTCTTCCTTTTTTCCCTTTTTTTTCTTCTTCTCTCGTAAGGAGACATATCTTGGTCCGTAATAAAGGCAGCCTTGTCAATCTAGATTTGAGCTAACGGAGCACTTTCTGTTTCACTGTGTTGTCAGTGATCTGGCTGGACAGGGAGGGATAGGCATGCTTTCAGTTGGTGGAACAAAGGACTGTACCGCCACGGGCAGCACTACATTTACAGTATGTGTGTACTGCGTAAGCAAGTGTGTGGGGCTGGCGTGTGTGTGTGTGTGTGGGGGGGGGGGGGGGGGGGGGTTTCACATGCTGTATGGGCTTGTGCATGTGTGTGTGTGTGTGTGTGTGTGTGGCTAACATTGTTTAAACCCACTTTTGCAAGCATGTTTGTTTGTTGTCAGTCCCCTGTTACTTCGTCGAGAGAGAGAGAGAGAGAGAGAGAGAGAGAGAGAGAGAGAGAGAGAGAGAGAGAGAGAGAGAGAGAGAGAGAGAGAGAGAGCATATCCTGGATTTTCCTTTGTTTTTCTTCTGCCCAACAAGAGCGTTGCCAGGCAATTGTTGTCTGGTTTAGTGAAGGGAGCATGGGATTTGGGATGAGGCCACTTCCTCCTTGTGTGTAACGTGGCTTCAGAGCTGTTTCTACAGGAGCATGGAGCTGGCTATGATGAGACAAGACAACCAGTAGAAAAGACAGTGTGTACGTCTTGTCTTTGTCTTCCTTTACCCTTACATGAGCTACAGTCTCACTAGTTCTATTGACCAGCTTTGTATGCACTACATGCATTTCATATATACTCCTGCATCATATAACCCATAAACCCATAGCTCTGTATGATAGCATATTATACAATAATACTGTATCCGTATATATATATTTATTCTCACCGCATATACATCTATCCACACCTGGCTGTACTTACCTGCACATAGTCCTTTTACATATCTGTAGATACTATATCTATATATCTGTACATATCCTACTCTTACTAGTTACGCTGCTGGCCAGTATGACTACTACCATACTGTCTATACCTGTATCACTGTACATATTATACTACAACTCTGTACATACATCTGATTAGCATTACACTCAGTAGTACTAATTTTGGGTAATTTTGTACCCAGTTTAATCACCTGTACATTGTATATTGCTGTTGCATTTGCACTCTGGTTGGATGCCAAACTTCTTTTCATTGTACTGTTACTTGTGCTGTATGATAACAATACATTTGAATCTAATCGAATCTTATACAAAGCTCTATAACGAACCTCCGGATTCTGAGGTCGTTAAAACATGTCCTAACTAATTATTTCAAGTTCACATTGTGATTCTGAAGGGATCAACGGGAAGCTGAAAGAGTCTTGACAAAGGCTAATGGGATGAAAACACAAACTGAAACATAGTATAAAATAGTATAAAATTACTCAAGATGTTTTTCCGTGGTTTTCTGGGAAAAGTTGACGAACGCTCGGTTCTGCCACGACCAGTGGTGGCAACACCGCGCGTTCGTCGACTGGAGGATTTGAAAGGAGACTTCGGAGAGAAAAGGGTCATTTTATTCTGTATTTCAGCAGCGGCTTGTGTTTTCATCCCACCAGCCTTTGTGTGTGTGCTGAACATGCGCAAGTGAAAGCCCGTAACTTCTCGCATTAAATGTCCAAATCCGAGCCGTTAGAGAGATGTATGTGTATGTATCACATTATATTTGCACGCATAACTTGGCAGATGATGCAGCCACAAAATGGTTAGGAAAAGTGAAATGTGGGGCGGCTAGGTGGTGCAGTGGGCAAGGCGCTCACCTCCAATGCTGGAGACGCTGGGTTCGAGCCCAGCTCTCCACATTGCTTTCAGTTTAGCTGGTCGTCCGTACTAATACAATTGGCAGTATTAGGGGGTGGGAAACTGATCGGTGGGGATCGGACGTTGTGGACAGCGACTCCTACAGGTCGGTTGGTGCGCCTGCGCAGTAGAATCAGGAAGCGACGGGGGCGGCGTCCCTCCAAAGCGCAGACCCCTGACGCTGAAAGATCGCGCTGTGCAGGTGAAAAGATGCGACGGCTGCCACCTCGAGTACCGGAGGGGACTTGTGCAATGTATGGCTTACACGTCCACATTACAGCCGGCTTGTGGGAGGCATGGCCAAACAGCGTTCGAGATAGGGGAGGGTTGAATTGGACGATACGAAATTGGGATGGGAGAAAAATATAAAATGGGAGAAAAAGTGGATAAAAAAAAAGGAAAAGTGAAATGTATGTAGTATGTACGTCACAGGAGTCTTCAATAACATTTGAATGGTAATCCATTTTGTGAACACATTTGTTGAAACAAAATCTTTTGGCAGACGGCTCCTTGTTATCAACACTGCTATCTAACATTAGCAAGCTAAGCGTGCGTAGCACGACATGTGTAACGTTAAGTAAATTGTGTTCCGCTGGGAAAGACTCATACAACTTGGTTCAATCCAAACGTTCATTCAGAAACTTTGTATTATAAATAAGGCTGTCAAAGTTAACGCAGTATTAACGCGTTAACGCCCGATTCTATTAACGCCACAATTTTTTTTAACTCACGATTATTATTATTATTATTATTATTATAAAAAAAAAATAACTAGACTTCACTCAGGTGTATTATTGATACTCTCATGTTTGTTTCTGACTCAAAGTGTGTGTGTGTGTGTGTGTGTGTGTGTGTGTGTGTGTGTGTGTGTGTGTGTGTGTGTGTGTGTGTGTGTGTGTGTGTGAGAGAGAGAGAGAGAGAGAGAGAGAGAGAGAGAGAGAGAGAGAGAGAGAGAGAGAGAGAGATAGAGAGGGGGGGTGAGAGATGAGGAAGTGGCAAGATTATTTCATGCACTTTATTCATTGTTTTAAATTACTCTGTTTTGAATGTGATGCAAATTTGCACAAGGGTCATCCTTTTGTGTTAAATGGCTGCATAAAGCAAGCATTTGTTGACTCTCATGTTGATAAGAGTATTAAAACATGAAAAATATCAGTTTAAGGTAGATACACAATTTTTTAAAACAATGTGATTAATTTGCGATTAATCGCGAGTTAACTATGGACAATCATGCGATTAATCAGATTAGAGGATATATGGTCACGGTTCTATTCTCCCTGTGGCACATTCATTCAAGAATGTAAACAAACAGGTCATCAGCCACCCGGGAAGGAAAGAAAGTAACTATGGGAGGCTGCTGGGGTAAAAAAGGGCAACGTAATTGATTTTTTTCTTTTTTTAATTAATCAAAAAAATGTACATGTTAATCTTGACGGCCGTATTTTTTTAATATAAAAATTGCATCTGATTAAGTTTGTGTGTTTGAGTTGAGAAATAAACATAATTGTCGTTGATAACCAAGCAAGTAGGCTCATGACACCATTTATTTATTATGTCGCAATTGCAATCGTGTATTCATACCACGACACCCGTATCCCTCTACATGTGTATTCACACCACTACATCTGTACCCCTCTACTCTACATGTGTATTCACACCACTACATCTGTACCCCTCTACTCTACATGTGTATTCACACCACTACATCTGTACCCCTCTACTCTACATGTGTATTCATATACCACTACATCTGTACCCCTCTACATGTGTATTCATACCACGACACCCGTAACCTCTACATGTGTATTCATACCACTATATATGTACCCTTCTACATAGGGCTGGGCGATATGGCCTAAATATGATATCACGATATTTTCTGACCTTTCGGCGATACACGATACGCATCACGATGTTTTTCTTTTTTTTCCCAAACAATTCATTATGAGGCTTACCAAGACAGTATTTGAGTTTGCAAGCTAACATTAAAGACAAAATAAAATACCCATGCATTTAGCATTTTTATATTATATATTAGATTTAGATTATTGGATTATTAGATTATATATTGCATATATTTAGCAATGAGATATTATATGATTTAGATATGAAATATGATGAATTGAAAATGGGGGACCCTGATGTAAACAAGACGAAAGTCTTTCGCTGGTCTGCATCCCCTTAACAATTGTATGTATTGAGCTGTACTGTACCCATTCTGCAATATGTTAATAAAGTTTTAAATCAATCAATAGGATTTTAGCATTTTTATGAAACTACTGTATATTTGTATGTCTCTAAATGTTTTGATGAATTGAAAATGGAGGACCCTTATGTAAAAAAGCCGAAAGTCTTTTTCTGGTCTTCATCCTCCAGTCAGTCCACTGTTGTTGTATTGAGCTGTACTGTATTGTACCCATTCTGCAATCGTTAATAACGTTTTCATTCATTCAATCATTCGCTTGTACCCGCCCTGCTGTTCTTAGCACCAATCGGCAAGCAGCGCTATTCTTTTTTTACTTCCTGAATGCCCTCCTTGATTTTAACGAGAGCTCAGCTCAACGACAACAACAACAGCTCACCGCAGCCGACGAGTGATTACTAGCGCACCGCAGCATGACAACGAGGCATAATGATTTTACTGCAACAAATGTTATAATAAAAGCCTTTCCATACATCTGTCTGATTGAAAACTTTATTAACAGACCGCAGAATGGGCACGCACAACTCGGCACGGACTGAGATATGAACAGTAACGCTTGCTATCTATGTCGTCATCGGACGTTGCTATGTTTGGGTAAATACGCTGATGTGTAACTATATAACGTGTAACTATATAATGTTGATGCCACAAAACGAATGCCTTTGTTAATCATAAGTACTAACTAACTTTGATGCAGTAGTGTGTGTGTGGGAGCGGCGTTGTTCAAAAGTTTGAACGGGGTGGACCAGATTGACGCGACACAATCCTCTTGGGCAAAACATCACGATATCCACGATACGTTAAAAAAGTGTATCGTTAATGAACTGTACCCGATATTTATATAATATCGTCATATCGCCCAGCCCTACTTCTACATGTATATTCATACCATTACACCCGTACCCCTCTACATGTGTATTCATACCACTACACATCTGTACCCCTCTACATGTGTATTCATACCACTACACCCGTACCCCTCTACATATGTATTCATACCACTACACCCGTACCCCTCTACATGTGTATTCATACCACTACACCCGTACCCCTCTACATGTGTATTCATACCACTACACCCGTACCCCTCTACATGTGTATTCATACCACTACACCCGTACCCCTCTACATGTGTATTCATACCACTACACATCTGTACCCCTCTACATGTGTATTCATACCACTACACCCCTATCCCTCTACATGTGTATTCATACCACTACACCCGTACCCCTCTACATGTGTATTCATACCACTACACCCGTACCCCTCTACATGTGCATTCATACTGTACCACTACACCCTCTAGAGATGTGTATACAGTCTAGTCTGCTCTACCACCTTATCAGCGATATGAAGGCAAACTACAGTACCTGAAGTTACTGCTTCAGAAGCCTTGTCGTCTCCCTCCATTGCCTCACAAAAGTATGCGATAAGGAGAGGCTTCAATTAACATAATGCATTGGGGTCAAAATGCCCCCTGGTCAAAATATTTTCTGGTCAAATAAACGGTAATTACTTTTCTGTGCCACAGATAATGCATGGCAAATGATCGCTATGTATTTGCAGGTGCAGGATCTTTCGTATGGCAATGTTGATTTACTAACAAAGCCCCCCCCCCTCCTTGGGGAAGAAATAAAATATGGAGGGAAATCTCTCGCTAGTCGTTGGAAGATGAATTCAAACGATGCATGCAAAGGGAAAGACCTATTCACAGAGGGACTGAGTTTTACATACAATTAGTTATTTTGTTCACCCACGATAGACAACCGACCCAACGAATTACCATGTGCTACAAGTTCAGAATGCATGATTCAAAAAGGGGGAATTGCACTTTGAGAAATGAGGGGAAAATTAAACAGATTTCAGTCCTCGGGAGAGCGCGTCGTTATTTAGGATTTTTCACCACTCCCATCATTTTAATGGGATGATAGCAGAATGAGAGGAAGAGAGACAGAGCATCAGAATGAGAGGGAGAGAGACAGAATTACTTATTTTCTACACACGGCTGATCAAGTACATTGCCTTTTTGTTCACTGGCCCCCACATTAATTTGTTGAGAGACAGAAATGCAGATGAAGTCACCCCCCCCCCCCCCCCCCCCCCCCCCGCCCTACCCACCCCAGTTTGCCGTACGAGGCTTTCAAGATTTCATTTCTTCAGTTAAGAGTTCCCTTTGATTAATGGATCCTAGGATAATGGTTCAGCATAAATGAATAAAAGGTAAACAGTGCATGTCAACGCGGGTCACCTTTGAATGATGGAGGAGCACGCTCCATTTGGTGACAAATGTCTATACCCCTTATCTCCCCAAAAGCTTAACCCTTTCACTACCCTTTCACTGTAGTGTGGTAGCGAAAGGGTTAACCTTGTGTAGTGTGGTAGTAAAAGGGTTAACCCTTTGTCGTGTGGCAGTGAAAGGGTTAACCTTCTGTATTTTCGCAGTGAAAGGTTTTTTTGGTAGTGTGGTAGTGAAAGGGTTAATATGTCCACCCTCTCCTTGTTATGGGCGGCTTTGGGGCGACAGTGGCTTGGGAGGTAGAGCAGTCGTCTGGCAATCCGGAGGTTCTCGGTTCGATTCCCGCTCCTCCCGGGCAGCGTGTCGATGTGTCCTTGAGCAAGACACTTAACCCCTAATTGCTCCCGATGAGCAGGTTGGCACCTTGCATGGTTGCCTCCGCCGTCGGTGTGTGAGTGAATGGGTAAAAATGTGAGTAACAAATTGTAAAGCGTTTTGGATAAAAGCGCTATATAAAAAAGCAGCCATTTACCATTTCTCATTTTGTAAACACACAAAGAATGGATTGCACGGAGCAAGTTGCACCCTTACTTACAATTCATTATGAATTGAAAATGGGGACCCTGATGTAAACAAGACGAAAGTCTTTCTCTGGTCTGCATCCCCTTAACAATTGTGTGTATTGAGCCGTACTGTATTGTACCCATTCTGCAATCTGTTAATAAAACGTTCATTCAATCAATCAATCTGCACGGTGATTGATTGAATGAAAATTGTATTAACAGATTGCAGAATGGGTACAATACAGTACGGCTCAATACACACAATTGTTAAGGGGATGCAGACCAGAGAAAGACTTTCGTCTTGTTTACATCAGGGTCCCCCATTTTCAATTCATAATGAATTTTAAGTAAGGGTGCAACTTGCTCCGTGCAATCCATTCTTTGTGGATCTAGCCCAGTTCGAGCCAGTCAGCAATACCCGCTGAATCATAGGGCTGGGTTAAAAAACAAATAGATTTTCCTGATTCTAATTGATCTTCATTTGAATAATCCCAGATCGATCTTTAAATTTAAATAAATGTATATAGTATATATATAATGTTTTTTAATATGCTATATTGTGTCTACTGTAGTGTGTTGGTCATGTTAAATAAAAAGTACATGTAACTGCTTTGTACAGTAGTAAATTCTTAATGTAAACAGAGGGTCCCTTGTACAACTTACAACAAAATTGGTATTGTAACTGAAATATTGAATCGAATTGGAAATTGAATTGAATCAGGACCTTGTGAATCTATCGAAATCTTCAGGAAACGAGTGGCGATACCCAGCCCTATTGAACCACGTGACTGAGTCGCTGAGTGACTGTACCTGCGTTCAGCTGTGTTGCAAAAAAAGTACAACGAGGCTCTATGGAGAAACCGTGGCACTCCCCTGACTGAAAGTCGTTTAAAATGAAAACATCTGGATGTAATTTTGCCAAATCGGCATGGCTGCAAATGTGAGTCTTTTGCCTTTTACATACAGTAGCTAGCTTTGGCGTGGATCGATTGTGTAGACTGCTGGCATGGATATTGCAAATATTATTGTCGTTGGTCTGGCCAGGATTGCGTTCCTCTTTGCCTCCTTGGGGTGCGTGTGCACGCCACGTCTGAAACCCCTCTTGTTTGCAAACGGCGATCTTGAAGGGAAAGAGAAGGACACGATCGCTTCCAAGAGGAAAGATGGAAGATGAAGCAGGGAGGAGGGGCGGAGTTAGAAGGTGTTGTTTTCTGCAGTCGGCGCGGAGGCCCCGCAAAGCCAATACGTCTCTGTCAAAGGCTGGCCTTTTGTTTCAATTACCCCATTTCTATGATTCAGGTCTACGTGCGAGCGCTTAAGGGCTGAGGCAGGGCTGTTTGCCTCCTGAAATTGGGTGTACTGTACTCTCTCCCTCTCTCCATCTGCGCCCGTCTGTCCCGGTAGAAGGGCGAAGCCGACCTTTCGCACCCCGATGCGGGGAGAGATTAGCCTATCCCCCTAACCTGAACCATGATTCATGGGAAGGCTATCTGACATCGTATCGGTAGTTTAGGAGATTGCCCCTTTACAGTACGTCTCCTCTCTGTGTTGGTACCATGTGGCGCCCCGTGGGCAATCAACCTCATATCCGCACGGGGCCACCAACGAGAAGACGGGATGAGCTTGTGGAGCCGAGTCTCTCCCTGCAGGGGATAAACGAGCCCTCTCTCTCTCTCTCTCTCTCTCTCTCTCTCTCTCTCTCTCTCTCTCTCTCTCTCTCTCTCTCTCTCTCTCTCTCTCTCTCTCTCTCTCTCTCTCTCCCCCCGAAGAGCTCGACACATAACGGCTGACCTTGAGCGCAGCTGTACTCGCTCACTGGGAAAAAGACTTCACCCTCGGCGCGTGAAACGAACGCACAACATGTCGAGGAGCACAGAGTGGATGTCCAGGAGTCAGCGTGGATAACGCGCGCAGCCTCAAGGCCATTTTTGCCGTAGCCGTGTCGGACCCCCCCCCCCCCCCCCCCCCTCCGAGATCCCCAAAGAGTTGTTGAGTTACTACTATCCTGTACCTTTAGTACTGGGTACCGTTCTTAACTCTAGCCTAATCTGCACAGTTTCGACCAGGACATACCAGGATATACCGGTTCACAAGGGCCAAACTGTCCACCTTATTGCCGGGAGATAAACGCTCTCTGCGAGAAGCCGCGTGAAATGGATCATTCGTTCCCCCCCCCCCTTTCTTTTTCTTTTCTTTTCTTTTTTTTCTTTTTACATGCATCCATCTCACTACAGCGTTCAATGTCCACTCGGTCCCCATCGCTCTTGTACAGTAGAGAAAGGTTGTGTGTTCCGCGGTGTTTTCAGGTGCTTCCCGTTCTCCCCCCGTGATCAATACTCTCCTCCGACTGGTTAATTGGCCATCAGTCACTGTCACAGGAAGTGCTTAGGAACCCAAGAGGTGTCCTGGCTCAGCTCATAATGGGGGGAGAGTGTCCGGTCCTCTGGGTAACTCTCCTGCCCTTCAGTCCGGGCTCAGGTGGCTGCC